>NW_020229581.1:600000-995000 GCF_003227725.1 Camponotus floridanus
AAGAAGGAAAGAAATTGGTCAATCAAATACATCCCTGATGAACAAGTTTTCCAACAAGTGCTCATTATTTACCAATCAAAGCGTTAAAAAAATTATTCAGACTCCACTTAAGCAATTCAACTTGAAAATAGTATACAATTATCTTATTGTTATTATATATATATATATAAAAGCGGTATAAAAAAATAACGCATACTCATATGTTTAATATTTAAATTTATGCCTAAATTTGTAAATCAAATAATTTTATATATTGTTTAAATTATTTCAAAACTATCAATCATGCAATTTCGATAAAAGAAAAATCCAGAGAAAATTGAAGAACTTGGAGAAAATGCATGGAAAATGTAGCGTTAGAAGAATGCAGAAATTTTGAAATATTCCCTTTATTGATAATAATGTCAATTTTGCCTATTTGTAATACATGTACTTATATAATCCAAAAGTAGTATTTTACTACTTTGTTTTATATGTACACACAGCGCTTTATTCAATTATATATATATATATTTGTTACTTAACTCTTTTTGCCCTGTTTCCACTTTCGCTTCTCTCTCACTATTTGCTTTCACATTCAGTCTTTTCACAATATAGTACTTATGAAGCAGCACGGTGCACACGCGAAATCCTTGTTAAACTCTGAAATTCCATTTGTTTTTTTCTTTTTTTTTTCTTTTATACAAACATTAGATCTCCCTGTATATCCTCGCATTATCTTTTAGATAAAACTTTTCAAAAGCAACAGCGACTGTAAAAATACTTTTCATTAAATCCATCATTAAAATCAGTGCCTCTCTATAAGCAGTGTAGTACATATTTATTTTCAAGACTATCATTTACATTAAATAGAACATACGTTCATTCAGAAAACGAAGTTTCTGTAAAATTTCCCTATATAATTTATATATAGGAATTGATCTATCATTTTTGAGATTACGTTTTATTCTACTTAATGTTAACTGATGAATTTTTACATCTAGAAGATTGCACTGTTTGTAGTATCTAAGTTGCGTGTTTATTTCAAGTTAAGTGAAGCACAAACTTTAATTTAATTTAAATCGACTGATAGAAGCTCGTGCTCCTTCATACTATTCCTGGTACGCTCACGCATGCATACTTAGGGCTATATAAACAACTGATATTACTTCACAGTACATTTTAATAAAAAGAATTCATGTACGAACGCAAACACAGAAATATCGATGTACATATAAAGTATAGAGGAATATCGCATCGTAGTAAAATTAAAAAGTCAGGAAAATAATTAAGAAAAAAAAAAAGAAAAAAAAAGGAAAACTTCGTGTTACAATGCCTTTTGTTAGGTGAAGTTATATAGATCCAGCATGAATATCTAGGTTTTTAGCATCATATGTGTCGATCAAAACGAACTTGTTCCTTATTCTCATTCCACATTATAAAATGTTTATGGAAATTCAAACAATCGTCACTGCTAATCAAAAGTAATAGCAGTGCAGATACAATGCAGATCTCACACAACTTATCTATATTAATTCATTCCTATGTCGTTAGAGTATCGTCGTTTTGGAACAGAGCATGTTGTTTCGAAATTATTATCCACTCTCGAATATCGATTTTAAACCGCTTTGCGATACATATCGATAACGCATTTTTTAATATTGCCCCCCTTTTCCGCACATCGAGATAACTTTATAAATGTATAAACTATACTTTTTCTTTCCTTAACTGTGTCACAGCCCTCATGGCTATAGAACACAAAAAGTACAACTATTATAAATTCTCAATAAGACAATCGATTCCATTAACGGAACATCGCATAAAAAATGAATTTAACAATTTAAAAAAAAAAAGAGAAAAAAAAAGAAATTTCACAAAACTCTGCTTACATACTAAGATAACCGCGAGACTGACTTCGTCTGCGGCCAACAAGGTATGCAATCAATACAACTACCACCAAACCCGCCAATGCACAACCTACTGTTATAGGAACGATGTCAGGCGTATCGAACGAACAGTCTTTGGCTAAAAAAGGAAAAATAAAAAAAGGGTAAATTTACAAATTATATTAAGTAATATCAATATGAGAACATATATGGCATAAAATTGACAAGATAAAAAACTCATAATATTTACCTAGGCCAAAAACGGTAGTATTGTCATTTCTAAAAGCTTGGAATTGCAAATGGGATACTTTCAATTGCCCTACAGTTTCATTTTTGGAAGTTAAGTTCAAGGACTGTTCTTTTAGACATCTGTAAGAGTTGCTCAATCCAGTATTAAACTGTGGTGCCATATGTATCACCGTCATAGTTTGATCTGAAATGGTATAGAAATTCGTCTTAGAAAAAAATATGTAGAGATCAAAGTGCGACTTTGTTTACATTAGATGATACCATACTTGACTTATCAGTCGAAGATTTTTCTATCACCAAAGAGATTTCTAAATGATGAAGAGAATAAAGCTTTTCCGTCTCGTTCTTTACAAAATGTAATGTGAAATTATTTTGAGCAGTAAGGTTAGATGCAGAATTATTCTGCAATCCCCATGACAATGTTAGATTTTGTTCAAATTTACCACATTTTCCTGTCACACTACTGTTTGTGGGTATATCCACTGCTTTGTGGATTGTCTGCAAAAATAGTACAGACATAACATTGATTATACATGATGAATATAATCTTAATATTAATTTCACTTATATTTATATCAATTTTTGATAAAAATTATTTACATATAGATATATATACATGCATATATATATATATATATATATATATATATATATATATATATATATTGCAAATTTAGTACGCTTACCTTATTGTTGGCATTAATATAAGAAACATTGAATTGTGCAGCCATTTGAACTATAATGCAGAATGTATTGTTCTCTTGAACTTTCCATGTTCCAGTACTGGGGGGTGGAAGTGGTGTCGGTGTTGGTGTGGTTGTACTAGGTATAGGTGTTGTTGTTGGTTTAGTTGTAGATGTTGTAGATGTTGTAGTAGTTGGTGTAGTTGGCTTAGTTGTAGTTGGTGTAGTTGGCTTAGTTGTAGTTGGTGTAGTTGGCTTAGATGTAGTTGGTGTAGTTGGCTTAGATGTAGTTGATGTAGTTGGCTTAGATGTTGTAGTTATTACAATTGTTGGTAGGGTTATTGCAGCAGAATCATTTAAAGATACATTTTCAGGAGCCCTTGAAGTTACATTTGAATTTGTATTTGATTCGGGTGGAATGGATGGCACATGTGCATCTTTTTCGGTCGATGATAAAGATCCTAGTTCAGAGGGTTTTAACACATTTGGAGCTACATTGTCGCCGGCCGAGTTGATAGAAACACTTGTGTTATTGATGACGTTCTGCAGGCCAGCTGTTAAAATCATACATATACAATTACATTTCTGTATTATATCAGGGCATTCTCAATATTCAAGGTCATATATAAAAAAAGTTTTCAAAATGGAAAATAATATAAGGAAAATAAATTCTAAAAAGAGACTATTATAATTTATTTTTGCAGTTAAGATATTTTTCAATATTTTTTCCATCTCTAATTTTAAAAATATACAAAGTACAACATAGCAGTATTAAAAATGTTATATTTTACACACATACAATATTCTATTAAATTATTAAAAAGTTAAATATGTCATATATTTTTAACATTAAAATTTTGTTCATATTGCATATTTGTTTACGACGAATTACGTGAAAAAAACTGTCAACTGTATTACTGAGAAAGAAAAGCAAAATTCAATATAAAAAAAAGAAAGAGATAAACTCAAATATTAAAAACGTGAAATGTTTTTTTACATATAAATTTAGTAAAGTAAAATCATTTTGAATTCACGATGACGGATTTAATGAGAGAGGCATCATCCGTAAATGATTAATATAAATTCTATCTCTAGAAAAACGGTAGTCCTTATCGCGTAACGTAATATAAGCGCGATCTTTCCGGAACATCTCGTTCCAATGTCATTTCATGCGGACACCGAGTGATCGTTTTGTTTCAAGCATTAATCATCGTGCATTGAATAACGCAAGTGCTGCTGCACTCGAGTTTCCCGTAACAATATCCTTGTTCAAAAAAGCCGAATGGTAGATAGATACGTCCGCCTCATCATGGCGTCCCACGAAAAACTTGGAGGCGCAATTATTAATTTCATGCTCGGTACAGCTATTGCGAGGGCAAGAATGCAATTTTGAAACAGCAGTGACATTTCGTTCCCCTCCTCTTTTTCCTTCGTTGCCAAAAATCGCGCAAGATCGACGACGATGACGGCAAGGACGACGATGGGAATCGCCCCAACGTCGCCGAATACGTCACGGGAGTAAGTTTCCGCAAACACCAGCTGTCATTGTCATAGGAAGATAATGAAATCGCAAACTTGACCGTAGATATTTGTTTACCTGATACGATCGTCGCGGCCCAGCACAAAAGCAGCAGGGATCTCATCATGTCGTCAGATGCTCGTTGAAGTCAAGTCGAAAACTACTACTATACGTACGTGCGAACCACAATCAGCGCGGTCCGGGAAAATGAAAAGTCCATCGAAGAGTCGCAAGAATCCAGCAGCGTCCTTGCTGCCATCTGTCTCAACTGTGATATCCAATGACGCGAGTGGGGATAATGGCGGTTTCTTCGAATCGAGAATGATGTAATTTGTAATTTCATATGACAAATTGAAATTTTTCTTCCCGCAGCTAGCTAAAAATAATCGGAAAAACCACGACAATTATTAAGATATTATTAAGTTTGCTAAGTGACAATTGAAATGCGATGATTTGCAATTCACTGTAAAGAAATTTTTTATGAGATGTGTATAGTTTATAGCTTTATTTAATATTCATTATCTTATTTTTAATTATTATAATTTATTTGTATAATTATTTTATCTTATCTTAATAAAATTATTTTATAATTATTTTGTAAAAATATAATTCATAAAATGATACATATATATATAGATACATATAGATACATATATATATCTATAGCCTTATAAAAATAATTTTTTAAAGACAGTCTGTTTCTCCATAAAATAAAATATACCGAATATTATGTTGAACAAAATTCTTAAAAAATATTACTATCAATCCATACTAATAGTACTAAAAATTAGTTTTGATATGGATTAATATTACTATTAAAAATAGTAATATTTATCCATATTAAAATTGATTAGGATAAATAAAAATATCACTTTATTTCATAAGTTAAAATTGTATATGTGAGAAATCAAGAGAAATGTTTTAGAATTAATTAACTCATAAATTGCCATATAAAATTCATATATATATTTTTATGTGATATATAATCATATTTATTATTTATTACATATCACACATTTTATAAGGAAGAATATCTCATCTTACCAGAATTAGTAGCAAAATCTACTTTTATTGCTGAGTTTGCAATGTATTCATTTTGATAATCTCACAGATAAAACTCTGTTATAGCGATAAACATATATCTAGATATATGAGCATGTAATCTTTACATGCAAATATATCTTCTTAAGCAATGTAAGTAAGGTACTATTTACAATTACTTTACAATAGAATCAAAAAACTTAAGGCACAAAGATGTAATGTGATACATCGTTAGTGTCTTCCATAACTTTAGACTGAAGTAACTTGATTTCGAGCCTAAGCTTCTCCCTCTCCATCTCTTGTTTCCTTATTTCGTTTGAATAGCAATTAATTTGCAACTTCAGCTTGTCCTTCTTCAGTTTCAATACTTCAGTTTCGTGGTACAGTTTCCCTTTTTCGGCGCGCAATACCGCCAGTTGTTCCTGAAGCAATTGGTGACTCGCTTCATCGGACAATACTACTTCAGGCGTCTCCATATCCGATTTCACCATAGGGACTTGCTTGGTTGTCATAGTTTCACTCTCGGGTCCGCTTTCTGGTTCCGTTTCCATGGAAGTATTTTCCTTCATAATCCAAATTCTCGAGTCCGCTTCATGAAAACTGTTAGGTGATTTCGGCGACTGTTGCAGTGTTAAAGAGTCAGCTTGCGACTTGTGATTAGGCGAAACAGACGTTTCCTTTGTGACTTTCTCTATGGTAGTTGAAGCGATAGCTTCTATATCTAAAACTGACATATAAATCTCTCTTAATTTATACATCTTTCTATTATACATGTATTATATATTATAGAAAAAAAAATCAATTTACCACGCGATTTTGGCGATTGACTATCATCTACTGTGTGCGACAAGTGATTGTTGCAGTAATTGTTAAATTCCCTCTCATCGACGAAAACGGAACCGTCCGCATTAACGATAGACTCGACTATCACTGATGGATCGCCATTCTCCATTACCAATTCACCTACTATTTCTCCATCGGCTGCTATTATATCACCTTCATTGTCCGCTCTCAATAATTCATCTTCGTTTGTATCGATTTCATCGACTACTTCTTCTTGCGTCAACTGACCGCTATATGAATCTTCACCATCGTTTCCCTCGCTCACTTCTAATTCTGTCGATAATCCCTAAAGACAAAATTTTTTTTTACATTATTCATACAAGAAAGTGAATATAAAGCAAATATAGTTATGTCTTACATCTTGACCCCAGGCAGTTTCCTGTTCCTTCTTCATTCTTTTTATAGTTTGCGCTATTTCATCTTCAGATTCAGGATATATCTTTCTATTGCTATTTCTAGCCTGCATTTTTTCAATGTCATGAATCTTCTTAATTAACTGATATGCTCGCTCTGGTGTGATGATTCTCTTCTGCTTATTAGCTGCTGCTATGTTGAACAGATCTTTGGATCGAAGTACTTTGTTAGTACGCAATCGTACATACTCCCTTAGTCTCTTACGATCAATATGCAATTGTAAGAGGTCTTGAACTTCTTGTCTAATTTCACCACAGAGTTTTCTCTCTTGTGGAAGATTTTTAAATAGTTCCTATTGAATAAAATATTTTTTTTATAAAAATCTAATTGAAACATATAACATTGCGTAGCATTAAAAATTATCATAAAGTGATATTTGTTTATTTGAAAATGAAATCTTGTTTAAAAAAATGTTGCAAGTTTTTAATTCATTCTTATGAATCACTTTATGCTCTGGATGCTATAAAATTTCTTGTAATGGGATAATAAAATAAGTTGCTGAAATCTACATACTTCTGAAATTTCATGATTATGTTCATTATTGACACTAGTCACTTCCAACTTGGTGCCATCTTTAGATGCTCTGAGCATAATGTGAGCAGGACAATTTGTTCGTATAGATCTATATATCAATAAAAACAGCATGTATTAAAACTATAGATAAATATTAATACTTATATAAATATACAAATTAAAAAAATTAAAAAAAATTAACATAAATATTAATACTTATATAAATATTTATATTGCTCAAAAAATAGGAAACTAACTGAGATTGTCTTCTGCCAGCACCACGTGGTAGGAATTTCTGGCCACCATAAATGCAAGCATATTTGACAGAATAATATTTTAATCGTTCACTGATGGGTCTTGCAGTCTTCATATGAGCTCCACTCACAGTCCTACTATCTCTCCTCCAGTAATGCACCAGACTGTGCTTTGAAAATCTGTCTAGCTTTTGTTCCAGTTCTTCATAACTGTCAAACATTTCCCCCAAGCGGAAGGATACATCGTCATTAATACCGGTGCTCACATCCATCATAAGGAGTCAATCTATGCAACAAAAATGAAAAAGAAATTTAGCTAGATGCCAAACTTTACCAGAAATTTATAACTTTTTTTCATCAGGGCAAACGAAACGTTTACCATCATCAATAATCTTCGTATCTCTTCTCAAAATTTACTAATTTAAATCGCGAGTTTCTTTAATGAATTATGCTGGAAGCTCGAATTCACGATATCAAAGAGGTTAACATGGATGCAAATAAGCATGATCAGGATATTCGACTGGAGGATGGCGAAAATATCGTTGTCGACGTCATTGTTATCGTTATCGTCGTTCGATTGAAATTCAAATCAACGACGATCGAGCACGGGATAAGCGACAGCATCGTTCACTGGATATGATCCTACGATCGAGAAACTCGGAGGAGAGGTTATATTACGCGCTGTCGTTTTGACAATTGGCGTGACAGAAGCCGCATCGGGAACCGTGAACACAGACAGACTGAGTTTCGCGAGGAAAACCGGGCGAGCAGGCGACCGGGCCTCCTCGCTTCTTAGCGGCCCGGATCGTGAAATTTAATCTATTGTGGCGCGCGTGATGCGATAAATTTACAACGATTTCGCTGAAAGAAAAATTACATACCACGACGATCACGTTGCAACATTCTCGCGAAGGACGCGAGTGACGACATCCGGATTTTCCTCCGCGGCTTCCGCTCGCGACACGACGTATTTTCGAAAAGAAAAATCGTCGCGCTTGACAAGACGGTAAAGAAAACTCTTTCTTAGGCTAATATTACATTTGTCGTACGACAAATTTTTTAAGCACACTGATTGGCTGCAGAATAGAAAATTTTTAAAGATTCAAAAAATTATTATTCCGCAACCAATCAATGTGCTTAAAAAATTTGTCGTACGGCAAATGTAATATTAGCCTTACAATTAGAACTGTCGTGGAAAGAACGTCCGGTTTTGAATTGGCGTAGCTCGCGGGAAGTTATCGAGGATATCGCAGCACGATATGTGAAAATACTACGTAGGTATTTGGCTCGTTGTTTTCAAATAGAACGCATAAACTTTCAATTATGTATAATATATCTCTACATATATTGCAGCATTATTGCAATTTTGTAAATATTATAGTATATCATAGAGATGTCGAATTGTAAGAGATTTCCAAGAATAAGAATTCAGATACAATACAAGGAATAAGAAATATGGAATTAAAAGTAAGGAATTGTAAAGAATTAAGATTAAAATATTAATCTTTAATGTGTATAGTCTAGATATGAGTTTGATTTCTTATACTCAATTCTATATTTCCTAATCTCCTTTGATTGTGTCTGAACTTTAATAATTATATAGCAATATATTTACAATAGCATATCAAAGACATAAAATATAAATATATATATGTATATAAAGAATTATATACGAGATATACAATAAGATAAAACATAAGATATATATAAATATTTTATATACAAGGTAAAAAGGCTTTTTTGCGTGTCTTATATTTATAATATTGCAGTCTTGCAATAAAATATTTCTTCGTGCTTCAGAAATTTTGTTATGGTACTGTATGGTACTTAAATTCAAATTTTGTCCGAAGTAAAAAATTGGAAAAAATCGGACAAGCAAAAAAAAAGTGTTATTCTTGATGCGTCTAGAAAAACAATATGGCGTAACCAATCACGTGCGATCTATTTCTTTTCATTTCAATTTCAACAAATGTATTTAGCACAAAAATTATTCAACGAACAGCTGTTTGCGATTGGCATGTGCTTTTGGACTTGGATAGATAGACATGAGAGTACGCGCCAATCACAAATAGTCAGATACCGAGCGTGATTATTGTATGTACAAATTAAATTTATCCACTCGCTTGTCCAATCCTTTTTTTTTCAGAAAGTTTAATTTACAGTTCTCTCTTCCAGATGTATCTCCATAATCTTGCCACGTGCTTGTACAGGAATTACAAAGGAAGATGATCGATAAAATATGTCGCATCACCGAACGAACCTTGCACAAATACAACAGCATCCAGCTTCTCTTCTAATATCGACAGCAGCAGCGACGACACTTGGCCAGACTCGCCCGACTCCGATCTGTCGGTCCCATCGTGAACCGGTCCCGAGTCACCTCGACTGCTCCTTAGATGGCTTATTTGTGAAACTCGTATACAATCGTGACAATCGTGTCGTCCTCCGGAAGATGAGTCTCAGGGAAGTCGTGGAGAGGATTCAGCATGTTCCTTCGTATCTTCCTGAAGATAATGAATAGATAAATACTTCGATGCCCGCTGCAGCAACGATAGCCGACGAGGACGACGTACGGTGCTACACAGGGGGTCGTATTTTGCCACAGTCGGAAAGTCCTGGCGACAGCCCCAATAACGGAAGACGACGTCATCGGATACTCTCGGGATATTCACGGGATCTCTTCTATGTGCTTCCACCACGTGGACGCTGCCCCACGTTGTTTCGATACATTTGGGACTGCCGCGTGCTGCCCCGTCAATCATGGATGTTGACTGCCCGATCGTAAGCCTGAAGCGATCCAGCAGTGCGCCGATGATTAACGAGATTAGCGCGACCATGTCCGTCACGACGCCGTCTACATCATCGTCGAGGTGAGCATGTCTGCAGATTCTCTTTGCTGTTTATCCAAGAGAGATTGCTCTTTGCTGTTTATCCAAGAGAGTATTCTGATTGCGTCCTTGAATATGGTTATTTGTTATCTCTGATTTAGGATAATAATACAGTTCAGGTTTTTGAGACTCTACCCTAAAATTTAATATGTGCTACATAATTGTAATTACAATAATGATTTTTATGTCAGAAATTGTTATTTGTAGGGATTGTTTTTTTTTCTTGCAATAATTGAAATATTGCTTGCTTAAACTGTTTAATGTTTGTAAAAGTAGCAGTATTGCATAGTGTTAAATAAGAAAACAATTCTTTTTTCACATGCACGTTCATAATGAAAAATAATGTCATATATGTATAATATAAAATATTACATTTTATAATATAAAATATATATATATATATATATATTTTATATAATATTAGACTATTCTTTGGAAGCAAAATTTAATATGAGTTGAATAAAAATAAAAAATAGAATATATGTTATATAAAAATGTAAGAATACATAAGTATTATGTTTTATTTTTATATTAAGTTTTTAGAAAAAGAGGTATAAGTTGTACTGTAAAAAACATATCTATATTTTTTACCATTATTATTTTATTTTTATTAATATTTACATATTAAAATTTAAATATTGATAAAAATATGATATACATTAAAATATATAATTCTCTTTTTTCTGTTTTTATTTAATAAATTTTAATTCACGCTAGACAAATATATGACTTGTATAATATTTGCTATAAATTAATGAAGATTCAGATTCTGCCTATTTTCAAATATAATTTAGTGGAAAGATCTTTAATATACAAATACATATATATAAACAACGATTATGCAAATATCAAAAAATTAAATTATCTTTAAACATTTTTTATATTATTATTTGCAGGGATGCTGTGTCAACCTACAATATATTTTCTAATTCTACGCGATCACGACGCTTCAGCACTAGCGTAAGATCATGTTACTTGTGTTCTCTTTTATTTTTCATTAATCAACAATCAATATAATTATTTGATACCTGGTATTATCTGTAGTTACTCTCTTGTTACTCTAATAAAAATATATCATTTGTCTTCTATTTTATAAAATAAAATTAAATTGATATTGTAATTAATGAAAAAAACATGATCAATGACAATATATAATATTTATTTCACAATGTGATATATTATCTAATTTTGAAGAAACTATTCAATGATATGATCTTTTTTTATATCAATTTTTTCTTATTTTTAGAGTCCTGGTAATGTTCCTAGATTGACACCACGTGTGAGTCAATTAAGACAGGAAGAATGTGTAGATGTTGCTGGCCGGGAAGCTGCACATGAGAAGGAAATTCATAGTGCCATGCAAATATCTCAGTCATGGGAAGATCTCACTTTGGAGGCGGAAGGACTATCGTTCAAAGATTCAGAGCCTTCTACACAGCAGCTTAACAAAATGGAACGACCAAAGAGGTCGTTAGATCCTCTAAGTTTAAATCTATCTATTGGCTCATCCCAGTGTTCTTCACCTTCACCCACAAGATCAGGATTTAATCAAAGACAGTGTTATTCTCCTGGCATTCATCTTTGGAAGAATAATTTGTCTCCTAGTCCTACGAGAAAAGCATTTGCCACAAGGTAGATTATATTTTGCACTGCAAATTTATCTTGTTTAAAGTTATTACTAGAAGATTATATATAAATAAAAATATATCATTTATTTTCTGTATAGATTATAATGTTCATATAATGTTCATTTATAGCTGGTAGAAATAATATTCTTAAAAAAAGATACTTGTTAAAACTTATACATTATTTATTCATATTCATATTATTATTTTTTTATTGATATCTTATGAAATAATAGGCGCAGCTTAAGTCCTATAGCGATAAGGCCAAGCTGTTTGGGGCCAGTTAAAAGAAAGTTCGAATTAGACGAGACCGGGATGGATCACAACTTGCAGCCACCTGCAAAGCGCACGTCTGGTTTATTGACATCGGTTACATCCAGGTATGCTTTTATCGATCCTTCTTATATATGTTTCTAAAATAAAATAATAAAATTAGTAAATTATAGTTACAGTTTTTGTTATATAAAATCAAATTTTTGAAGAAATTACAAGTTAAATAAGATAAAAGAAAATTAATTTATCAAAATTGACTTGCCAAGATCTCAATTTAGTTAATTTACTGTACTAAATATCTTTTCAGATTTTCAAATATTGAGTCACATTATTGAAGAATCGATCGTTTTCTAAACAACATAAATGAATATATATGAAATGGTTTTATACAGTTTATCAAATTCTCTAATCATTTCTCTTAGGCTAGATGCAATGTCCAGTCCACTTCCAGGGACTATTAGTTCTGTCGGTACACCTGAATCGTTATCGAGCGCAGATTCACCTAGTTTCTCCTTCCGACCAGTGGACAGTCCGTCGCCGGTTCGCGCAGCTCCAAACAGTGACAGCGATTCTCTATCAGATGCGAGTAATCAAAGTAAACCAACAGATCACATTCATGTCGAGCAGATCAATCAGGACAATCACAGATGAATACAAGAGATCGCGTCATCGGACGTGTGAGAATTTAGAGATTCGACGTGTCGTATTACGTGATTATTTTTGGCATATCGATGTAGGAAATAGATCTATGTCCTGCATATTGAATCTAAAGTTCAGTGTATCTTTCTCGTCGATCTTGTCGTTCAAAGTGAAAAAAGCAGCGTTCTCGTAATAGGACATGGATTGGAACTTTAATGCAAGTGTGGTGTATCTTAGAGGAAATACCTCTAATACGTTCTTCTTTTGATGTACGAGTAAGCGTAGCGCCAAGAGTGTTCTCCTTTCATTATGCTACTTATATACATATCGACAAGAAGACGCTTCATGTGTCTCATAATCGTTCTGTTAGATTTATTCCAGAGTGAAGCGTATCCATACTATAAATGATTCATTCTTTGTTTCTTTTTCCTTTTTTTAAGTAGTGATGATACAATGATGCTGTATGAATGCGATAATTTCCTTCTCTCTTTCATCATCCTCTGTTTTGCTCTTTATCCTACTCACCGCTCACTCTTATTTTAGCTTTTGTTATCTATTTGTAATGATAATGTTTGATAAATCATGTTTTGAGCATTGGATAATTCTCTATCCAACGAGTGTAATTTTTATAATTCAAACTGTATTTGTTACACAAATGATCAAAGTTGTATTTTCAAACTGTATTTGTTACACAAATGATCAAAGTTGTATTTTCGCGTTTATAATCACAATGGCTCAGTAATATTGTAGACATAATCATATACATATTGATGCCTTTCTTTGTTATATTATTTTCACTGATATCAGTGGGACTTGAATTTTGATTTTACCAAAAGGAATGTGGGTTCCTTATGCATATATTTTCAACGTGCATGTTTAATTAAATATGACTAATAAATATGACTAATAAATATTTGAAAAATTTACTCTAAAGCAAAAAAAGTATGTTAAAAGCAGAAATCGTAATGTAAGAATTTAAAATATACCTGAAAGTTTGAAAGATTAGAATATCGTTTAAATATCTATCTTCTCAGATGTTTGAGTTTTTTAGAGGTAGGTACATATCCTGCAAGAATATGTCTTTTTGAATATTAATAACAACGAGAAAATTCGTGCATATCGCTCGTCTTTCTTAGTTTCAACTGTTAATTTGCCGAAAGCTCGATCAAGTATAAAATTCGAGTCCCAATGTATATCAGACATGTACACACACTCTTGTATTTCATGAGATAATGATCTTGTTCTACATATAAATAATAACAATAATATATAGATACGCGTTTGTGTTTCAAATTTCTCGAAATAATATATGAATAATTTTTTTTTCTCTTTTTCTCTTTGATGCTTTTTTATGAATAATGATGTCACAGTTTCTGCAGGATGTTTTCTTAAAAACCAAAGCATAAGTATTAAGTCCATTATATTATAGTTAGTAGTCCTCGCCTTTTTCCCACCCGCCATTTTTCTTTCCTTTTCAAAATGCGTGATTTCATGCTGACATGTGTGAAATGGATCAAACTCCATATATTTCTGACAAAATATCTCTCAGAAATTATAACGCAATATATTATGCATGATCTTTAGATCGAACGGAGCATTCCATATTATTTCAATCAAAGGCATTACTTTTGGAATATATATTTGTATAAATATATATAAATAAAAAACTTGAAATTATATTTATATATATTTATATAAACTTAGATTTCAGGAGTAGCTTGAACGATAATGCTACGAGAATTTGACTGTGCCAGAAAATATTAATAATTGCGCAGGAAGGATTGTATAGATATTGTATGCGTTCTAGGATGTATACTTTGAACTTCCTCTCGCCTGTTAATAAATTGATAATAGATCATATATTATTTATAATTTTAAGCAGTATAGTGTTAAAAATTTTTATTAAAAATCTGTATTTGGATTCATACACTTTGATATAAAAAATCCAAATGTCGATTTGAAAATTCTGACACTATTTTCAGGTTTTCATGATTCCTTGTTTAGGATATTATGAATAGAACTATCATAACGTAGGATGCATATTTTTAATAAGAAATTAATGATCTGAACATGTGAATGTAAAACGTCGTCTTTGTGCATATACTGATTTTTTAATAGATTTTTCAAGATCTAATATAATTCATATAGTATAATTGTGTAGTGTAAACTTCTAACAAGAAAACGAATAGAATTTTCCAAATATACATATGCTTCCTACATCTAAGACTGAAATTAATTTACATAGAGTGTACACACACACATAAAAATCTTTTTCTTAAATACATATTTTAAATTCATATGATTATGCTTCTTATATATCTTTTGTAATAATATGTGAAAGAAAAGTTAAACCGTCCTAATACAATTTTAAGATATATATTTTTACACAGTGATTTTACTATTTAAAAATATTTTTTTTATAACATGTCCTATAAAAAATTGGTAATATATATTTAAAAATTTTATATATTATATTTAATCATAAAATTAAAAAATTATAAAATAATATTTATTAACTGTGCAAATACTGTTAGTTTTTTGTAAAATCTCGTTATATTTTCTAATTTCACGGATATTACAAATAAAATCTTTTGTAGAGAAAAAATAAATTGTTTAAAATAAAATCTGCTTTTTTTTCTTTTTTTTACATTTCTATGATAAAGTTTTACTTTTAACATTAACTGAATTAATAGATATCGATTAATTAAAGTAGTTTTTATTCTAGTAATAGTCACAAAACAATTTCAGGACAAAATGTGGAAAATGGAAAGCCAAATAAAAAAATCGCGTGATCTGTCAAACTTTAATTTCGCGCTTTGAAAACGAACTTCATTAGATCAGCTGATTTCGGAACGCATCCTTTTGATTAAAAGGAAAAACAAACTGTCGAACGTAACCTAAATTTTAAGCGAAGCGAAAGTGGCTTTAAAATTTTGTATTTTGTTCATTAATTTATTATTGAATTTTTAATTTGTTTTTGTGAATTGTGCGCAAATTGGAATTAAATTATTTATTTATATATTGGATAGGTATATTACACGCTCATGCTGTTTTAAAAACAGACTAAAGTGATATGTACATTTCTTCAGATTAATTATTATTGATATATTTTAAAGTTAAATTGATAAGAATAGTCTAAAAAAAGTGGAAAAAACAAAGGGAAAAGACATAGAGAAGCATTTATATAAAGTACAATTATATACAATAAATTTTTCAATTTCTTTCCAATTTTGTTTTTAAATTATATTCAATTTCTTTAAATTATATTTCTATATATATTATGTAGTGCATAATGCTTTTTTAAAATATATTAGTGTTATTTCTGATTATAATAGTAGTATGATATAATAATGCCCTCTTTTCTTCAATGAGTTGAAATGTTTAAAACTGATTTAAAAGATTAAGAGCAACAAAAATATTATAGGAAATGCTTATCACACTAATAAACATGATTATGTGGAAAGTTTATTTTAAGGAAATATAACACACTTATCTTTATCTGTTTCTTTGTAATATGTGTTTTATAGAAAATGGTAGACATAAAAACTAATTCTCCCATCGTTGGAGAAACTGACTCACATTATGAATCAAGGATACAAGCGAATAGTTCTGGTACAGGAACATCAACGCCATCATCCTCTTCTGACTACTTGACAGGGGAAGCAGATGATAGCTCCGACAGCAAGGGAACTATTCCATTTAGTCTAAAATCAGTGGAGACTATGCTTTCATTATCCAAGGTATATAAGATAATACTTGAATAAAGTCCAATCTAAAATTAATAAGTTAATATATATATATATATATATATATATATATATATAATAAAATGTATTCTATATTATATAATTAATTATTTGTATATATCTGTTGGCTAAAGAATAATTATACATTTTAGTATAAATGAAAAAATGAAAGAATACAAATTATTTTTTCGTTTAGGATGCTTCTGAGGAAGATCTTCAAGAAATGGTACAGAAGTGTAAGTCGATGGTGCTGGAAAGCGCCGAGTGTTCAGACGAACGTAAATGGCTTGTGCGACGGTTGATTGAGTTACGTTTACGCGCACAGGAGTTGCGCGAGACCTCGGATGAGAATCTCTTTGAAACTTGTGTGATTCTTGGGCATCACTTCGTGCCACAGAAATATCATATCACTACATCTGGTCCAGTTTACTGTGATCACTGCAGCGGAGCAATCTGGACGATGTTACAATCATGGTATATGTGTAGTGGTAAATATTAAATAATTTAGCATATTTTGACTAATGACACTAATATCTATAAAAATAAAAATATCGCATTAATGAATAACTACGAATCTTGTTGCTGATTATGTGATATTTTTTTATTTCAGATTGCAAATTTAGTTGCCATTGGAAGTGTCTGAGTAATGTATGCCGTATTTGCGTGCATGTGATCGCCAGTGAGGCTGGTGGTTACACCCATACGAAAGACATTTGTCCAGAGCAAGGCCTTTCAAAACAAAGCTATCGTTGTGCGGAATGCAAAGTTAGAATAACATTTAGTAAGTATGATTTTTCAGATTACAAGAGAGCCAGATAAGTGTTTTGCTAATAATATATAAATAAAGTAGTTATCGTTTATTTTATACGTGTTTATATTTATCATTTATTTTATAAGTCTGTTTATTATTTTGTCCTTTAATAATTGCGCGCAAAGATATCCCATGAGATAATAATAGTAAGTACATTATTGTCTTCTTGCAAGCTTTCTCAAAAGGATTATCACTATCTTGCTTCGGCAGTTCTTTTAAGCACACAGGTATTTAAGATATTTATATCTACATTAACATTGTTATCACGTGCACATATACGTTATCACTTTGATGCAAATTCTTTAATTCCATTTTCCTGTTTCAATTTCTTATCACATGCGATTATATTAGGAAAATGTATGAATATACAGGGTGTTTCTAAACCTATTAAAAAATTGCAAAAAGTATTGAAAAAATAAAGGTCACTATTAATTATTAATTATTATATAATTTTTCTGTGCAAAACTTTAATGTTCTGTGAAAAAGTCTCCGAGAGTTACAATACATTTTGCGATTTTTTCCACCAACTTTAGGGGGCTATAACTCAGGGAAAGTATTTTTGGACCCATTTTTATAAGAACTTTTTTTCTTATTTTACCCTTAGAATACGCCCTTAAAATTTCTGACATAGATTTAGAAACACCCTGTATAATAACAAAAATTTTTCAATAAATCAACGACATAAAGTACAAATGTAAATACATTTTCCATAGACATTTTGTTGAATTGTATAATATTTATGATATTTATGATTATATGTATATAATCTGTTAATATAAAGATATAACGATTCTAGAATCGGCATGGGTGGAGCCGCGACTTTGTGACTATAGCGGTTTATATTACTGTCAGAGATGCCATTGGAACACAGCTATGGTTATTCCTGCGAGAGTGATCAGAAACTGGGACATGGAACCACGCCTGGTGTCTCGTGCCGCGGCGCAACTTCTTATGCTTTTGGAGGATCGTTCTGTATTGCCGTTGGAAGAATTAAATCCGAAACTCTTCACTTTGGTCCCAGATTTGTCGCTTGTAAAGGTGAAACAATCACATATTATATATAATACATACCTGAAAAATATATATATTTAGATTAATAAAATTAACTTTTTTAGAAATATTATTAGATATAAAATGTTAATTTTATATGTATAAGTTAAATCTTTTTTTCACTAAAATAAATCTCTGAAGGATTTAAATAATTTACTTACAATATATATCAAATTATTAATCAAATTACTTCTTTGTAATATAATATAAATATAACTTTAATCTGAGAATACTTACATTTCAATTAATATGATGAAAGCAGTGCAATAAAAAATTAATAAATTAATAATATCTAGATGTATATTCGGATAGAAAAATTAAATCAAATTAATTGATTAAATTGTAGCGAATGCGAGGAGAAATGCAGATGATGAAGAAATACTTGGTTCTATGCTTAGACGCTTGTACTCAAGGATTACCATGGAAAATCGGATTACGCACACACATGATCGAGAATTCAGGTAACTATTCCATCAAGGATCTTATCGATCTGCAGAGTGGCATTCTTCTGGATGAGCTTCGGACCGCTTATGATACGATGCATGCACATATTACACAGCAATGTGAACTCTGTAAAGCAAGGTGAGCATTAAAAAGGATATATTTCTTTTATATCATTGTGACTCGGTTTTTATGTCGAATTCATAAAATCTTTATTATCTATTATTTTTTAATTTAATATTTGTAGAATGATATGAGTATATGAAATTTTTCTCTTTTTCTTTATTGTAGGTATTTAGAAACTTTTATTTTCTAAATTAAAACATTTTTTTAAATTTTAATTTTAATTACTGTATAAGAATATATTTGAGCGATTTCGACACGCTTCAATTTTTATGCTGAATTTATTTGTCAAAAGTTAAAACTACTAAAATAATATATGTATAATTTCTTAGAATGTATTCTTTAAAATCTATTTTCACACTATATAATGTTTATTTCAATTATAAGTAATTAGTATCTCATTATTCATATTTTTAATGATATCCCTAATTTTTTTGTTATTGAATTATTTATTTATTTAATTTAATTTAATTAATATAAGAATGATGCTTTTCAGGGGACATTTATGTGAGATATGCGGCAATGATGAGATCATTTATCCATGGGACGCGAGCTCAATTATTTGTCCGCAGTGTTCGGCAGTACATCATCGCGTTTGTTGGGCTAAACGTAATCACTGTTGTCCACGTTGCGCGCGTTTGCAAAAACGTCGCGCTTTACAAGGACAAAATACTGTCGAAGACTGTGATACAGACGAAACTGCAAAGAACTCCTAAATAAAAGCATTATGAAATGCTGTGAAACATCGTAAAATATTTTGTATAATATATTTGCATAACGATTTATACTTTGTACCTGTTATTTTTTTAAAGCAGTTTAGGCTGTCATCTTTATATATATCCGTCACATTACACACATATATTAAAGGTTGTATAACATTTTCTTGCGCTAATAAGTAAATTTTGTCTACTTACAATCTAATTATTGAAGTTGTCAAGTTAATATCTATATTTATCGCATCTTTTAATAATAAATATATATCACATTTTTTAATAGTCAAATGCGTAAAATATCAAAGTGTATTTTACGTATATAAATAGTGTAGTCATTCATTAAATACAAGTTATCAATAAATTGTTCATTAATTGTGATGTTACATTTCTACTTCCTATAGAGAAGGATGCTAATAATTAACCATTTAGCGTATTCTACGTATAAATGTATGTGTAATGCATGCATATAATTTTATTGTTTAATGATCTAAAGATAAAGAAAGAAAAGAAACGATAAACACGCGAAGTTTCATTTCAATTCAATTGTCAATATGCATTATTAATTACTTGAGCATTTACATTTTTGTACACTTGTTTAAATAATATAACATGATATATATGTATGCTGATAGAATTTTTATAATATCATTCTTAACATTTGCACAAGTGTTAAATGACAATATACGATTTAGCGAATACTACACGTGTGGGTTTGTTTGGTACACTGGTTTTGTTTGGTAGAAAATGTAGCGGCGGTATTTAAGTAAGATGTCAAGTTATTGAAAGTCAGTTTTTATCGTTCAGTCGTAGCGAGGTAAGCAAACATGATATGCATCACTATAATATGCATTTTTCATAAATAGATTAATAAATATCGAAAAAAGTTCTTTTCAAAATTTCAAATCTCCTTAAGAGTCCAATCTTGGAAAACCTCTTCAAGACTTGCTAATCTATTTAATGGAATTTATTGTAGATAACTTTCGCCATATGTATTACTTTGTTCATTTGTTTTATTCATTATATGTTTTATTCGCTTATTAAAATATTTTGACATTGAGATATTTTGTATTATATCTTTTTTCTATTTTTTTTAAATACTTTATATTATAATTGTTTCTTCTGTATCTTACATTAATATAGCTGCTATATTAAATCTACATTTAATAATTATATAATTATTATTAACAGTTTATTAATAATTATTAGTTACTTATATTTTGTATGAAAAGATATTTTATTTTTCCACAGTAGTATTAGCTTAAATACTATATTGAATATTATTTATTATTCAAGACATCAATAAAATATCTTCATATCTTGTTAATTTATATATATTTTTTATTTTCAATAAATATTCCTCATTAAAAATTAAACGAAGACTCTATACACATTTCTAAAAAAAACTTTGTCTTAAATACTTTTATATTTTTTATATTTCCATCTGATGAATGATTAAGATTCCGATCTATGATTATACATAGATAATATATTATCACTTGTAATGTTAAGCTAATAAGAACTATTAATAGATAAATTAATTTTATCTTTAAATTCATTTTTCTTCAATTTGTTATTCACATGCAATGTAGTAACATGTGCATTGCATTTATTAAGAGAACATTCTTATTGTCCATACAATTTAGGTAAATAAATAGCACGATGTCACGTCTCTGCCTGTTCGTATTTTTCCTCGGCATTGCTATTCAATTCGGTGATTGCGAAAATAGCGGAAATAATATAGATTGCACACCGAGCAAACCTGGTTCCGACAAAACTCATCTATCATTTCTTGAAAAGGAAGTGATAAAGTTTGAGAAAAAGGTGCAATCACTCATACATGATGGTGGAACCTTTAGCCATTTTCTCGAAAAACTTTACGATTATATATTAAAGCACAATCTCACAGAGCACATCTCTACTATTTTTCCAGGTAATTCAATTATTTTATAATCCAATTTACAGAAAAAAGAGTGCAAATGAAAGTGAACATTTTAGAGAAAAAAAACTCATTTTCTATATAGAGCACATTTTTTAGTGTTAAAAATGAAGAATATTTTATTAAATATTTATTTAATACACATACAAAAATATAGAATATCTTGTATAAATATTATATTATATGTTATATAAATATTATATTATATTGTATGAATATCTTGTATAAATATTTAGGATTATTTATTTTCAGTATTTCGCCAAAATATCTCTTTTACAAAGAAAATATTTTTTGAATTTATTTTGTGTATTAAAAATATTCTTATAATACACTGAATACACTGAATACACTGAATAATGCATTTTTTATGATGAATTTTTTATGATATTACCAATTACAATAGTTTTTTTAACTTTGTGAAGAATTATTATCTAAAAATATAACGATTTCACAATCTTTTTTATGTGATATCTTCAATTTTTTTATGTAAAGATTTTCGTTTTTTCATTTCTATTTTTATTAACAGTTTAAGAAGAAAGCAGAAAGAGAAAAAGAAAACATGAACTATTCTATTTACATATTTATAGAGAAAAGATACATATATATATATATATATATATATATATATATATATATATATATATGTAAAATGTATATGTAAAATGCAGTATAAAATTATAAATTTATTAAAACTAATTGGATAGGTCACGGAAATACGTGTAAAAAGTGACGAAAATTTTTTTGTAAGATTCAATTACAAAATATTAAAATAAAAACTTTACTATTAAAATACAAACTTTACTATAGCAATTTTATAAAATTTAATTTAAAATATGTGAATGTGAACATTTTTTAAAATATTGCATAGGAGAGAAAAATATTAAATATTTATTAAAATAAGCAAAATAAACGAAAAAATTAGAAAATATTAAAAATATTATTATTAATAAAATTAGAAAAATTTGTAAAATTCTTAATATTTGGAACAAGAAATTAATTTTAAAATTTTATTAAAAATAAATTCTTCTCCCTGTTTCTCTTTCTCTACTATGTACTTTTTCACTGTAATTAATATAATCTTAATTCTATAATTAAGATAATAATATAGAGATTTTAAAATAAAATATTTTAATTGCGAATTACGAAATATATACAGGCGTTTGTCTTTATAATTTATATTATATAATTTTAAGTTAATTGTATTACGTCAATTACATGCGGAACAATTACATGAATATTTAATTAAATTTACCTAAAAGTCATGAATATTAATTAACGAATTAATTGATCGCATGTAATATAATCGTGCATAAAATTACTTTGGAATCCGATTAAATCGTATTATTATTTCCAGGTACATTACTTTGCAAAACATTATAACATTAATACGAACGTTTATCACTGCTATAATACAATACATGCAAATTGACTGATGATTTAAGACTTGACGTGAATAATTCCAAGAGATAGAATTATCTGTTATAATAACATGCAGAATATGAAACGCAAATTCGCTTTTCTTTTGCTATATTTGTTATTACTGGCTTATTAATTTCTAATTTGTAGTAAAATTTAATTATACATATTTTCATATGCTTAATTATTCATATATAATTATCATATAAAAATGAATTATAAAGAAAGATAAAGAAAAAAGCAAATGCTGATATTTTATAATTCATGATTCAGAAATAAATGCCAAATCTTGTATTTTAATAAATTGTTCATTATGAAGGAGAGAATTAATTATAAGAGATAATCGTGTGCTTTATTCGCACTAAAATGCATGCGTTTATCTAAAATTATTGTGAAAATGCTTATAAAATATAGAAATATTAGAATTAAATTCTACACAAAATAATAATACTATTTTAAAGCATTTTTACATGTGGAATTAATTATGTATTTATTAGATAGAATAAATTAATTGTAAAAGAATTTTAAATAGAGAGATACGTTTTGATCCTTTCTAACGTTGAAAAGGAATTATTGCATTGCAAATCATTGTAGAGGCTTGTTGGAAAATTTCATGATAATAACAATAAACGTTGGATAAAATAATCTACTGATACACATGATGTATGTTCAAGGATTTTATTCTAACAAATCTGTTTTCTTTTTTGAATGCAATCAAAGATATTGCCTAAATGCAACTTAACGTGTGTAAAACTGAATAATCATATAACTTTCGCAACGTACCCAGACAACACATATCTCTAGAAGATGTTTAAAAAACAACTTACAGATGTCTTATCATCCTTTTAAACGTTTTTAAAATGTCTCTTGGCCTTTTTGTATCTCGGTATTTTTTGATTTTTTAAAGAAATGTTTGGCCTAAATGCAATTAAATATTTAAAATTTGTTAAGTTCTCTTTTTTTTACTATTCTATTATTGATTTATAAGTACTTTTTAGAAATTTTGTGATAAACTATATAATTTTATTATATTTTATATACGAAACTTATTTCTATCAGTTACATACAGCATAGAAAATTGCAACAATATTGCAGCAATATTGTTACAACAATATTAATAATATTATTGCAATATTTTGCTGTTTTATCATTGTTAACTGGAACTTTTTTGCCGTCTTTTTCATCTTGATAATATCTGTTTTAGGGACACTCTGGTGTGGTGGTGGAGATATCGCCAAAAGTAAGTCTGATCTCGGCCTATTCAACGATACGGATGCTTGTTGCAGAGCACATGATAATTGCAAGTACGATATCGAGAGTGATAATACGATGGGCAATCTCGATAACAATGGTCTTTTCACGAGGTAAATAAATGAACGAGGTAATTCAAATATCTTCATTTTCAACACTCGTTGTGTTGAACATTCATATTTAACTTCTGAAAAAATATTATATAACTCAGCTTATGTATGACATGTACATTCATTTATTCATTTATTCATATTACATACAAGTTCTGATATCAAGTCATATATTTTACATCCTTCTTTGCAAAATGATAGATCTGGTTTACATTAACTTCGTTAATAATTTTTTATTAATTTCTTTTTTGTCAAACTTTTGTAATTTTTTTTATAACAGATCAGCTTGCTCTTGCGATCATCAGTTCTACAACTGTCTGAAGAAAGTTTCTTCTCTAATTTCTGAGGCAATTGGAGAAACGTATTTCAATATCTTAAAACCGCAGTGTTTCCAATGTGCATGCCCATCAAACGGTTGCCAGTAAGATAAATTAGAAAGATAAATAATAATAACAATATAATAATGAAAATAATGTAGAACATATTACGACTTATTTTAATTTTTTTTCTATGTTTGTATTAGAGAAATTTTAAAGTATAATATAAAAATTCCAAAAGTAAGTTTTATATAAAAACATCAATTTTTCAGGATTAACGAAAATGATGATTATTGCAATGGTCAATGCACGAAATACAAATGGGTTAACAACAAAAAGTTTTAGTTACTTACTTATAACAGAAGATTCTTGGCTAAACAAAAAAAGATTCTGCATATTTATAATCATGCACAGGAGATTTTTGAAAATGTAATCTTTGCACTTTAACAGTTAATTCTAACAAACTGTTAAAACTGATTAAAACAGATATTCATTTAACAACTTATAAATTAAAAAAAATATATTTCTTTTAATTTATAATTCTTTAAATAAGAATACATTTTAATTAGTTTTAAATAACAATTGATAAGAAAAAGTTGACTAATCTAACTTGTTTGAGAGGCTATTAGTATATGCTTTATTCTACAACTTTATGTTGCACCATATCCAATAGTGTATATTGCACAAGTATGTAAATTGAATAAAATAGAATTTTATTTTGATTGTAATGTGAATTAGTCTTTATATTCTATTCTTTATATTTATATTCTTTATATTCTATTCTTTAAATTAAATCCTCTAATGACGCTAATCACATATTTAATTCAGGGTGATTTATTAACAGCAATTGCATAATCTATTAAATATCATTTATTCTATTACATAATATAAATTTTAATTTTAATTTATTTTAATTATTAATTTTAATAAAAACTGATATAACATGATAACAGTTAAATAGTCAAGAACTTTTAACAAATTATGCTAATATAAAAATCTTTGGATCATAATTGGATAATAATAATTGTTGAACTGTTTAATAAATTTCGACTGCATTTTTTAGCGGCACGCCTCTTTTAATTACATGCGGAATTGTTTTTGGAACCATACTGAAAAAAGTTAAAGAAAATGTATACATATAAAAATAGTAAAAACTTAAATAGAAAATAAAATATAAAGACAAATAAAAAGCTTTTATTACTTATTATTTAAAACTTACGTGATGCAATCAATAATCGGACATACGGACAGACAAAGTGTACATCCGGTGCAATCATCCGTTACTTTGGGGATGTGCGTGTCAGGATCGAAAGTAATTGCCTGGTATCCGGAATCTGCGCAAGCCATGTAACATTTGCCGCAATTTATGCACAGATCCTGAAAAGAAGAGTAATTATGTAGATGAGATAAATTTTAACATTAGACGAATGATTATAATTTATCATTTCACGTACATCATCGATCAAAGCAATTACTTGCTTCTTGTTATCCAAATCTCTGTAGTTGCCAATATGTATTAATGCTTTGCCGATTATGTCTTTAATAGTAGGTATTGGTGCGATAGGTTTTGGAGCTGGTCTCGTTACCGGCACGACTTTATCCAAAAGATTCGAATGAACTTTCAACTCAGCTATCTTTTGTTCGCGCAATTTTTGATATTCACCAAAATACGGTACTTTCTATAAAAAGATTTAGACTTGAAACAAAAGTATAGTAAATAAGATATGCTCTTAATAAATAATAAAAGAAAATGCACGCTATTGTATCTAATATCTTATCATATAATTTATTAATACATCATTATACATAGAATCTAATTAATTAATTTATTAATTTTATATTATTATTATTTTCAAACAAAAATTGTTTTTAACAAAGCTATATTTTCTCATCAAAACTTCATACTTAAAACTTATCCGTAGAGTTTTCTAATTTATCTTTAATTTATTTTGTTTGTGCTTATATTAAAATTTCTCGAAAAAAAAGATTGACGAATAATACTTACTTTGCCAAGAGCATGTTGTAGAGAAATAGGCTTGCCTTTCTGATGCTTAAATGTTGGTGGGCTTTGACCATCCCAGTCCTTTACCTGTTCCAGACTCTTCAAGTATAATAATGCTTTTAAACCAGTCACATAGTCATCTATTAGAGTAAAATCTTGATTTTGAATGGCACTGCAAATCTGTTAGATATTTGATTACAAAATCACTTTGTTTAAAGTAAAAAAAATTTATTTTAATGTATTTACTTCTAGCGAATGTTTAATTATCGAGAGTGTTCTCTCTCTTCTTTCTAAATTGAAATTTATATCGAATTTGTTTCGGATACTTTTTATCTAAAATATATTCTCCCGATAATTTTGACAAATTATCAACACTAAGAAAGAATATTAAAAAGAAAAAAATTTGTTATTGAATTTTCCATTATTTTTTCCATCTACTTTTAATTAATTTTTTTCTTGTGTTGCTTTAATATTTTGTGTGCTAATTACTCTAATTGTAAGTTGATAAGAAAGTAATAGAAAACAATAAATAAAAGTATAATCGAAAAAGAGTCGGAAACACAAAGAATCGTGATTATACCTGGATGACCGATGCACCGCAATGCAAGAATTGCAGAGCGACGTCGGCTGAGTCGACGCCGCCGGCGCCGAGAATTGGGAAACCAGGAAGATGTTTTGAGACCGTCGAGATGATCCTCAGAGCTTGAGGTCTAGTAGCGTTTCCTGATACTCCGCCGTACGTCGTTAACTTATTCAGACCTACTGCTGGCCATGGAGTCGCATCAGCGTAAAGTCCCATTAATCCTGATACTGTATTAATGGCGGTGACGCCATCAGCTTTGCCTGTATCAAACATTAATTAAATAATAGAATTAATTATTAAAACCTTCGATGAATTTTTATAAAAATTTAACCAGATTGAAGTTTCATATAAAGCTATTTTATATAAAGCTATTTTAAATTATTTTATATAGTTATTTTACATAGCTATTTTAATTTTGATATTATTGTAAGAAAATGAAATATTTAAATAATTGTAACATAATTATTATTTTCACAACGCTACAATTTATTTTATTTTTTGCACAGTGTATATATATATATATATATATATATATATATATATATACACACACACACACACACACATATCAATATAATTTTATATAAATTTCGGAATGATTTGTATTACCTTCGTAAGCTGCCTTAGCGATAGAAAGAATATCGGTGATATTGGGTGTCAACTTTACAAAGAACGGTATCTTGACGGCTTCGCGAACCCATCTGGAGATGTTTCTTACTAATTCGGGATCCTGAAAAATCGATTTTATTTTTTATTTGTTTCAAATTTTTTAATCTGAATAAAGATACACACGAACCTGTCCACAGGCCAGACCCATACCGGACTCGCCCATGCCATGAGGACATGATAAATTTAATTCTAAGCCGTCAGAACCAGCTGCTTCCGCTTTTTTTGCTAGTTCTGTCCAATCAGCTTTATTATACGTGCACATAATGCTCGCGATGACAATCTATGCAAAAATATATAATAAAAATATATGATAAAAATATATAATAAAATTTATAAAATAATATATGATAAAAATATATAATAAAAAATATATAATAAAAGCTTAATAATAAATTAAAGCTTTGTAAAATATCAATAATTTAATTATAAGACTATTTTAATTTTATAATTCTATTAAATTAAAATTGTGAATCCAGCAAATAGCTGAAATGTATACTTTTGAAGGAAAATCTTGCTTCAATTCCGTGATACTGCGGCACCAATAATCGGCGGTTTTCTCAGATATCAGTTCAATATTCAAGAAGCTACTCTGCTCGGGTCCATAATGATGACGGGACGTTGTGCCTTTGATGATACGCGGCGACACATTGGTGATGAGATCCTGAAAAAATATTAAAAAACACAAAGTTAGAATTAAAATATGTCATTTAAATTTGATTATTCTTTAATGAAATACCTTATCCAAGGAGAAAGTTTTCGTGACAGCAAAGGCCCAGCCAGCTTCGAAAGCACGTCGTATCATCGCGCTGGTGGTGCAAGGTGGTGCAGAAGCCAGACCGAAAGGATTCTCGAATTTTAGCCCACACATTTCAATACTTAAATCAACATCATCGATAGCGGTATGAAACTTCGGTAATTGCGGAGTTTCCGGCACTGTCAAGCCGTAAGATTCCTACATGATGATCGAAATATGGAAATATGCAAAAGTAGTCAAACTCAAGAAAATAAATCACTTCGTTGATTTTTAAAAAAATATGAAATAAAAATTTAGACAAATACAATTTTATTTAGTGTGTTTGTTATAAATTTATCAAGATAGAAAAAATTTATTAAGATAGAAAATTGTGAAAAAATTTGTTTTTATTATTTTAAATGATTGCTATATTGTTACATTAATAATAATAATAATAATAATAAGAATGGAGCTATTAGATATTTATTCGGAATTTAACAAAAAAATTCCATATTTTTGTGCGAATATTTTCTAAAGAATTTAGATTAATAATTGATAAAGAAATACATTATACGCTAGCTAACATACCTGTATGTATTTGTGCATATACCATGCGGCTGTCTTTCCGTCATTTACGGATTCCACGGTCGTTTGAGCGACACCAGCAAGATCTCCTCCGCAGAACACACCTGGTACCGAGGTCATCATCGTGTTCTCATCAACTTCCGGTAAGTTCCAACTGTTTATCTTAATTGGCGCCATGGCATTCTTCACTGTTCTCATCATAATAATAATTTCTCTTTATTGCTTTATTTTCTTGCTTTTCTTTATTTATTTAATATACGATATTGACTTATTATTATTATTTTTATATATTAATTTAAATTTTTATGATATCAAATTGATATTCTAGCCAAACATTATATTATCACTCACCAGTAGAACTATATAATCCTGATCCAAAAGCGGAAATCACAAAGTTTGTTTTTAAAACGAACTTTTGTTCTTCGTCTTCAATCCATTCGCCTTTCTCATTCTGTTCGGTTTTGCAAAATTCGATTGCGAAAATTTTTCCATTACGAAGAATAACTTGTTTTGGTGATTGAAAAGGTATAAATTCGCACTTCTCTTCCTTCGCCAAATCCATCTAAAAACAATTTTAAAATTTCAAATTTTGCTATCAAATCTTTGCTTCAAATCTTTGTATGTTTTAAACTTTGTATGTATTAAACTTTAAACTCTTTAAAAAAATTTTCAAATTATAATTTTTGTATTTTTAGATTAAAATTTAAGTGATTACCTCTTCTGGAACAGCTCGTACGTTGGTAAAACCTTTCCGAAAGACAACAAAGACCTTTTTGGCTCCACATCGAAGAGCAGAAGTGGCGCAATCGAAAGCGGTATCTCCTGCACCAAGGACGATTACGTTGCCGTAAAGAGACGGAAGTTCCTGACGTTTGCAAGCGCACATTCCTGGTTTGCTACCTTTTGCGACAGCCGGCAGGAAACTCTTCGAAGTGAAAAAGCCTATTTTCGTGGGATCCTTTTCTGTCAGCATAAGATTTTCGAAGATTGGTATATTCTTCGATTCCGGTAATCCGATTCCTAAAAAGATTGCTTTATATCCAGCATCTTGAAGAGTCTAAAACATTTTTAAATTTATTCATAATTTGTTAAAATTGATTGCAGATTTTTAGAATAATATTTTTCAAAATTCGAAATTAGAAGATTATATTGATAATCCACCAAACACCAAGTAACAGTTATATAATTGTTAGTTATAATTTCCCATTCAACAATATAATTGTTATTTAACACACAATAGTTATATAACATGTAACAGTTATATTGTTGAGTAGAAAATTATAATTAACAGTTATGATTAACTGTTACTTGGTGTTTGCTGCAAAAGATTTAAAAAATATAACAGATAACAAATTTAAATTTTTAAATTAATTTTACCTGTATCGTCAAATCATCTTCAGATAACGATCTTTCTAATTCAATCTTCACTCCTAGATCTCTAACGAGATCGACTTCGAAATTGACAGCATCATATGGAAGTCTATATTGTGGTATTTCGGAGGAACTTAATCCGCCTATATATTTTTCTTTCTCAAAGATCGTAATATCGTTGTAACCGAGTCGGGCGAGAAATGTCGCGCATGAAAGAGAAGCTGGTCCACAACCGAGCAGAGCGATTTTTGTGTTTGCATGAGGTACTGTTTGATTGGGTATCCTTATTTGAGGAATATTCATCTGCTTAAAAACCTGAAAAATATATAGACACATAAGCTATAAATTATATTTACCATTTAATTATTTCATATATAAGTATATGATTATGGATTTTACAAAGTTATTTTACCGAATGTGAGATTAGAAAGTGCAAGATTTCTGAATTATTTTCGTATGTCATCAACGCAACTGAAAAATGTACTACATTTTTATTTTAGTACATACAATTAATACAGCATGATAGCACTGTCAGCAATGTATCAGCGTTTGACACATCGTTTAAGCGATAATGCTTTGTAGTTGAATCAATCTAAACTACAAAATTGTAGCTGCTGGATTACGAGTGACAAATCTGTCGCTTCAACTATTTGTTCCAGCGACATGAAAATGCACCTTTAACATTGAAGCATTGCAGCGTTTCCAAATCAATTCATCTCAACAGTAGAATTTTACGTGAAATTTATCTGTTAAACTTCTATGGTTGAGATGAATCGATTTGACAACGTCGCAATGCTTGATTGTTGGTAGCAGTGAGCTCAGCAATTTCTGGCGGGTAAAAGATAGCGACGATTATAAAAGATGGCGATATCTCGAAACGATGATGAGTAACGTAGTTTAGCCAGACTTATGACAAAGAAAAAAGAAGAACAGGAAGAAACTGAAAATACTGTGTTGTGAAACAAAGAAAGTTGAATTTTGCAGAAGAAACAGAAGAAAAAGTTATCGAAAGATTACACATCAAGAAATATCAACAATGACTGCTATTATATTTGACCTGGAGACTACAGGGTTTGGTCCCAATGCAGAAATTATCCAAATTGCAGCTAAATATCACAATCAAGAATTCAACGTCTATATCTTCCCATCGAATAGTATACCGACAATAGTTTCTAATATAACAAATTTGTCAATTGAAGATGGACAACTGATTTTGGACAGCGAGAATGAATATCGCCGTCTTGATACAGAATCACCACGAATGGCCTGCGAGTTATTTATCTCGTTTTTGAAGAATATATCGCATGATATTATTCTTGTAGCTCACAATGGAGAAAGGTTCGATGCCCCTTTAATCGTAAAGACAATGAACGCAGTCGGATTACTCAAAGAATTCGGATCCATCGTAAAAGGATTCACTGATTCTTTATCCATATTCAAGGACCGCAAAGAATTAGCTTTCCGTAAAAAAAAAGGAAAAGGAGGATTCAGTCTATCGGCTCTTGCTAACGATTATCTAGAACCTGATAGTACAAGAGGAGCACATAATGCGGTTGTAGATGTTCAAATGCTTGATAATCTACTAAAAAAATTTGCGATAAAAGAGACAGAACTAATCAGCTGTGTTGTACCGTTCTCTTCAATTGTAAATGCTGATCGTATTCGGAAAGAAAAAGAAGAAAAAAAAAATGCTATGTTTGTCATAATGGAACCATTCGGGATATCCAAAAATATGATAAAAAAAATTGTGACTGCTGGTCTCACTTTAGATCAGCTTGAGATGACATTCAATGATTATGGAGAAGATGGCATTACTATGCTGCTAGGTGAAGATGTTGACGGAAACCCTAGAGTAACAAAAAACAAAACGATCCTACGTAAGCTCTGCAATGCTCTTCGAACTCGATTGGGCTAATCTAATTTGACGATTGCATGAAAATAAATATTTTTTTTATTAATTATAACTTCTATGATTTACATTATGTATAATCAGAGAACAAACTTTTAAAAAAATGTATTACTTATATATATTATATATTATATATTATGTTATGATATGGTATTGTTATGCTATGGTATATTCTATATATTATTTATATTAAATATATAAATATAATAATATTTGTACAATCTATAAATATCTTTTGATGTCTTCATTTCTTTCTCTAGATCTTTATTCATAAATAAGGATAATTATTATTATTCAATTTGGGAATCAATAAATTATAGCAAAGGTTTTCGAGCACGTAACATTCTTATCAATGTTGCCGAATAAAATGCCATATGAGCAAAATTCAAAAACGTGTCGTCTCTTTAACTCGTAATATCTCTCAAAATATATGAGTACTTCGATATTTTATTTTTTACGTATTACATATACATTAATTTTATATATAAAAAAATTTCTTCCCAAAAAATACTCTAGAAGTATATTTTTTCCAGTCTAAACGAAATTTTTCACTTTTCGCCCTATGTATTTTATGTTAAATAACTTATATAACTTTGAGTACATGTAGCATCTAGGTAAGACATTTTTTTTAAAGAAATGCTCTATATTTATCTTTGTAACTAAAAATTTCAAGTCGAAAAATAATAAGTGCTAATAAGCTAACATGTATTAAGTCAAAAATTAAACAAATATTAAATTAAATTTTTATAGAATAATTTTGTAGAATTTGATATTTAAAAATTTTATATGCAAAATACAAAAAAATGGTTTTATATATTTTAATTAAAATTTATAAGCATTAATAAATTATTCCTATATTTTGTCACTACTTTATATCCCAATTATTTACTTTATATCACAGTTACTAAATTAAGTATTGTTATTATAAATTATTATTATAAATAATATTGCGTACGTCCATTGCAAAGTGTTGAAGGCCGCCGATGTTGATGGGTCCCTCTTCGGTCGCATATAAATTGCATCCACCCACACAAAGGTTACTGGTCGGGCAAACCATGCCACAGGTAAGTCCGAGAGGATTGTCCGACAGGATCGCCTTGGCCGCACCATAGTAATTCTTGTTGGAGATAGAAGTGATGAAAGACTTGATGTCTAATTGCGTGGGACAGGATTTTTGACAAGGTGCATCAACGCACTTCAAACAACGCGCGGCTTCTCTCAATGCTCCACGTTCGCTTAAAGTAGTATGCTTGATATCGTCGAAATTCTTTGTCAAAGATACGCAACTCTGAGAAAGAGAAAAGAAAAGCTAATTATAAAGATAAAGAAAGCGAGAAAAAAAAGAAATTTGCAATCAAAAATTCAATATAATATTCTTTACAACATATTTTAAAAATTAAAAAATCACAATATATCCTGTAGGCCATATTAAAAATTAGTAATTTAAAATTTAAAAACAAAATGTTTAATATTTCTTTATGTAATATTAAATTTTATTTCTTACATGAACTTTAGTTATATATAATACAAATTTTTTAATATTGAGAATTAATATTGATTTTAGCAATTTTATCAAACTCTTTCGTAAATATTTGATAAAGAGTTTGATAAAACTCTTTATAAAATATCTACAATAAATGTTTTCATTTTTAAGATAATAAAAAAATGCAACATGATTTAGATCTTATTCGGCTCTCTTATTAAATTATTTTTATAATTTATATTGAGTTTAATTTTTTGCTATGTTTCCTATAATGCTAAAGTTATTCGCTAATTAAAAAATACAATGAGAATCTAATGCAGTTATACAATAACAATACAAGAAAATATATAATGAGAGATTGTAATCTTATCAGTGGATTATTGTTTTCTGGATAAAATATTCTTCAAAACATCACGTGATACAATTGATAATATTAACATAAATTGTTCGTATAAAACATTGCTGAAATTAATGATCTCAATATAACATAATCTAATAAAATATTATAACATATCTAAGATATCTAATAAAATATTATATTTTATAAAAAATAAAAAAAAATATTATATATTTATTTATTATAAAAAATATCACTTTTTTACCTAATATAGATTTAAATTATTTTATTAAAATAAATAAAAAATATTAATATACATATTCTTTATTTATTTATAATTAAATTATTATTCTTTCTTCTCTACGATATAAATAAGGAAATATAACAATATAATAATGATATAAATTGATATTAATTGTATATATATATATATATATATATATATATATATATACAATTAATATCAATTATATATATATATATATATATATATATATATAATTATATAGTGAATTGTACATATATGTATATATATATATATACATATATGTACAATTCACTATTTCATTAGAAGCGAGCTTAGATAATTTATATCAATTTTATATCAAAGTAATTGTGACTCAATTTAGATAAAATTAATTTAATTTAACCGACTTACATTACATTTTTCATGGATATTTCTTTTCCAATGCTGTTTGTTCTGCTTAGTCAACGTTGATGGCACGAGAATTGCATGATATTTGGACTTTGGATTAATGCTCAGTATAGCCTAAAAGATATAATTCGATCTTAGTCAATCATAAAGATAAGATTAGCAATATGTTATAATTTCTGTCAATAAAACATAATTTTAATTAAAGAAATAAATAAAAGCAATTTGAAAAATATCCTCATTTTGAGGATAAAAATAATAAAAAAATAATGAAAAAACAATGTCAGATTTACAAAGATATAATAAATTTTTGTAATTACTCTTTATGTAAAGATACATAAAAGAAAACTGTATAAAAATATAAAAAAAAAAGATAAGTTAAAAATAATATATATATCAAGAATAAATGCATATAAATATAATAAATGGAAAAAATAAGATATATTACATAATTTATATAATTTAAAATAATAAATTACATAATTTATTTGTAGAAAAAGAAAATTTTGTTTTAAAACTGAATGTTTTTTCCGAGGGCCCGAAAGAAAACCAATCCGTCATTGGTCTGACATTCCAATCAGTGAAAGTTCGGATATCTTTTCAATTTTTTGAATTTTAGATTTAAGAAATAATTAGAAATCATTAGAAAGATCATTGACGTACATCATTATCACTCACATCGAAAAATCTTACTTACTTCGATATCAGGAACATCTTTGCTCAACACAATGGATGATGTCATTTTTGCGCAGCACGTATGAAGTTATATGGAATTTTATGTAACAATTTCATACAGCGTATCGACACTGGAAAAACCTCATATAGACAGCTGAATTGCGATGAGAGGCAAGATTGCAAAATGACAGGTAACTGAAGCAACTCGCTTCGAGTTTACCTGCTACAAATATTAGAATCCTCCACACAACAGTTCACTGTACATTTCTATTTAAACTGATGATAAACTGTATTGACTCCGACCAGTTGCCGTTTCTGGTTACTCCATATACTACATATACAATATATATCTACATGCTGCTCAAGATAATCTTTATCTAAAGTGGCTTGAAAAATAAAAGTTTTAATGATATGTACTTAATTGTTTACATTGTAAAGTAATAATTTATATATTTTATATTTTATATATCTCTTATAATATCTTTAATATTATTTATTATATCTAGAATTTTTATGTTTAGAATGATAAAAGCCGATTTTTGTTCGTAAAAAAATGTAAATAGATTCACGTATAAATATTATTGCATTTATATTTATATAAAAATAATTTGTTTTAAAAATCTTCAATCTTCAATCAAATTTACAAAATCTTAATTTAAGAAAAGTCATTTATCAATATTTGTTCTTCACTTAATAATAAAAACTTTTTGATAATTCAAAAATAACTGTTATTATTATTGGCACTGTTGAAATGTCAATATCGTACAACTGTCACATCGCACAAGAGAAATTCTACTTGCTTTGTATTGTCTTCTTCCGTAAAATTACAAAGGGGACTTACATACAGATAGATTACTTTTGTAATTGCACACAACATAATAACTCTAATAAGCCTTACGATTTACAAATAACATGTGCATGATGAAAGCGGAGCGTCGCGATTGATTACAAAGACAGCGTTACATCATACTATAATTAATGTCATTAGAAGATTCTATAGAATTTCAAATTAGAGGATTGTGTCTACTATTACAAGAGCTTTCTAATTTGATTGATTCGAAACTTCAAGAAAGGAGGCATTTTCGATTGGCTATTGAAAGCTATATTCTCTATGTCTTTGTACATTGTTACAAACGTTAAGCGTTAGTTATAATTTTATAGGTAAATATATTTCTTACATTTCTTAAATATAAAAAATACATAACGTAACGTTATACAAACATAAATTACACCAATACGACTTTTTTAACAATTTACTTCTAATTAATTTGTAAATAATTATAAAATGGTTTTATAATTTAAAAATAAAATTAATATCCTAGCGCAAAATATTTGTCAAGTTTTAGTTAAACTAATTTAAGTATAAAAAAATAAGTTTAATTATATTAAATTAAATTAAAAATTAAGATAATCGTATATATAATATATGCAAACACAGAGAAAATCGATATTTGGAATAATTTTATATTAGAACATAAGTAAATCACAATCATTGCTATAAAATTAAACTATAGGTATTCATGACTTTCTATTGTCCAATTGGAAAATGATAAAAAAACGAGGAACAATTGAACCGAATTTTCACTTAAGAGTGAGCCTATCCATCATCTACTTTTTGGGCACCTGGCCGCCACACGCAAGCAAATACCGGATTTTATATCTGTTTTATACTATTTGTAGTTTTATTTTCCTCTTGGGTATCTTGCTTGCCTCCGAAATAGCAAATGTGATCGCTAACTGGGGAGATATGTCGAAAATAGTCGCATTTGCAACTATATTGATGACGAATTCTATTCACGCTTCCAAGGTCAAACGTGGTCATTATTAATTATGATTTGCTAGTAGAATGTATAGTATTACAAAGGATTCAATCATTGTATGTATTTATTTATTTATTCATTTTGTTATAATTACATCTTAATTATATATAAAATATTTTTACTTTAACTTTATCGTATATTTTCATTATTAAGTGATAATAAATGTGAATTATAATTTTCTAATATCTTTATATTTAAAATTAATTATTACTTATTTTAGTTGTTTTTAAATATATGTCTAGCACTTAACATAGAGTTGAATCAAGGTGCGATGGTGGTGTAATGGTTAGCATAGTTGCCTTCCAAGCAGTTGATCCGGGTTCGATTCCCGGCCATCGCACATCAATTTTTTTTACTCTTTTTAATATTTAATAAGATCTTTCGAGTAATTATAACAAATCCTTCTTAAAAATATTAATTTCTAATAATTTTTACAAGTTTAATATTTTTCTATTATTATATAAATAATCTTGTAACTTATAATTTTATTATTGTAATTATAACACATTTTGTCATTATATTATATTATATATTAATATTTATTATAAAAATATTATATATTAATATTTATAAAAATATTATATATTAATATAATATAAAAATATTTATAAACCGTTTTAAATTTTTATTTAATTTTTATTGATTTATAATATTAATTACTTTTTATGTATATATTTTATATCATAAATTACTATTTATATTTATATATGATCAGATAAATTAAGAGAGAAGAAAATAAATAAAATATTATCTCTAGGTGTTCATTATTCTTCATCGTCAAGGACGGATACAGGCTCTCCTGGACATAGCTAACAGTCCCGCATTCAAGCGCCACGACAAGAAGTATCAGGACCTCCTCACACGCTATACATGGAAAGGCATCTTTCATCATGCGGCTTATCAGAGCTTTGGTACGATAGCGGTATTCTGTTGGGGTATCACCCCAATTGCCGATCTGATTGCCGGTCGTTCACGTCGATTGCCTGTGGAAGGATGGTATCCTTACAATGTAACGAGAACACCAGCGTTCGAGATTACCGCAGGACATCAGGGCATTGCAATCATAATCGCTTGCTTCCACAATGTAGCACTAGACACGCTGGTCACAGGTTTAATCACAGTTGCCTGTTGCCAATTGGCAATCTTGGAGCGAAATATCATATCGATAGATAATCAAAAAAATAGGCAGGGTGATAAGAACAAATCATTTCTAGAAGTCTTGTCCTATCAGCAACTCAAAAAATGTATTATGCACAGTAATATGATATTCTTGTAAGTTAAGATATACGAATATGTTCAAAAATTTAATAAAAAAATATCGTAAAATTTAAGCATGGATAAATTTTTGATTATTATGGATGAATTATATTAAATTGAATATAAAAATTATATATTAAATTGAATAACAGATATGCACATGAAAAGAACGTAAAAAAAATTAAATGTGAAAAAAATCATGATTTTTGTTGTATAATTATTTTGTGACTTGTATGCAAAATATTTAAAATAATTGGATAATTTATTACAAATTTAATGCAAATGTATCTTACCATAATTATCGAAAATAAAAGAATCAAATTAATTATTTGTTTGTGCAATTTAACTTTGTACCAAATAATTAATTTACATATACATTGATTTGCAGTTTTACAAGGGAGATTCAAGATATCTTTAATATTATCATCTTTTTCCAATTTCTTTCGAATTGTATTATCATTTGCCTGATCGCTTTCAACGTGTCACAGGTAGATTTAATTTGTTTCAATCGGTCTACGTACGCTCGGTTTCAACATCTATTTCTGATCTATTGTGCTGTAGATGAAGGTTTATATCCCAGCAGTGCTGATCGGCTTAGTGACATACATGTGTTGTATGACATATCAGATATTCATTTTCTGCTGGCACGGTAATGAGTTACATCTCCATGTAAGTATGTAAACCGACTTTCGCGATTAAATGCAAAAAAAGCACTCATGATTTTTAGAGTACACGTATAGTGATGGCCGCGTATTCGAGCAACTGGTTCTCCAATAATGTAAGTTTCAAACGCAGCTTACAAATCATGATGTTAAGAGCTCATCGTCCATTCACTTTGAGCGCCGGTAATATTATGTTATTGTCATTGGATACTTTCGTAGAGGTTCGTAGTTTGTTAAAAATCTTTCATAAAGTATTTAAAATAATATTCATTCAAGAATCCTCTGAAGATTAAAATTTTTTTTAGAATCTATAAAACATAAATAAACATCAATTAATTCTCAATTCCATGATTCCATGATTTCAGAAATTATTTTAACAAAACACATACATTGAAGTTTTTATTGATTTTAAATATATTATTCAAACCTGTATCAGTAGTTTTAAAATTGTTTTTAATGTTAAAGTAATATTTTTAATTGTTTGTAACTAAGTTAATAATTTTCATGTATTTTAGATATTACGGATGTCCTATTCTATTTTTACAGTACTTCAAGGTTCTACTATTTAACGATGAATTCATCGTTAATAGTATAAATCTTATAGTTACATTATGTTTTCTTGAGATTACACAAGTTAAAAAAAATAATATTAATATGCTTAGTTTTAATTAATATTATATATATTTATATCACTCTGTATATACAAAAATATATGTAAAAACTTTGTATATGAAAATATTTTGTATGCTCTATTTGTGTATATAACTATAAATTATTATGTATTATCAATGATAAAGAATTATTAATTTTGTATGTTTATTATCAACGATAAAGAATTATCAACGATAAAGAATTATTAATCTTGTCTGTTTGGCATTGATAAATTTTATCGCGTACTATTACTTTTTTTATTATTTCGCGATATTTGTTTAACATTAAACTTTTCGAAGAAATTTAGTAAATCAGTCTTTTCAGTTAATTATAGCGCTTCTACCATCACAGCAATGCCTTGGCCGCCACCAATACAAGCGGAACCGATAGCAAACTTTCCAGCCTTCCGCCTCCTACAAAAAAATGTAGATAAAAAAACATACTCATATTAACAAAAATATACTTACATACCTAAGTTCATGCACCAAATGAGCAGTGATCCTGCTACCAGAAGCTGCCAATGGATGTCCCAAAGCAATAGCACCACCGTCCACATTCAATTTATTTAAATCAAGATTAAGATCCTTTGCACAAGCCAAAGTTTGTGCTCCAAATGCTTCATTGATCTGTGAAACATAACGTAATTAAGACATAGCAAAGTAAATATGAATCTTAATCTACTATATCGTATATTATTTTTCACGCTATTTATTTTTGCACTTTTATTAAAAAAATTTAAAACAAAATTGAAATTAAAAATTTCACCTCAACCAGTTCTATGTCATCAAGTGTTTTGCCCGTAAGATTAAGCAAGTTCTTGATTGCTGGTGCGGGACCAATTCCCATAATACTTGGTTCTACCCCAATAATGCTATATCCAATCAAACGCGCCAATGGTTTCAAGCCTTCTGTCTTGATTGCTTCTTCGCTTGCTAAAATAATAGCACCAGCACCATCGCAGATTCCCTGAAGCAAAAAAAGAATGTAATTAAAATAATAAAAATTTAAAAGAATACAATATACACAAATATTGCTATATATATGAATTAAAAGAAAAAGCAGCATTACCGATGCAGAACCAGCTGTTACTAATCCATCTTTTTGGAAAACTGGTTTTAGTTTAGCAAGGGTTTCTATTGTTGTTTGTGGACGCGGATGCTCATCCACATTGACAACTGTATCCTGTTTCTTAATTTTTACCTGTACAGGAGCTATTTCTTCATTAAAACGACCCGCATCATTAGCTGTAATATTAATTTTTTTATTAGACACTTTTAAATTAGAGAAATTTTAGAAGCTTTTATTAAAAAAAAAGATAAATTTAATAATAAATCTGATTTCATTCTATTTATTTAATTTAATAGATATAATAAATAAAACTATTCATATTAATAAATAGGATATTATTGATATTTACCAGCTTTCCAGCGCTGTTGACTACTTAAGGCAAACTGGTCAACTTCCTCTCTCTTTAAATTATATTGAGCACCTAGTTTTTCTGCAGTTATACCCATTGGCAAATTGCAATAGGTATCAAGTAATCCAAGCCAGAGTGAATCTTCAAAATCATGTTTTTGACCCAAAACAGTTCCATAACGAATGTTTCTCACAACAAAGGGAGCTTGACTCATGTTTTCTGCACCACCCGTTAAAACAATTTTTGACTCTCCTGTTAAAATGTTCTGTAAAAAATTATACATGCTGCTATAATAACTTTAATTTCCGTGTATTTTCTTAGATATATATTTATAATTAATATTTATAAATGCAATAATTATTTTATATATTTTATATATTTTTGGTATTATATATAAATTTCTCTTTAAAATCTTTCTCTTTATATTATAATAACGTTGTGCGTGTACTATTTTCACAAATTAAATAATATTTTAAAAGTTGTGTTCTAAACCAACCTGAGCTCCACTAACAATTGATTGAAAACCAGAACCACATAATCTATTTACACCAAATGCTGGTTTTTGTAATGGAATTTCTGATTTTAATAAAACATGCCTTGCTAAAAAATTCCCATCAGAAGATGATGACTGCAACAAAAACGAAGATATATCCAATTTATAATAATTGCAAAAGCATTCATAATTATCAATTGTTATAATGTAATATACTTACTGTCATGACATGTCCAAATATAACACTGTCTATCTTCTCTGGTTTTAGACCTGCCGCTTGAATTGCAGCAGTTGAAGCAACAATTGACAAGTCAGTTGCACTTTTATTCACAAATATGCCACCCATTGTACCAAATGGGGTGCGCTTTGCAGCAACAATAAAAACACCTGTAAAAAATTTCAATATCTTAATAATTTAAAAAAGAGCAAAACTTATATACATATCTTTTTTCTTTTTAAAAAATTAGGGCATGCAATCAAAATAAATAGAGATATGTATGTATAGATACTACTCTATATGTTTAAAATATGAAATGATATGTATGTATAGATACTACTCTATATGTTTAAAACATGAATTAATTTGTTTTTAAATAATACACAGTGAAAACAAATGCAGCTTTAAAAGACAATTCTATTTCTAAATTGCGCATGCTTAAATCTCGCGATTCTTTGCAAGAAAACTCTTTCTCTCGTGCTATCGATATACATATATATTATAAATTAAAATAAAAAATATTTTTTCTCTCGATTTGCATATACCTTTTGTTAAGACGGACATCGTGGCAAGATATTTTCGTTTCTTTACGGATCTCTAGAATCTAGAATGCGATATCGTTAGGTTGACGAAACACTCTTGGAACTGTTTAACGGAAATTTTATGAAAACAATAATATATTCACTCGTACAAGATTAAAGTCCATCCGTATATTCCGTATATATTAGTCAGCTGGTGTTTATCGAAACATATGTGCTACATCATGGATGATCGGGAAGGGGGCGAATTGCCATGTTAGACTTTGACATTTCCACGGACGTTTTTTTTGTTTCTTTATCATCTCGTAGATATGTACATATATTTTATATGCATGTAAAAAATTAAATGGCATTCGATAAATCATGACAATGAAATGCACAATTATATACATGCTACTTTTATATTAAAAATACTTTTCCTAAACTATGCAATTCAATAACTGATTCAATATTTTTTTTTTACGTTATTCCTTTTAATTCGTATTGTCTCCTCCTTTATTGTACTATGATTTATTCAGACACCTTGTATATATGTTGATAATGGTTGTAAATAACTAACACTACAATATTCCAGTTCTTTTTCACAACATTCATCTATTATCTTTTGTCATAAACATAATTAGACTATAAATATTAAAAATGTAGTTACAAGATCTTATCATATCACACACTTCAAATATTGAATTTTATGTGATTTGCTTATATTTTACTACAAGTTGCTCCTCTTTTTACATAGTTTTTGTTGCAATTACAAACTTTTTTAATGATAGATGTATGTAGATTTGATTTAATCAAAATCTTTCAGCAATTTTATATCTCCAATATATATTAATAAATTTTTAATTGCGAGAGGATGATACACATTACTTACCTGTTAAACAAATACAATTTTTAGAAGAAATATTTTAATCAATATTTTACATTGTACGCATTATATATTGTATTGTATACTATATTAGATATTTATTTAACAATTTCTATTTCAGTCCAAGAAAGATAATATTACATCTTATTACTAAATATATAACCATAAGACTTAATATTTACAATAATTATTAATTTTGGTGATGTAATTATTTTGCAATCTAATCAAACTTTGATATAAACTTCGAAATTTTTACGACTTAATGTGATCATTATAATCAATTAGTAAACAATAATCCATGTGCTATTATTTTATCGTGAGCATTTAATATGTATTTGTTGCTGATACCATTTTTAGAAATTATTTAAAAATATATACTTTTGAGATAGAATTACTGATAGTTTTAATATAGTTCAATATAATTAAGTGCTTTCATTCACAAAAACGTTTCGTTTTGGCACATTTCATCAAAAAGAAAAAACCAACAAAAAATAACTCAAAGATTTATATAGATTAGTATAAAGAATAAACATATTAAATATGTGATGTAGTCTCTTTTCTATTTCTTGTTATAAATAAAAATTTTTTCGTAGCATATAAATTATTACTACGAGAATTTGCACTTCTCCACATGCGTATACAGATAATTATTGTATTTGTCAAATCCCTGTCTTGATTCTAAAAAAAAAAGAAAGACGAAGCTGTACGTAAAACTCTAGCATGTGTGTTTTTTTTACTTATCATTATAACTTAGGAGGAACGACAAGAAACAGCATGTTTACATTTATATTATAATAGGAAGATAATTATATATAATAACAATATGCCTGTTGTCTCTCAATTATCAACTACTTATATTAGCTCAAGATCCTAAATCTTCTTCTTGATATTCGGCGACACCGACTTGCTTCGCGCTCTCCACTCCCTACGAAGTAATATCATCTTACATTTTTCATATATTTTCAATCTTAATATACATGTACATGTGTATGTGTGTGTGTATACACACACACATATATGATAAAAATATTTTCGTGAAGCGAAATTTTACTTACATCTTCGAAAAACGTATGTATTTCTTGTGCTGCTTGTATCGATGAGAAGACTGCTTTTAGAACTCTTCTCACTGGAGGATCTAAAGCGTAATCGATCCCACTCCAAATACATTCTTTGCCTTCCACCTTTGTGATAATGCAAGATTAATAAGTAAAAGAAAAAAAAGATATAATAATACATAAAAAATTTAATTAATTATCAAGAAAATTATATATATATATATATATATATATATATATATATACACATACATACATACATATATATATATATATATATATATATATATGTATATATATATATACATATATATATACATATATATAATTATATATATTATATATAATTTTCTCGATAGTTAATTTATATTAAAACATAATGCATTCAAATTCAGAAAAATACGAGATATAAATCTTCAAATTAAGCCAAATATAATTTAAATTATTTACTTCACATATTTTTTCATAAAAAATTACTTAAATCGCGTCTATTTTCAAAGATATTTAATATTTAGATTTAAAATATTTCTTTCTTTCTTTCATCTATCATTGCAGGAAAAGAAAGACTCTTATTTGCATTAAAATTTAGAAACATCATTGTTTAAATTGATTTGCATGTTATGACTTTATCATATAAAATTAGCAGAAGAAAAAACAGACTTACAATATATTACTCGTTTGTAAATACAATTATTACCTGCATCTCTGAATCCATGCTAATGATAGTATTACTTGCATACTCTTCCGAGTCGTCGAGCTTCAGCAAGATTCTTTCCGCGTAAATTTCGGAATCATAATGAATCGCCAGATTTCCTAAGCCTACTATTTCCCATTTAGTTTCATTCGGCCATCTTGCAAATACAGTGGCACGTTTCTCAATTATGAGTATCATTTCCTGATCATCTTCTTCGTCTTCCTCTTCGTCATCTTCTGCTTCATTCGCGTCATTTCGATCGTGTTCTTCACTCTCTTCCACTTCGCCGACACACCTTTCACCTATGCAGATATAAATCAACATAAAAAAGTGTATTTATATAATTTATATATAAATATTATTCTTAAAACAAATTTTAAATAAGAACACACACACACGCACACACATATGTGTGTATATCATTGCAAGCAAACGATCATATTATAGAAAATATTTATAAAGAAACAACTATTAAACCCATTTAACGTGTAAAAAAGAAATCATAGATTATTATTACCTTGAGTATTTTTCTTTTCATGTAATTCTTGTTGAATCTTATCAATATGTGCCTTAAATTGCTGAGCCAAATCGGGCGATTTAAATTTAACCGCTAATTGCTCAGCGCAGGGTTCTTGCTCAGCATAATTCATGCCGGCCCACATCCAAGCCTGATGCGATGTGGAGAGTGGACGAAACTCCACGTCGGGAGTGACGAGAAAGTTACAAACGACCTTGTGAACTTGTTCACGACGTAACAGTAACCGGTAGCTGCCGTGACCCGCATGATACAGAATTTTCATTTCACCCACACCGCGCTCCTTCCATTCCTTCGTAGCGTTATCGTATCTATATAACTTGGCTCTATTGCAGAACACTGTAAACACAATTTAAATTATATCATATCTTAGAATTAAATGATGCTATTGTAATATTAATTAATTCTATTACTTGTGAATAACACTCTTAAGCAAATATAGTTTTATTATTCTCTCTATCTCTCTCATATTATTACTAATTAACAAATTTTTGACCTTATAATTAACATATTTATTTTTTTGATAAATTAAATTTTCTTAGTTAAGGAAAAATAATGGCGTAGAAGCGTATATACAATACAAACTACAAATAACTTTGGCTTGATAAGAATATATTCGGTAAGTCAGTATTCGGTTAGATGATTTGATATTTATCAACAGATATAAAAATTTTTCAAATAAAATATATATACATATATTTAAAAATATATGTTTAATGCAATATACCTTTCTCTTCATCTTCTTCGCCAGTTCGTACTTCAATGGCATCTGGTAAAGGTACAATAGGTTCAAAATGAGGATCGTGCTCCTGTTCGTTATCCACTTCACCATCATCCTCTTCATTATCCTCTTTTTGCGTGGAATCTTGCGATTTATTCTGAACAGATGCTGAGCTATTCAGTGATGACGATGTGGTAGATTTCGAACCAAATACCGCTGATCCCGCACCGGCGAATGAAAAGTTAGGATCTGAAAGAAGTACCAATTCAAAATTTTCATACTAAATCATAATAAATTTGACGTTATACAATTGAATAAAAAGAGTAAAAATGATTGATAACGTTTTTAATGAAGTAAAAACGACAAATTTTCATTAACAAACAATTTTAATTAATATCAATATCAATGTATTTGAATAGCAAATAATTAATGATTTTGTTGTGTGATTTTATAACGTACCAACTTTGAAGGCTTCCGGTTTTGCCGCCGCCGAAGCAAGTGCCGTAAACGATACGGTGTTCTTGGAGAAGAAAGGGCCGTCATCATTCTTTTGGGTATTATCTGACTGTTTTGTTTCGAAAACATTTGATGTTGTCGTTGCCGGTGATGTACTAAAGATATTCGTCGTCATCGTTGCCGGTGGTGCATTAAAGATGTTCGTCGCCATCGTTGATGGTGGTGAATTGAAGAGGTTCGTCATCATTGCCGGTGTTGTATTAAAAATGCTTGTCGTCATTGTAGAATTACCGAATGATGAAGCACCAAATGTCATCTTAGAAAAAGTAGTGTTAGTATTGAACACCGAGTTATTCGACAGATTAACTGCTGATGTGGCGGCGGTGATAGTGTCGTTCGCTTTGGTAGTTGGCTGTGTGATTGCCGAACCGAACAGACCAGTTCCAAACGAAGAACCAGTTCCCATAGTGGTAGTTATGGTCGATGATGATGTCTTCGGAATGGAATTCGTCGTAGTAGCGGCAGTGGAAGTTGTCTTCGCGGCATTGAAGGAGTTACCATCGCTGTTCCCTCCGAATATAGACGTTTTCGACAAAGTCGCATTCGTGGCGCTACCGAAAATATTTTTGCCAGTATCTAAGTTGAAAGTAGGCGTTTTAAAAATGGACGCGGTCGATGTCGTTTGGCCAAATATCGATTGAACAGCTGTATTAGAAGTAGTTGTTTGCGCGGTTTCAACATTGGAAGGACTGCAGATCTTGACATTCTCAAGCGAAGTACTTGTCGCGGTTTCGCTGTTGCTGAACTGCAAATTCATGCCAAATGAGAAAGTTGTAGTTTTTTTATCGTTAAACAGCTTTAGATCGCCAGTACCAAAGCTCATTGCGGAACTGTCAAAAATGCTCGATGTGGTCGAAGGTGACATGAACGTTGTTGGAGTAAGTGTCGTGAAAGAAAATCCATTTTTTACAGATGTAGGCTGCGTTGCATTTTGAGTAGTATCAATACTTTTAGAGTCGCCCGACACACTTGGAGCGAGTTTCGGTAAAATTATCGTCTTCTCTTCCGATGTGGGCTTCCAACTCGTTGAATCTTGTGTTGTAGCGACATCCGGGTATAATACTATACTCGGTTTTCTACAGCCTCTGCAGCCGGGACAATCTTCCTTTTGTTTATAAGCATAAAAGTTCTCTGGTAATTGTAATTCTAAGGCAGCCGCTTTCTCTTCTGAAGTGACTTTGGTCTCGTAGATGATTTCGACTTCTTCGACTGGTAAGCAATTTGTCTGTGTCGGTGTTTTTATTGTTGCAGATTTATCCACTTTTTCGCTTTTGCTGCTAGTTAATGATAAGTTAGATATAACGTTCTTTCTAGCATCATCAATTACCTTTTTGAAATTCGTCGCGATTTCAGATGTTTTGAAACGACAAGCAAACTGCATATATTCGATCTCGCCATCGCTATAATCTGCCGTAGTCCACAGCCATGTTTTCTCGTCCTTCGGTGTGAACTCTAATTCGCCGGACAAATGATGATTTAGGCACAGTTTCAACACGTGGTCCCGTCGCATGATCAACCGCAGTTTACCAGTCTCCTTGTGACGCAGCAACTTAATGTCACCTAATCCACGTTCTTTCCATTCCTTCACCGTAGTGTCAAATCTAAACAGCTTCGCCCGATGACTGTAGAGCACCTCCTCGTTCTCTTCGCCGGTTTTCACCTCGATTTTGTCCGGTAATGGTATAACTGGCGAGAAATGAACGTCATCACTTTCTACTACCTCATCCTCACTGGTCTCGCCACCGGCACCGCCAGGTGATTTAGCAGGCGATTTGGCCGCAAAGTTAAAGCCGAACGACTTGGTGGGAGAACCGAAAGTAAATGGCGAGTCACCCGAGTTAGTAGTGGTTTTCACAGGCATTCCAAACACGAAGTTAGCCGTTTTCGTACTATCAACCGCGCTTTTATTATCCTCTGTTTTCAACATCCGAAAACTGAAACCGGTATCAGTAGCCTCCTTGGCGGCGTCCTTAGGAATACCAAAAGAGAACTTGGTTTTAGGCGGCGATGCGTTGGAAGAAGACACTTGGAAGATGTTGGTCTGCTGCGGCTTGGGCGGTTGTGACGGATCCTTAGGCTTATCACAGGCAACGCAATAGATGTTTGTGCTGAAATTGGTGATATGGCAGTTCGGACAGGTCCAGGAACCGGAGGGCGATTTAAACAATTCTGCCAATGGCAGTTTGTCGGAATCGATAGGCTTGCTATTAGCGATTGTAGAGCTGCTCTTGTGACTCGCTGTCGAAGATGGCGACAGAGCGTTGCAAGCTACGCACTTCATATCTGTAGCTTTGTTTCTAATATAACAGCTGCTGCATTCCCAGGAACCAACTGGCGGCTTGAATAATTGTGACAACAATGATGCGGAGTGAGGCTTTACCTGTACATTTTGATCCTTGTTGTCGCTCGACGATGCTTTCTTCTCAAGTTCCTTCGCAACTTCATTCGGATTGCAGCCCTTGGCTAGCTTTTGCTGACAGCTCGATATAATATTATAGAACTGTGAAGCTAATTCCGAAGTGTTGAAGGTTGCGGCGTGTAATGACCAAGTTTTACCAGGTTCCTTGATATCTCCCGGAACGGTCCAATTAACAACTGTAGTACCGTTCTTATATGTAAATGCCATATCCAGGGGTATTCCATGACCATAAACCTTGGAGCTTTTGTCGTCCGTCAATAACAAACGAATCTTACCGGATTTCGTGTCCAATAATAGTATTATTGGCCCTGTACCTTTATTTTTCCACTTGCTGTTGCTGCTACATTGACATTGAAGACTTGCTGTTCCATTAAATAATTTCCATTCATTTTCAGACTGCGGCTGTATTTCTTCGTTGATTCCCGATTTTATAGCGCCAGGTGGTGGCAAACGAGGTCTCCTCAATGCCGTGGAATTCTGACCAGACGTTGCGGGTGAGGTAAATATCGGTGATGCGTTGGGCGTTAAACTCAAATCAGAGGACTGCGAAATCGATGCTGAAGTTGAGAAAAGAAATTTTGCCGATTGCGTCGAGGTGCTCGTTACGGTTGTTGTGATTTTTGCGATTTCAGATTTATTATGTGACTTGAACGTAAATCCGCTGAACGGACTGACTTTCGGCGCTTCTTCAGATTTCTTAGAGTCAATTACCTCGGCATCTTTAACTTCCTGAATGATGGGTTTTGAACTGAAAGAAAATCCTCCTAGCGTTGTCGTGCCTGATTTTGATTTGTCCGATGCTGCTTCTGTTGTTGGAATTATCTTAGCTGGTTGTAGTTGTGCTTTGTGAATCTGGGACAAATCATTGGAGGAAGTTTTATCAGCGATTTTTTCCGAAGATGTTGCAATCAAGCTGAATTTCGCTTGATCAAAGGCCTCCTTGAATGCCATCGCTTCTTCAGCAGTCTTGAACTTGATACAAAGTTTCTCCAGCTTTACTTCTTCGTCGGCAAAGTCATTAGCTACCCAAAACAAGGCCTTGTTGTTGTTTGACATGGGAGTCAATTCCATATCTGGTCTCAGCATGTGGTTCGCACAAATCTTTAGAATTTGATCGCGACGCATCAGCAAGCGTACCTTACCCTCTAGATTGCGTAGCAGTTTTACATAACCGACGCCACGCTCCTTCCATTCCTTATCGACAAAACGGAACAACTTGGCCCGACTGCAATATAATGTATCCTCGTCCTCTTCACCGGTAGTAACTTTCACTTTTGCGGGCAATGGTATGACCGGCACGAAGTCTGGTATCGGATCGTGTTCCTGTTCGGATATTTCCGCGGATGTGTTTGGCGATTCAATTGGTTCGTAGATAGGCTTGGCGATATTATCTGCTTTGTCAAGTGTCTTAATATTAGTAGCATTATTCTGAGCATTTAACAAAGTATTTAACAAAGTATTGCTGAAAGTTGTATTGGTTGTGACCGTAGATGGCGTACTGGATGTTGTCAAATTAGCGTACATTGGTGATATGTTGATGTTAGTTGGTGTTACATAGATAGTAGTCGGCGGTAAATTGACAGTAGTTGGTATAGTGGCCTGCGAAGGCATGGCAATCTGGTAACAGTGTGGTGCGTTCGATGACGATGACGATTTCGTCGTCATTGTCGTTGACGCTGTAGCTATCGTTACCGTAATTGCTGTCGTTATAGGCGTGGAAAAAGTGACAACTGCTCCTCCTCCCAATCGATACTGCGGTGGTATCGTGACGCTTAAGGTCGGTTGAATGGATGGCACTGTGGTCGGTAGTGTATCAGATGTTGTGATAACCACGTTCACAGGTGGTGCCTTGTTTACTGGTGCATCTTTGATGATTGTTGTCGTTGTTGTTATCGTCGTCTCAGGTTTCGTCCGCGGAGTCTCGATTTTCTGTTGCAGCGGTTGCATCTGCAATGACGGATTCGTCGCGGCTGCTGCCGGCATAAGATCGGGCAGTTGCGAAGAAAGTGTCGACGCGAAAAGACCTTGCTGCAACGGATTATCCGGGACTTTTGATTGATTGGGATACAGCACTGGCATTGGATAAACAGTATGTGGATATAAGGATGATATAGCCGCTTGAGCATTCGGATCGGTAAATGGTATTCCACTCTGATAATTCCATCCTTGGAAAGCGGCGGCGGCAGCCGCGGAAGGATATACTAGCGACGAATAAGGATGCCGAGCGTGCTGGGATGCGAATATGTTTCCGGAAATCGAAGACGCCGGTCCGGTTGGTTGATTCTGGTAACTCAAATCGGCGTACTCGTCATCGTCGAGGACGTAGAAATCATCGGGATCGACGGCGGGATTGACGTTCTGTTGCTGTACACGCTGCTGCTGCTGCTGCTGTTGTTGCTTCTGATTTTCTTTACGCGATTCTACCACCTCTTTCGTTAGAGTTTCCACTTTCTCATTTAACGTCTTTATTTGTATCGTCATGTTCTTCATTTGTTCCATCAGCTCCTGCATCTCATTATCCCGGGATTGTATGATTTGACGTATCTGAGCATCAAGACGCTCCGGACTTGGACGTGCTTCCGTACGATTCTTCGATAGATTCAAGTAATCTTGGTATTGCAGTCTACATGGTGTACTGGCATGACGTGGCGTACGATGAGCATTCCTTTGAGGAGTGCTCAACATATTCGAATTATTTCCGACTGGTAATGTAGTTAGTAATGTTGGATTTGTGACTGCGTGATCTACGGCGCTATGAGTGGGCGAATAACTCTCGTCGGATATATTATCGATATCATTTCTACTCAAATCGCCTCTTCCCAGATCTGGATCTATCCTTTTTAACTCGTTTTCGATATCGGTGATATGAGTACCAAGCTCAGCATTCAGCGGATGCTTGGGATTCGTGCCAGGACTACGAAGCCGGTCCAATGTGAGATAGAAGCAGTTTCTTGCTTTCGTTAACATTATGACGTGTTGCGATCGCATTTCTGATGTTAGACTTTCACGAGGCGTAGAATTTACTATCTCGTCCGCGAACATTTTGTAGATTTGTGCTTGCTGGAACGATGCCTCCGGACATTTCAGCGCCTGAAGAGCGTCGATTGCCTGCTCGTATTGCTTGTCGCGCACGAGCCGCTGTGCCAGCAACAATTTGCCTTCTTCGAGGGCATTTGTTAATTCAAAGTTATTCATCTCTTTGCCCTGATAGTTAAACAGCTTCGACGATGACATACGTAAAGTTTGATTATTCTGCAATCTCTCCAACAGCGGTATAACAGCGGTCCAGTATAGCTCGGAACGTGTTTCCCATCTAGGAATGTAGCCATTCTCCGCATCTTTCTCTTTCATCATCTTAGCGCGATAGTGAAACATGCGTGCCAGATGCACCAACAACACCGGATGCATACCGTGATTGCCAATGCAACGAACGACTTCCAAACCCTGCTGCAATTCTTGCCGCAGTTCGCCGATATCGCTGTCTACATCTTGACGTTTAGAGCACATTTTATATGCCGCGGACCACCATTTTTCTTGATTGCTGGTAGATAACGTTGCGGTCAAATCGACCGGCAATGTCGGCAATCTCTCAGGATTTATGAAACTACCAAGTTGTTGTTCCTCCAGAACGGCAGATGAGCAGAGTATTGCTGCATTGAGAAATGCGTCGATATCGAGGAGACATAGAGTATCAGGTGCTGCCTGATTTGTATTGAATACTGAAAATTGTAGTGATGGAAATACACGCGAATATTGATCTGGATATGGAGCGTCTTTGTGCTGAGGTCGATTCTCCATTCCGAACCAGATTTGATGATGCAAAGAAGACGGCCATACTTCTTGTGCGACTGTAAACAATCAATCATGAGTTTATTATATTTTAAGATTGTTTTAAATTATTTTATTTAATGATTTATGATTAAAAACTATTGCTCAAATTGAATTTAAAATTATAACTTTGAATATAATTTATTATTATTACAGAAGTCTTAGAACAAATATGTAATTTAAATGTGTATATGTATCATTATACATATTCTCGTACATATATTATAATAATAAATAATAGATAATATAATTATACTACACTTATATTATTATAATTATACTACAAATCTGCATTGTTAAAATTTTGGTATATTTAAAGAAATTATTATACATACTTTGACTGTAATGTCTTAGTTGACTTGCAGTGCAAAAACGTAAAGGTGGGTCAGAAGCTGAATAGTTGCAAAAAAATGAACTCTGCATATGATCAAGATGTGTTCTGGTTACGAAAATTCTCTAAAAAAATACAAAAATACGTTTAAGATAGTATATATCTAATTAGAAAAAATTCGCATATAATTTAATTAGATTTATACCTGATAGATACGCTCTCTCCAGAGTCCTGTACAAAATTTATCAATTCTATCCAATAGCTTCTTTGTATCATCTCTGGCATAATTTTGAAGAATGTAACCTAAAAAGAAAGGAACGTATTAGCAAAGATATTTAATATTTAAAAAGTTTGCGAGACGTCTCTTACATACCAGCTTGACAGCATCGATATGCGGCTTCTTTAATCCATATATTTAATTGATTTTTAGATGCGTCATCTTCGAGATGTATACTCGTACGCATTTCCAGTGGAGTCATATGTAAAGCGATTAATAACAGAGGCGCACATAATCTTCCCGCTTCGCTCCAGCTACCTTGTTCGCGTTTCGTTTTGCGCAGTAATAAACACGCCAAATGGAAATGTAATTGACCCCACATATGCGTAAACAAGTGCTCCGTAAAGGCATGCTGCTTAGAAAAGTTCTTTAGCTCCATCTCATATAGGTTTTGATCAAAACTGAAATAATTTTTATTTTATAAGCATCACCAAAATAAATATATATAAAGAATATATATTATTTATGCAATTCCCATATTTTGTTACAAATTAATTTTCTATCAGCTTTAGTTTTCTCATTATTATTCTACCACTTTTCAAATTATATAATATACAGTTTAACTTAAACTATATATTATTAAATATACATACTTGAATACTGCTTGTGTTGCTTCTGAAATGCTTTTCTTTATATCACTGCCTTGTTCTTTAAGACATAGTGCTGCATATCTATCTGATACAGATATATAAAGAAACCAGAAGGACCAATCAAAAGATTTAGTCTCTTTACATTTTGTTAATAACTCGTATAGTAGCTGATACCACACAATGCTGTTTCTATGACGAACATCAGCTTCCACACTAACGGCATATTCATAAGCTTTATCAAATTTGCGCTCCAACATATAATGATTTAACAATTTTATGGGAAGCTGGACATCATTTGGTCTTGCAATCAATTCAGCTAAAAAATTATTTATATATATTAGTTTTCTATCAGTAATCAATCTTTATTATTCAAATAAATGATATTTATTTACATTTAATGAGTTTTTCGAAATCCTCAGTGCTATTGTTTGGTCTCTTTATAGTCAACAATTTCTCTTTCAATTGAAAAACTACTGGATGATGTGGAAATTGTCTATCAGCTCTATCTACCCAATATTCTACTTTATTAACATCCATTCCTATATCCAAGTCAGCCAATAATTCACATACTATAAAATTAAGAAAAAAAGTTATATAATGAATCTATTATACACTGTTGCAAAAATATTTAAAGTTATAAGAGTAATATTTACAGATATTAATTTCTTACCTTTTAAGACAAGATCATCCTGTCTGCCTTCAAGTTCAAGAGAAATTTTATACTCATTAAAAGCTGCTTCCTTTTGGCCAAGAGCCTCATATGCTTGACCTAACAACTTGTGTGCACTAGCTGAACCATCTCGTACTCCTAAATAATTAGATACGTATCTTTTTGTGGATTCATAATCACCTACTTGATAATACAGTTTGGCAACATTATAACAACGAAGATCTTTCTGTAAACAAAATTAAAGAGCAATATTAGATATTAAATTTAAATTAAAGAGAGATATTAGATATTAGATTTTAATTCATCCACATACAAATTCAGAAATAAATTAAAAGTTTAAAGATATTTAAAGATATAATATACTTAACATAATCTTTTTATAATAATAAATTATATTTGAAATATTCACAATTTTTCAGATAGATTTTTTATTATGATATTAAATAATTATATTTTATTTAATATCATAATAAAATGCAATTTTTTCAGTAATTTTTATCTTTAAAATAAATTAAGAAAAAGTAATGAAAACTCTAAATAAAAACTAAATATCTACTATTATCTACTAATTAATTTACTAATTTACTAATTAATTTATCTACTAATTAATTTCCTGAAAAAGAACAAAAAATCTTGCATCAGAAATTCAGAATTTCGAAATTATATTTTCATCGTGAATATTTGAAACCAATTTAAAAGATGGCAATCGGGCAAACGTCGCCCTTACGAGCCATATGTAGTATACATGTATATGTCATATGATGTCTAATGTGACTGCCTTAAATAAATATAAATACATTTGTCTTCTCAACTATAAAAAAAAACCACTCGAAATTCAAGATTTCCACGAAGAATAAATCTACCACAAATAGACATTGAGAGGGGTTATTATCGTGACGACGATTTCCCGCGAAAATTCGCCATCATCGTACGTTGCGTGTCTGGCTTTGACGATTCAAGGTCTCCGATGCATCATATCTGCCGGGACGATATTGCGTGAGGTTGGCTATCGATAACGCGTTTCAGATCAATGTAGCCAGTCGTTATTATCGTCATAAAAACGATACGGAACCCTCGTTCGTTAACCGTGCAAAAATAAGAGAGGAAGAGGAGCAAAAAAAAGTAGAATTTCGCGCACCGATCAAGTAACCTCACCTCGTTTTCGTTCCGTAGCTTGCTGAAGACATTTTGGACGTGACGATCGACGTCCTTCTTCGAGCGAAACATGCTGTCAGCTGGCTGGATACCGGCCGGTTCAGGCGCCTTCGCTCTCTCGTCGCGTATTAATGATCGCCACTAATCTCGTTCGACTATTTGTACGTTCACTCCATCCACAACGGTCATCGCACGCGAATTCGCTCGCACAACGCACGTCTCTTTCAAACAGCTCCGTTGTATTCAATGCCACCAATTGCGGCGGTCGATGACGCGAATATTCCCTAGGAACCTCGAGAGAAAAATATAGATCTGTCATTCGTTGAATTGATCATATACAGTATACGTCTATGAATCATGATGCGATATTTTGCTTTGCTATGATATTGATACTGTTTATTGTTACTTCTTATTACGATATATTTTCCTTCAGTGTCGAAAATTAGGAGTATGGTAGAGGAAATCATTAATTCTAACAATAAACCGAAAGTAAGAATATCTGACGATGATATACCTGTTGCTAAGCTTTTTACATAAAATGCAAAGTAAAATTGTGAAATAAAATTTTCTTCTAAAACATAAATTATTTATCATGTTGCAGAACAAAACAGCTCGACCTCGTCCAGTGTACTTGTGGAATGTATTAGATGTACAAAAGTGGTTGAGACGACATTGCAGTGATTATTATCAGCTGTACCACGAAAAGTTTCTGCATGTGAGCACTTTTTGTCAAATCTGCTCGTTCAATCCATAAATTTCTTTCAAATTTCACTTTCTTCTCTAATAAATGCATTTATATTTATTATAAAATTATATTATTTATTATAAAATATGATCGAGATTTTTTAATAATTTCTTATCCAAAATGCATTTAGAAATAAATTGAAAAATAAAAACAGTTTCTATCTCTTTTTTTAAGCATGACATTACAGGAAGAGTATTGTTAAGAATAAACGAAAATATTTTGCTGCGGCTTGGTGTCGATAATGAACAGCACAGGATGGACATATGGAGAGAAATTATGAAACTGCATCTCAAAACAGATATGTTAGAAATTAGGGATATAGAGCGACGCAATAATATGAATTTTGACTAAACTTACATGCAAAACTTTTATAAATTTTACAGTTATATTTTTATATGTATTGTATAGTATACATTTAACATGATTTATAGAAATAAAGAAGATTGACTTCTAATAGTGTATGTATTTATTTTTTAATATAATTTATCTTATCTGAATACAGAAAGTTTGCAGACCTTTGTTAAAGATTAATCATGGAGACAAAAGTAGAAGTATTTAATAAAATTGGAGGTGAAATATATAAAATATGTCAGTTATGTGGCAAAAAATCAGAGTGCTATGTTCCAATTTTTGAGAAAAACAATTACTATATTCTAGAAAAAATAAATAGATGTTTACCAATTATAAAACTGCAACCTAAAAAATAAGTTTAATTATAAGATTATAAGATTCATTATTTTTTTCACTGACATAAATAAGATAAACACATGACATGTAACATAACACTTCACAATATAGTTATATTAATATTTTTATTTTTTGTTTTTTTAATATAAATATGTGATTTGTAAGATTTAGAAAGAATCACTATTTTTTTTAAGTAATAATCTATTCTTTTATTTTTTCATTAAGTAAATAAAATCTCTTTAATATTAATTTTATAAATTTTTATTTTAGAGATGATAAAATTATTTTTGTCGATAATTAAGGAGAAATATCTATTTATTTCATTTTTGTATGCGTATGTAAAAATAAATGTCATAATATTGTTTGATGAAAATTGAGCTTAACGTAAGTCCAACCGGAAGTGTTATGGATTCGATGTCATTAGGTTTTCATAAAACTATGAGAGTTGCGCTTCTATATTAGTTCATGATTATAGTATGTTTCCGTTTCGAACCTCTTTCTGTGAAGTTTTCGATACGCAACGTGGTATTTTTACTCATTAGTAGAAATTCATTGAAATTTGAAGAGAAAAAAAGAAAACTCGCGATATAAAATGGTAATTTATATTATTTATCGTTGTTAATTTTTTTAAATTGATACACTAGATATTTATTGCAAAACGAAAACTCGAGGGCAAATTATAATCTAAATCATGTGTATATTGGCTACACACACATATATATGTATATATATATATATATATATATATATATATATATATAATTGGCGCTATTGTATATACTTTTAATACATCTTACAAGTGCATTAATATATACTTAACTTAATTCTGTGTTTTTTGTAGACTTGCAAACGTAGGAATGGAGGACGTGCCAAGCATGGTCGTGGCCATGTCAATCCAGTTCGCTGCACCAACTGTGCTCGTTGCGTTCCTAAGGACAAAGCGATTAAAAAGTTTGTAATAAGAAATATTGTCGAGGCTGCTGCTGTTAGAGATATAACAGAGGCTAGCTTTTACCAGTCCTATCAGCTGCCGAAATTATACGCCAAGCTCCACTATTGTGTCTCTTGCGCTATTCACTCTAAAGTGGTGCGTAATAGATCCAAGGCTGATCGTCGTATCAGAACACCTCCTGTCCGCAATTTCCCCAGGGTAACTATAAATACAAATAGTTATTAATATAATACAAATGAATATATTTTGTTAGCAATTAAAAATAAGAGATTAAAATATTGGCAATGATTGGCATATAATTATTATTTATATCAGTTTTTAAATGTTTTATTATGTGTAACAGTGTAATTTAATATGAAGGATATAAAAAAAATCAAAATTTGAGATTATTCAACATATAATTGTACAATTATAAAGTAAATACATTTTATATACATGTAAAAATTCTGTTTTCAGGATTTGCGTCAAGGCCAGCAGAACAGGAAATAATTTTATTATGTAAAATTAAAATTACAATAAAAATACATAAAACTAATATTTAAGATTTTTTATTTAATTCATATAATATAAATTACAGAGCATAATATTATTAAATTCATATAATATAAAGTACAGAGCTATGATGTTTTTATTTTTGTTTTTATTATTTTATTTTCCAGAAAAAAGAGAAATTACATATGTATTATTTTACATATATATTATTTATCATGAATTAATATAGCATTTGATAATCCATTAAAGGAAGAAACAATTATTAGATCCTTCAGAATGCATAAATTTTATGTATAGATTTATTGTACATAATGTGCATAGAAATAATAGATCTATTGATCAGCTGATAATATCCTCCTAAGTTTTGAAGCAAAACTTTAAAATTGAGCTCTGTCAATGAATTGCATTTCATAAAAATACATACATTTGACTTTAGCAAGAAATTTGTAGTAATTATGTAAAATTAATGTACAAGTAATTATTCCTTTAGATATATTTGGCAATGAAAAAATCATTTGTTTGCTTCTTCCATTGCCTTTTTCAGCGTTTTCTCAAATATTTTTTTTGAATCGCAGAATCCTTGCTTCGTTTTACCAAATGAATTTGGCCCAGCTGATGTTGGTGTTTCGCGACCAATATTTCGCATCCTCATCCTTGCTTCCGCCGGCATCTCTTCTGGTTCATCATCTTCATCCGTATTAAACACCGAGGCCACTGTTGGTTTTTGTACTGTTGTTGCTTTTGGAGATGGTTTCTGATTTAAAAAAAGAAAACTTTGTATAAAAGAAAATGAAATTTTTAAGAAAAAAAAAGATTTTATATCACAGAATATATGTATATAGAATATCGATCTGTGAAAATATTTCACTTACAGAAGTAGAACCTAATTTAATCTGAATTCCTTTCTTCTGTTCATTGCCAGCCTTTTTTCCAAAGCCAAATGTTAATTTTTGTTTCTTAGCATCGGATTGATTGGAGTCATCTGAGTCGCAATGCTCCTCGGATCTGAGCGGCGAACGGTCCCTATCCCTGTCATCTCCTCTCCTGTCCTCGGCTCTGTAGACACTTGACCCTGACAACGTCAAACACTGGCAAAGTTCAGATCAAGTTAAACAAAGTTGACTTTTTAACCGGAAATCTTTAAGCGGATTATGCTTAATACAATATTCATCTCCTATAAAAATTTAACAATTAGAAATTAGTTTTACAATTTTAATTATTTAAATTTTTTTTAAATAATAAGTTATTCATAGATATGATAAAATCATAAAATGTAAAATATTCTTGTAAAATACAACGTTACAATATATTTTTTAATTTAGATATGCATAGAGAGAAACTGAGTAAATTTTTTGTTTAAAGAACAGCAATAATGATCGCATTTTTAGTACAAAATACATCCGTCATGACGGAACATTGTTAAAAAATTAGACGCATAATCAAGATAACATATTCCGAGTGTAATTTTTGTTTCTGCTTATTCTTGAAAATATTATGTAAATAAAAAATTAATTTTCGACCATTTAATATCTCATACAGAATTGTATATTAATCTAGCAATTATATCGACAAATAATCGTCCAGGTATCTTCGATGAGATATTCACGATATGACGAACGTTATTTAGATTGAATGAGAAGCGCGTATAGATAAAATAAACAAAACCTTTTCTATAATCGTCCCCGGGATTTCTTCTGGACATCTTGTTGTTGATATCTTATGGACGCAGCTCGAAATAGGTTTATCCTGACCAGCAGTCTACCCGGAGTCTACGCGAAATAACCTTTAAAAATCGTTACTTAAGTTGTCCTTCCGATTGTCCCGTCTGCCATTGCCTCTATCCATTAAGCGGCCTTTTCATTGACGCTAAAAAGTAGCGTCAATGAAAAGGCCGCTTTAAGGTGCAATTTCATTGACGCTAGAAACCAGCGGCAAATTAAAATCACTAGACTTTCACTAGATATGGCGTCAATAAAATAAAGTTCAAACAGTTTCAACTTTTTCAGTGTGAAAAGCGGCCTTTTCATTGACGCTACTTTTTAGCGTCAATGAGGCCGCACCTTAACAGTTGGCAGCCCTACGAGATAGGCTGTGCAGCACTGCGCGTATATAAAATAAATTTGAAATCGCTTCTAGCCTAACCATCTTCACGCGATCGACTTTATTTGAATTGCACGGCATCGCATCGAATTATGATGCGGCGCCGATTTGTTCGAACGTAATTCGGGACATCGCGATGCTGTATAAGTGTCGAATGAGCACGAATTGTCACTCAAATATGATAAATCACATCTACTCACCGTTCACCGGCTAGCTGTTCCACAGGCCGCTCCACTCGCTCGCCTCGGGACGTCCAATTCCGATCTTTATGCGCACAAACTCACACGATATCATCAACGCGAACGCGCGACACTTTATTCGGCACTCCCGATATTCACTTGTAGCCGATAATCATCATCAAGGGCGCAAATAACGCGACGCGACTTCGCTCCATCTTCGCGATCGCGCTATCACTGAACTGTGAAAAATAGCTGTCGCGCACTTTCACCGACATATTATGAAAGTCGCGCGATCATCCTTGGACACTTTCAACGCTCTTTCACTCGCGATATTCGTTTAAAAACGGTTAAAAGACGCGAAAAATGCGGACGTACGACGATCCGTGTAACTGCGTATGACTCCGATTCACGTATGACGCGTATGACGTAGCAGTGACGCGTATGACGTAGCAGTCACGCGCCAACATGGCGGCCGAACCACTGCGCATTCGTTTCTGCGCACTGGTTCGGCCGCCATGTTGGCGCGTGACTGCTACGTCATACGCGTCATACGTGAATCGGAGTCATACGCAGTTATACGGATCGTCGTACGTCCGCATTTTTCGCGTCTTTTAACCGTTTTTAAACGAATATCGCGAGTGAAAGAGCGTCGAAAGTGTCCAAGGATGATCGCGCGACTTTCATAATATGTCGGTGAAAGTGCGCGACAGCTATTTTTCACAGTTCAGTGATAGCGCGATCGCGAAGATGGAGCGAAGTCGCGTCGCGTTATTTGTGCCCTTGATGATGATTATCGGATGCGAGCGAATATCGGGAGTGCCGAATAAAGTGTCGCGCGTTCGCGTTGATGATATCGTGTGCATCAAGATCGGAATGGGACGTCCCGAGGCGAGCGAGTGGAGCGGCCTGTGGAACAGCCGGTAAACGGTGAGTAGATGTGATTTATCATATTTGCGTAACAATTCGTGCTTATTCGACGCTTATACAGCATCGCGATGTCCTGAATTACGTTCGAACAAATCGGCGCCGCATCATAATTCGATGCGATGCCGTGCAATTCAAATAAAGTCGATCGCGTGAAGATGGTTAGGCTAGAAGCGATTTCAAATTTATTTTATATACGCGCAGTGCTGCACAGCCTATCTCGTAGGGCTGCCAACTGTTAAGGTGCAATTTCATTGATGCTAAAAAGTAGCGTCAATGAAAAGGCCGCTTTAGACACTGAATAAAGATAGACTCAGCATCATAGACATTTTTCTGTCAGCCAATCAGAATATGTATCTTGATGCCACTATTGCACATGAGATGTCAGCCTTTTAGAATCAAAAAGCAATCTCGGACATAATTTTGTACATGGAGCAAAATTATTAATTCTTGCATATTTTTAGAAGGTGATAAATTTATACGGATAATTGTGTGTGCTATTTTCTAACAAGTAAGTTTAATCATAATAAACACTAATATAAATATCGCTAATGTAAATATTAATGTCAATTTGATATACGTTATTTTTCTACTGTTTTTCATAAATAAATGTATATATACATATATATATCGATATAAGTAATTAAATTCTCAGTGCTTAAAGTTTTTAATATTGCAAAGAATTAATTTGCATTATGTTTAAAATTTTGGATTATTGAAAAAAAAATTAGGTTAGTAAATTTTTTCTAATTGAATTTTCCATTCTTATCAAGAAATTAACAATTTCCTTTACATATACTTGTATTATTTTTCTTATTCGAGATATAAGAAATGATTAAAAGATCCACAATTGCATTTATTAATACATATTTTATTTTTTTTACAGCAAAAATGAATGTTGGTCTAATTCTTAGATCAGTGCATCAAGCAATTGATTCTATTGCTCCAAAATTTTTAACAACTGGAATTGCTCAAAATATATTGTTTCATAGAATTCACTATATATGCGACAAGCAGAAATTAAATTATTCACCTAACAGCGGTATCAATCATAGCATATCCTCTTTTCTGCAACCAATTTTACCTGTATGTAATTCAGTATATGGCTTAAAAACTAAAGGCCGCTTGCAACTTCGTTGCAAGGATTGTTATTTTGTATGCAGACAAGAAAGGTGGTATGTGATGTGTAAAACACATCCGAGGCACAAACAAGTAAAAGTTAAGAAGAGAGATTACAAATCATGGATTGTAACCTCGGCTTCACAAAGTCCAATTCGAGGCTGGTAGTGATATTAATAGATTTTAAATCTTGAAATAAAATCAATGTATACAACAAATAAAATATTAGTAATTCTAAACAGTGCATATAGTACATGAACTATCAATATTATCCATTATAATTTTCTATCTTCCATAAGAAATTAATTTATATATTAAAATTTTTTTCTTTTTATTATCAATACTATAATACTTTCACATAATTCTTAATCTAACTAGGACATTATACATTATATACTTAATCTCTAGAAAGGTACTAACATATATATAGGTTGTTAAAACATATATAAATAGGTTGTTGTAAAATATTTTTTTTTTTTCAAATATTTCTCGTTTCTCATACAATTTATTTTGTATAAAATTAATAGAAAGTTCCAGTATAGTCTTATCGTAGTCTTATAGTTATATATCATACACATCTCCATTTACTGAAGAAAAAATATAGATGTATTATATGTTTTAAATATATATAACAATCATTAAAAATATTGACATAAAAATAAACATATGAATACAAATATTAAAAAATTTTTTAATAATAATATAAAATATTTTATAATATATTATTATAATAATATTATAATAATATTTATAATATATAATTCTGTACATATATATATATATATATATATTTCTTATTATTATGTTAATTACAATAATATAACATATTACTAATTTATATAAGAAGTAATATTTATTTTAATATGATATCTATTATATTAAAATTTTATTTTAATATGATAGATATCATATTAAAATTTTTAATCTCTATCATATTTTACTTTATTTTAATATGGAAATTGTAATATAAATGTTAATATTAACTTTGAATCTAAAAACAACATGTAAATGTTAATATTTTACAGTTATTTAAAATTTGAAATTAATATTAATACTTACGTTACAAGAAAAATTTATAATTAATATTAAACTTTATGTAACTTTACACAAATTAGTGATGTGTTGTAATATTAAAATTAATATACAATAATTATAATATTACAAAGATATTAAAAATGATTAAAGTAAAGAAAATAATTAATAGCAGACAAATCATATGAAATAAGAGAATTAAAAATAAGAGAAAAAATAATATAGAATTTTACTTATTATATATATAATTATGTCATAAATGAGAGCATTGCAGTTATCTCCCATCGATTGGTTATCCATTTTTATGATATCGTCAGATTTTAAAAAATTAAATGATAGTTTATCAAACGCATGATTTGAGACCAGCGTATTTCTGTTTTGCGTTGAACATCCAAATTTAATTCGTTTACATTCTTGTTCACGAATTTCTTTATCTAAAACGTATTATTTTAACATTTACTATTATAGTAATAATAATTTCAAGTCGTCGCGTTATCAAAGTAACATTTATTATAATAAACAAATTAATAAATACAATAAGGCTCTACTCTAATATAATATTCTTTTTTTCATGGTATAAACTTTCATACGTTAATACATATATGGTATGTACAAAGATAAAGACCAGCTTGATTAAAAGAATATAAATAAATATAGATTATCTGGGTGTAATTTACCTTTTCGAGTTGTTCCTTAGTATACACATTATTTATAATATGAGTTAATGCTGCAATTGTACTGGTTTCTCTACACAAATAAAACAATTTCATAATTAACATTATTACATGTGGTAAATCTTTGTGGTTACAAATAGCTACAGTAATTATAAACACATTTATGAAAAAAAAACCATTACCTAGGTTTAATTGCTTTAAAATTGTTTAATATGTATTCAAGTATTTCATTATTCCTTGCATGTTTAGCAACAATAGAAAAAAAGATAGAAATATGTTCGGTTGCTTGAAATAATATTGTGGTACTTTTGAAGTCATGTTCATTCATTGTTCGCGATAAATATGAAAAGATTATTTCAAAATTGTTAGTACAAGTCAAATAGTCCAAAATTTTATTATCTTGTGTCTTCTTCCATAAATTTAATGTTTTTAACCAAGTCTCAAAGCTCGCTATCATCATACCTTTACAGTACGTCCATTTTCTCCACCATGGCATAAGTCTAACATAAAATATATAGAAAAATAAATAAAAATCCGTTATAAAAAATTATTCTATTTAATTCTCTCTTAATTAAAAATAATTTTAAGATATATTTGCAATATGTATATATTCACAGGAAAAATGAGTGATTATGGAAAGAATTATGATTTTATAAAAAAAAATTACTCATTCTTTCCAAAATCATCTTTGAGGTGATGTGTCAATTTATGATGGGCTGTATTTATGCAATCCGGAAGCTCAAAAGTACATGCCCACTTTGCAGCTTCTTGTATTAAACATTTAGTAAAGTCATTATCGACAGAAACTTCATCGTATCCTATTTTTTGAAGAACTGTATACAATATATTGCCCATATTTTTCTACAAAATCAATAAATAATATTTTGAATTTTGTAGTAGTACTTTTTGTTATTTATAAAAAAATATTATTCTATCTTTAATATAAATATGAAGTTATGTAAAAACTGAAACTGATTTTTTTGTAGACAGAGATATATTACATTTTCTTTCAAGTTATTTTTATGCTTTATATGAATTTATGCATAACATTTTTTATGTTAAAGAGAAATCTGTTTTGCTATTTACCTTAATTTCTGTAACTTTTCCGAATGAAGTAAGTAGAAAGATTCTCGACATATATTCGAAAGCTTTGATCATAGGATACCATGCTATGTAATCTTTTTCTCGCTTTAGATAGCTTGTGAGCTTCCAAAATATGGAAGAATGGAGTTTGCCTGATTCCATAAGATGAAATGCATCATCGATGATTTGAGCACGATTAAGAATATGTATGTTTGAATATTGTCGAGAATTCAAATAATTCGCGATTTTGTGCCAATTTTCAGGATCATAATTAACGCGATAATATCCTACCGTAAAATAAATAAATTTTACCAATTATATGAGATCCTTTTGATAAGATTTATTTTCTTTGATAAGAAAAAATTCCTGGGAAAACGTATTTTCTTTTCTTTTATTTTTTAAAGAATACAAAAGTTTCAATAGATTACACGCATAGCGTGTAATCTTTATTACAGAAAAAATTGTAATCTGTACGAATTATTTATAAATTTATTTTATCTAGTTAATTGTTGTATGAAGGAGTAAATAAAATTTCACATATAATTAAATTAATTTTTTTTACATAAATGCTAATAAATAGATCAATTATATGCAAGAAAGAATTTACTATAAACTCAAAATAGCAATATAAAACGTAAAACATTTTCTATGCTATATTTTATCGAATGTCATTATGAAATATGTGATATGCTTGTATTCTTATATTATATATATATGTATATATATATATATATATATATATATATATATAATACAAATAAAAATGTGTGAATTGATGTAAAACTTTGATTATATAAAATAGATGGTATTATCCGATTAATATTTACCTATTTGTTGTAAATTGACTATTATCCAATCATTTTCTTTTTGTTGAGTAAGTATGATATATGGATAACTTTTCGGTGTAAGTTTTATCCAATAGGCACGTAAAAAATTGGTAAAATCGTGTTCAGTTTCAGTAGTGATGGTCACAAATATAAACCAATTATCTTGCTCTGATATATTATTTTCCACCGATATTGTCACTTCTTTAGCATCAAAATAATCTCGTTTTACATTCAATATAGGATAATGCATTTGATTTGTCCAAGCATCTATTATCAGTGATACATTAATTATCGGTGTATCAATTACCCTCGGGCTAATATGCACATATGAATAAGTTATTTCAGTTTGTATAGCGATCCATAAATCATTGGGAACTGCTGATCTAAATTGACTAAGTTTATAAAATTTTATATTATTGAGACAATAAAAATGATGCAATGAATTGCATTAGAGAAAATGTGATTATTGTGCATTCTATGTGTTATCTTTTTTGCCTCTTTTACACCATTATTTTATATTATAATTAATACTCACTGGTTTATAACATATCTTTCGATGCCTTTTCGAAATGCATCATTCAACAGCATGTATAACATGCGCAATATTACAGGAGCTATGATTTAAATCATAAAAACAGGAAAATAAGATGTTAAATATTTAAAATAAATTTAAAATAAATTTCAGTTTTCAAAATATTCGTGAACATAATCGATATAATAGAAAAAAAATTAATTTTAAAAAATTGTATAATTATATTTTTTTTATAGAGCAAACTTAATGTATAAATTTACTGTAATAAGCTGTAAATTTGTTTAAAATCAGCTTTCTCTCTCTCTCTATTTTTTTATGACATTTATGTTCACGAATTTATGAATTACTATAATTATAGTTACTTAAATTTACCTTTAATAAAACGAGAAAAAGGATCTATTTCAGAAGGATTATTGACTTCTGATATAAGAGGTTTTATAAGGGAATTAGTATCCAAATGAAGAGATTCGTGTTGAATTTGAACTACAAATAAATCCAATATTCGCAACTTTTCAAAAATCTATGAATGAAAGTATTGATATAATTAAATTATATTATACATACACGCGCGCGCGCGCGCCCATAATGTGTGTGTGTGTGTGTACATATATATGTGTATATAGTATTTGAATATTTAATAGGAATAGGTGTTAGCATTAAATTATGTGTCAGTGGTTCTGTTCATTATTAAAAATAATTATATACTATTTGTTATATATTATTAATTTAAAGATATTGTAAAAATTTATTAAAAATCATTAATATCATTCTTAAATGTACACTCAACAAAATTTTCGCATAGGTAATTTCATGTCAAATTTTCGTATAACTTCAAATACGTTTAATTCTGTCAAAAATGGTCATTAAAAAAAATTTTTTTTTATTCTCAAGCTTAAAGCCTCTATTTTAAAAATCATTTGTCAGATTTAGAATTTATATTATAGATTTATCCTTCCCCTTCCCTCTTGTCATCTCCTTAAAAGTAAGGATATGTTTCATCTCCAAAAAATTGCAAATTAATTGCATTCCACGGGAATAAATTTTTTTCGCAAATTTCATGATAATCATCATAAAATATGGACTTTTATATGTGTATTTAAAAAAAATGAAATTTGTACAGTTTTTTTTCGTAAATTTGATGTATCGTGTGGAGAACGGGAATATGGAAATGTTCACACTTAAAAATGTGTATTGCTGCCTCTTCTTCGAATAATCTCTTGCAGACGCTCATGCATGAAATTTACGAAAAAAATTTATTTCCGTGGAATGCGGAAATTATGTAATTATGTAATTTTTTGGAGACGAAACACGTCTTTACTTTTTAAGGAGATGAGGAGAGGGGTGGAGGAAGGACAAATTCTAAATCTGACAAATAATTTTTAAAATAGAGGCTTTAAGCTTGAGAATAAAAAAATTTTTTTCAAATATGACCATTTTCGACGGAGTTATTACGACGGAGAAATTACCTATACGATAATTTTGTTGACGAATGTATAATACTGTTTGCTTAAATCTTGAGAGTTTTTTTTTATTTATAATATTTAAAAGAATTGAGCATTTTAAGACTTAAAAAAAATATTTCTATAAATTTTATAAGAATTTTTTATATTTTACATTTTTACATCATAATATGCGTTTATTTTAAATGTGTGAATAAACTAAATATTAAAAAATATATTTAAAAACCTTGTTAATGGTATCCATTCCCAATAATATAGCAATACCATCATTCATCCAGAGATAAGACCAGGAAGATGGACTGACCATATTACCAAACCACTGATGTGTAATTTCTCGTGCTACTAAGCGCGCTACGTCGAATTTGCGAGCAACAGGATCTCTGTGTTCTCTATAGATAATATTTGCTTTCCTAAAAGTTATTCATAAATAATATGATTACGAAAATATGATAAGAAAATAAGATATTTTGTATCTTTATATAAGAAAATGATATAATATATAAAAAGATGCAATTATATATATCTTATATTTTTCATTATTATATTCTACATATATATAAAGTAAATTGTGTATGTTTATTTAAAACGAAAATATGCATGTGTTCCCAATAATTTGATATAAGAATTTAAATCACGATATATAATTTCGATTACAATATTTGATTCAATCTTCTTCTAATATGAGAGATAAAATATCATTACAATAAGCAATCTATTGATATGATAGGAAAATACGAAATAGAAATCACAAGTTTATGCGGCTTCAAAATTGAAATTTAAATTCCTATAAATAATTTCCATGTTTACATCAATTTAGAAATAAAAATATATTATTTTCAATGTAATATATTATTTTCAATGTAATATATATTTCAATGTATATTTAGCAACGATATATGATAAACTCATGTTTATCTCAAAATTCATTAATATATGTATCATATATGTATAATATATGTGTCATATATCGTGATTTATTTTTCTAGCTATAAAAATATATGCTATTGAATTTTCTAATTTTATGAATGCTAACAATAATTTAATAATGAAATAAAATAAATATATAATAGATTAAAATAATAAATAAAATAATTAGTGAATTAATTTGTCCAATTATATGTATGTATTACCTATAAAAGATGAGACCCCAATATTGTATGCTATCATCTCGTAAATCTGAAATTGCAATATGATCTATTTTTGTAATCATTTCAATATTCAGCAACGAGAGCGTCCATTCAATTCTGAAAAGCTGTGAGACAGATTCAGCAATTATCTGTGCAAATCTTATTTGTACTGAATATTGTTCGTACCAATTATTGGTGACCCGATTTAAGTCACCATAATAATTAGGTATCGGTGAATTCAGAATGAAATCTTTTAATAAAATCTGTTTGAATTTTATATGTGGAAATGTCAATTCTTCGTGCAATATGCGGGTGGAAAGGAAAGGATCTTTACATAGCACAATTGCCACGAGATATATGGGCATTTCAGGAGTATCGTGAAATATCGTCCATGTCATATTATTTCTACCCTCGTGCAGTTTTCGTACTGGCATATTCGACAAAGCTGTGTAGTTTTTATGATGTTTTATAGCAATGTGAAATGTAGCCTTCAATGCCGGTTTGTCCCAACATGGCAACATTCGTCGAGCATTAATAAATTGGAAATCCGTTGCGATCAACCACCTATCAAAATTTAAACGATTCATTGTTAAGATTAGACATAACATTAACTTAACATTGTTAAGAATAAATTTTCAACTATTATTCACGTATTAAAAGCTATAGAATATATTCAAACACAATTTACGAATAATTATAGGGAGAACAATATATAACATATTTGATCATTGTCATCAATTTACATTGCAATTTTTAGATTTTACTGTATTATGTTTTTTTTTGTTCTAAATAAAATTTAGTATAATATATATTTTTATAAAATTTTTATAATATTTTTGTAAAATGTAAAATATGTGTGTGTGTGTGTAAATGAAATAATTAGTACTTTTACATTCAAAAATTTCTATCTATAAATAATATATTTAAATTTCCAAAATTAATCTCTAAAGTTGCAATATGAAAGTAATATGATAAAAAAGTAGATTTTTTATCTTTGAAATAATATTTCACAATTATGTAAAAATATGTCATTATATTTAGATATTAGAAAAAAATTTTGTGTATTATCGTAAAGCTACATTCTACTATCTATTTAGATCGGTATGAATTTTTGGAAATGATTTTAAAAGAACAGATATATAAATGGTCTTTATATTATTTTATGACATTGCGCTTTCAACATTTTAATTCACTCACGTTTTATTTTTCTTCTTGTTTGTTTCAGAGAGAAAAATTCCATCTTCTTTGTTGCTATTTAGAGTGCTCTTAAATGTCATTTTCAATATGTATTTCCCTTGTAACATTGTAGTGTTAAAATAAATGGTGAAAATTTGCGTTTCAGGTTGATATGCATAATTCGTTAGATAATAAATTGTGTTAGATTGATCACTTATATTTAGCTTGGTTTTCACCTGATTATCATTTATTTTTACCAGTATGAATTGATTTATTTCTACATTAGGTTGTTGTGCATGCAGATTTATGTTTTGTGTTGGATAAAGAATTTCTATTACAATGTCGATCTCACCAGAAAATTTAAATACATTTGCATTGTCTTCTTCAATATGCGGTGTTAGCTTGATACTATAGTGATTAGGTATTATTGTCTCGGTATGATTTGATCGATCATTAATCAAAACCGTGTAGTCTTTTTCCGCACTTTCGTTAAAATTAGCTGTCGTGCCGATGAATATTAAACAGCTATTTAGCAATAATATTATAAATGCCATGTCAGATGATTTCAAGTATCTACAAGAATATTTTCTTCGTCAAAAAACGAACAATAAATAAGATGTAATAGAACAAAAAAAATATTTTTATATTTAAAATATTTTTATAATTATTACATAAAGAAAGTACGAATATAAAAAATACAATATGTTTTTTATTAGTTCTTACTAATTCTGCATAAAAAGGAATTAACTTTTTTGATAATTCTAAAAAGTACATTTTAATTGGAAAATAGTATGTATTTGAATAGACAGAATCAGAGTGACTATTATCAAAGATGTATTATCATAGAACGTTTAAAAATACTTCTTTCGAAAATAAAATATGTGAAGGACATATGTAATTTAAATAATTTTGAAGAATCATGTGTTTCTATATTTTGCATATTGTAATTGGCATTAAGACAAACTTAAATGTATTACATAATTTTCATGTTTGCATATCGCGTAAGATGTTTATATTTTTATTGACTGGAACGAGCAACGAAAGAAATTAAATTTATTTGAATTTTTTAGACATCTTTACAAGTCATTTGAAAAACGATTTAAAGATGATTTATCGACTTTTAGGTAGAAGCCTTTTAACATTTTTGTGTCCGGATTTTTTATGTATATTATCTCTTTTTTATACACATAAGTAAATTGAACTGATTGCGAATCGAATCATTAACTAATCTTTCATTCTATATTGACAATCATAATGTATATATTGGTTACAACAACGAAGATTAGCATTATTTGTAATTTAATGGTTGCTGGTTTACTGAATATTAAATATTTGCAAATTATGAAAAATATCTACATACACTACATAGACTAAGAATATATAGAATATGAATTATAGAATACAATTATAGAATATGAGATATATAGACAGTATCAAATATCTTTAATATTATATAATATGTATTAATGTAGAGCAAAAATGTGATATAACTTTAAACATATATCTCATTTCTAGATTACTTTTCTTTCGAATTTAAAATCAATATGATATTGTACAATGACATAATCTTATATGTATATTAAAGTCGTCTATTAGTTACCTCGATTTGGAATAAATTAATATTGAAAAAATACTGTTGTGTTGTTTAGAAGCAATTAAATTATATTTTATATAGATATTCTTTTATCTTTAAAGAGATACATGTATACATATGAGTGTTCCATTTCAATGTGATTCATTTAAATATAGTTAAATTGTATAGAGAATATAATTTTTTGTAATAATTATCGTAATTATCTAATTATTTATCACTAGAAGTTGTTAATAATAGAAATATATCTATAATCTTACCACCGTGATCTTATTACTTCGAGAGATGAACTAGAAACTAACAACTCGATATTTAGAGATAGAGAACATGACTATGTAAAATGTAAACAAACTCTTTCTAGATCATATTTTTCTCTTTTTTTTTATATGTGTTTACGTTTAGACATAGGGTGTCCAGAATTAAGAAATATTCTTTTTACATTACGGCCTAAACTTCAAACGCTTTAATTTTAAGATTTTATCTTTTAAGATAAAAAAACATTTTCCTATTTTAATTTAAAACATGAGAGTCTTTAAAATAGGAAATACAATTCACCAGTTTCTATAATTGATTTATTATTTTATCATATATATATATATATATATATATATATATATATATATATATAGCGTAAACATTTTCTCACACATATAATATAATATGTTATAAGTATTCATAAAAGATATTTTGGCAAGGGAAATGTAAAAGGTATCATTGTCGAATCGTTAGCATTTACTTCGTCCTGTTCATAATCTAATTCAATAGTTTTCTCTTTCCACAAATCTTCCTGTACTGAAGACATGGCGCCCAACCAATCCTGAATAAATAATGTAATGAAATTTAACTATCAAAATTACATTAAATTACAATGAAAATCATATTATACCTGTTGACAATGATTTGCCCATGTATAAATCATTCTGTTATCTACCTTCATAGATAATTTCTTCGTTTGTCGTAACATATTTACCGCAGCACTTTTTCGCGATTGGATCATATAATAGTAAGCTTTCATTAACATATATCTGCGAATATTTCAGTAGCATAATTATTTTCATAAAAGACTTGAATTAAAATTGTAATATTCTAAAAACACAATTTCATATATTATACTTAAAAAAATTATTTAAAATTATAATCATTGATATATTTATTCTAATATTTGAAATTATGTATATAATATATATAATATAGTTATGTGAAACTTCATTTTCATAATACACATAAATAGGTAAGATCAACTAGTAATTTTTTTAATACCTGGGAATTGCAATTTTTACAACTTCTATCATTTTCTCAATTTGTCTGAGTTTATTTTTAATTTCTGCCATTGTACTTATCGCGTTGATGTTCCTGTTAGTAATTTCCCGCACTGCAAGTTTGTGACTTTATCTTGGAAATACGAATATCGGGTAACGATTGAGTACTCTTACATTTTTTTTTTATTACCGTACAAAAGTAGCAGCCCCTCGAGTTTCTTCAACGCGGTAATCGTCGCCGCCACCTTGTGCTCGTCCACCACGCTCTCGGCTGTCACATTCCTGCTGTTCCAAACTTTCACAGCGTCCCACTGCTGCGCTCTGATACACCTTTTATAACATATGTCAGAACGTATCTCAGGAGCTTTAATTTTAATAACCATAATAATTATTTATTTTTCGATCTTAATTGTTATAATTCACAAAATTCTCGTATTTACCATAGCCACATGGAGGTAAAATATCGTCTCTCCGCTTCGGGATCGTGCAGGCTGATTATAGATTCCCCTTCCTTAAGATAATATTGTTCGCAATTTCGAAATGACAGAATCGTGATGCCTGTGTCGAGTTGCACGTCGGCGCAAGTAGCATAGTACCATGTGCGGCTCGATTTCTCCAAGTCATTTTGCGATGCGAATTCTATGTTAAAATTTTGAATATGCTTCCGTATGCAATTAATTAATAATAAATATTTGCTTATATAGTTTATTGTATTCGATAGACTCCATTTATTAAGAAGACTATCCATTTTAAACAATTATAATAAAGCTTACCCAATTCTCTCAACAAAACTACCACTTCAGAATGACGACGAGAAATCATAAGCAAATACGCTAATCTAGGTAGTACGAGCGTTTTAAGAAATATGGAATTCATGGTTTGCGCCATCCTTGTCACAATAAAGCCGATTCTGATAGCTTTTGTAATCTCTCCTCTCAACCATCGTGAGAAAAATATTCCAGCATAAAGCTCGGCGATGCCTTCGAGCTCTTGGAATTCGAGAAAATCCCCTTTTGTTGCACATATGTAGAGAGCCTGTTTTTCTAAATAAGAAGTAACTGACCTGCATACAAATATTAAAGTAACTATTATTTCTTATAGAAAAAAAAATTATATACGATTAACGCTACAAATGTAAAGTATAATGATATTCTGATATCTGAAATAATTGTTATGAAATTATGAATGTTTATGAAATTAAAATAAAGATTTGCTCTAATTATTTTTTTCTGGCGAGGCACCTTTTTTGATAGACGTGCGTAGTAATCATCATATTCGTAAACGATGTGCAGAGCGTGAGAAAATCTCTCGACGAATCTAACGCAGCATTCAAGCTCCATATAGCTGCTAATCGTGCATGTTTCTTCATTCCTCTTGTTCCCTGCAAATATTCATTAGTAAGTAATTCTATAAAATTTAGTATTAAATAAGTTTTAATATTAATTAATATTTTTAATATTATTTAATACTAAATAATAAGAATAATAAACATGAAATGAAATAATTTATTTTTTTAATAAACTGTAACTCTATTAAACTCGAATATCTTGGCGGAAGAAAACAACGATCTTTACCCTAAAAACTTCAAACATTAAAGCTAAGCAAGTAGCCAATTGCTCGATATAATTCGTAGTAAGTTCATCGGTGGTGTCGGTTTTGGGACAAATTAATTTCCATCTTAACAACTCGAGTTGAATCGTCGACTTCACATTAATCGAGAATTTGTGTTGTGGAAAATAATAACCCAAACTGTTTATTGCTTCGTTCAGTTTTTTCCTCGCTTCGGAAAGTAGACCACTTTCTAGATGGCATCTACCTTGAAGCGTTCGGATTTTTGCGGTGATATAAGATAGGAATATTGATTCTTCTTTATGAACTTCGGACATCTATCATTAAAAATCATCATCAGAACTTATTTCTTTTAACTTTATTTTTTGTTTTCCTAGATATTTTTATCCTATCTTACTTGCTGAAGCACAACTTCAGCATCATTCAGAAGTCTGCGAGCTTGAGGCACATTGTTATCTACCAAACAAATTTCCACAAATTCCAAAATTGCTATCAAGATTATGTCTGGCTTTCCTAATGAAAACAAAGCAGTTAAATTTATGTGACTTATAAATATATAAATTAAATATATAAAAATATGCAATTGATTATACGATTAAAAAAATAAGAAAAAATATTTCGCTCTCTCTTTCTCTCTCTCTCTCTCTCTCTCTTTTGTTCACGTTGACTCACCGATTCCTTGACAGTGATCCAACATTTGCGCATAAACAGTTATTAATATAAGGTGGCATTGGCAGTTGGCGAAATCAACATTGGAGAAGGTCTTGATTGGCTTCCTGATTTTCCGTAAAATATTGAGACAAATCGGTGTTTCTTCTTGTTGCATATCTTATTTATATATTATTAGAAGAGATAGTTAACTTTATATATTATTGATATATACACACATATTATTATTCTTAACATCATACTAAAATTTTTGTTAATTTTAAGATGTTTACATTATAAGTGCGATTCAATCTAGGCTCAGATTTAGATTCTATACAATATATATGGTACCGTTATTTGCCTCTTCTTTGAGAGTGTAAGTTACTTCTTCAAGTTGATACGTTTCAGGAAGTTCGATAGTTGCCTTTCTCTTTTTAATTTTTTGGACGGTTGTTTTGCCTAATAATCTTGCAAAATTTAACTCGCCACATGCCATACATCGTCTGGTATGTTGTTGAAGATATTTTAATGCTTTACTGTGCAGTTCTATCTTTTGATTTTCCGTGAGTGATCTTCGTATATAAATTTATTAATATTTAAAGTATTATTTACTCGAAATAGAATTTGAAAACGTTGATTTAAGATATCTAACTATTGGACCATTATTACAATTAATTGGAATTATAAAGCAATAATAAAACTATCAATACCTGTACGTAGTTTCGCGAAACATTGACATTTTGAAACGTATCAAACCGCAAGATGCATATCGTGGTAGGTCAGCTAGTTCATCTAAATAAATTTTCATCATTATATATAGAAGACATTAAATATAGAAAACATTAAGATACACGATCTTATACAAACTTATGTTTAATGTACCTCGTATTATGAGACCTATACAATCGCATGTAATTTCGGGCTCAATGCTAATCCTTTTTATATTTCTATAAAATACTAATGGTCTACCACTTGTAGTGAAATCACCCCGTGCGCATCCAAAAATTCGAATTTCAAAGAGTTTCTGAATGGCTACGAGAGATAAAAATAAATATTATCTTGAACAGTTTTTTTTTAATCACATATACATACATATGTATAGTCAATTGCATATTATTATAAAAGATGAAATAATATATGGTATTTTCTAAATATATTACTTTAGAAGATCTTTTAAAATTTTTAAATAATATTTGCATTTTCTTGACTTGTTTACCGAGTCCAATTTCTCTCGCAGATTTATCTTGCATTAGATATCGTAGCATATCTCTATTAATAATTTCTCCCAACACTGATGCGCATTTTAGTAGTAGCTGATCCAATGGTGTTAATGAGTCGAAAAGCTTCAAGATCATTACTGGCATCATATAATATACAATTATATTATAACCAAATTTCATTGCTTTATATTATTGCTTTATATTAGAAAACAGATAATTGTATATAAAGTGTCAATAAAATAATAATAAAAAAAATATATATATATACAAATACTAAAATTGTTCAAATAAAGAAAAATACATAAATATGTAAAATATTTTTTTAAAAACTGTGGACTTTATACATAAATTGATAAATAATAATTATTAATTTTTTACCGTCCATTGTCATTTCAGCATTTCCTTCCTCTGGTATAAAATCTTTCGCGAATTTACAAATGGCAATCTTTTCTTCGTCATCAATTGCTTCTGGTTCATGGATAGCACTTCTTTGTAGAGTTAACAAAGATATTGGACCATTCTGAAATTATATTACATATTAAACTTGTTAATCATTGGTTAATCATTGGTACTTGTTATAAAATTATTATGAGGAAAAAGGAAATTCCTCTTTCTCCTTTACTCGATAACTTGTCCGATACATCTTCCATTTGTCTGAACGATCTTCTTCGTTATTGTCATTTTTCTTCATAATATCTTCTGAAACAAATCTAAATAAATTACTGATTGATATGCATTTGTAATAATTTTATTACTAATTACTATTAATTTAATATATTAATATATTATATTTAATAAATAATATATTGTGTTATATAATATTACTTTATATTTGTAATTATTATGATGAAAAATGTTTGTAAAAATACCATCTCTATAAAAGAATATTTATAAAAAATGTCATGTCAATCTATATTCCGTATTAATGAACTTTAAACTTTTATATAGTTTTATTTTATATATTGTAATAGAATATTTTAATTTTATTTTCAAAGAAAGTATTATCGAATAAATTAGAATCTGGAATTAAAATTAGATCTTACCTTTTCAACATAACAGTGGGAGGAAGCACATAACCCATTTCTTCAGCTATCGTTTTGCGTTTGTAAACTATCAAAAGACTGCCAGATTGCGTAAGGCTTATCAAATAACTCTCTATCCATCCTGGATTACCAAAACTTTTTTCTTGGATCAATCTATAAAAACAAGAACACAGACATAGATACATAAATTATAAATTTAAGTAAAAATCCTTATGTATTTTTTATTAAATATTATTTGCATATTCAAAATGACTAACTTTTCGAGTTCAGGAGGAATTCCGTACACATGAAGAATTTGACATGCTAGTGCTGCATGATACCACTTGTCTATGTAACTTAATTCTATAATCTATTAATAATAAAAAATAATTTACATATTTGTGAATACGTTTCTTTACTCAATTATAAATGTAAAAAATATATATTTTGTTAAAAAACAAATTTTAAGTGTAATTTTAAAATCGTAATTTCTTGTCATATGATCTCCCCCCCCCCACACATTCCTATCTAAATATAAAATAAACTAAACTTTTCATAATACACAAATTTAGAATATACAATAATAAAAAATAACATTCACACAAACGCTTCAAGAAATATAATACTTATATGTATAATAATTTTTGTTTTAATTGATATTCATACTCGTGCTCTTTCCAAAATGGCAGGATGCACTTCGTATTCTCCGCTTAGTTTATGTCCAATACTGAGAACAAAAAAGAGCATGTTCCGCTTAGTCATTGTGTGAAACAATGACATGGATTCATTATCCCCGTATTGGGCATCATCGATAATCATCACCCATAGCTCCGTGAAGCAACGTTTTATCAGCTTCAGCAGAAACTTAGTTAGCACCTTGTGTTTCTGGTCTACTGATAGTGCTTTGTAACGTGGGCTCATTGCAAAACGAACATTAAAGGGTTGATTGAGGGTGCAAAGAAACTCTGGTTCACGTAATTGGCCTAATTCTAATACTAATCTATCCTCGCGTTCTTTGGAACTAGTGGCGATGTGAAAATTCAGTGGCTTGGAGAAGATCATGCGGATTAGATTATAAGAAACCTGTACTAAAAAAGAGAAATCATTAGTTTCTATCTAATTTAGCACCGATCTTCAAAATTTGATTAGAAGAATTAGTGATAAATAAGTGTAACTAACAATTTTCAATTAAAATATAAAAGAGGAATATTTTTATATATTTTATGTGTGTTTTTGAAATTATATAAATTAAATTAAATAAAAGATCTTGTCTACCTTAGCGTCGCTCATCACTAGGGAGATATAATTATATGGTATATTTGTGGGAATATTCTGTGCGATTTCATCCAACAATCTTGTTTTACCGATTCTTGGCTCGCCTCTGACGATTAAGAATAAATTGAATATTTTTAACATTATTAAAAATTAACACTAAATGAAAATTGAAACTTTTTAGAAATATTAAATTAATATTTACTTTATAACTAGCGTGTTGTAATCGGGTTTTAAATGCTTTGTTGTTATGTCTCCGGAAGAATATTCTATCATATTCGTTAACATCTGTTGGAAAATCTTGATCTCTATTTCTCGACCGAGCAATGGATAATTGCTCCATGTTAATTCAGAATCAGTAAATCTGCAACAATGCGTCAACTTGTCGCATTAGTGACAAATGTTACATAATGTTTTACAAAGATATATATATGATAATTATTAAAAAATTACTTCATCTGCTCCTGAAATTCGTAGACAGGACCAATGTTCGTGATTCCTTTCAAATGCCTCGGCTCTTGCAATATAAAATGTCTCGCTTCGAGACGAGAGTGCAGGAAACTTTCACGATCGCACACCACCTAAAAAAAAACTACATTAATATAAAAGAGCTAAATTGAATATTTTTATCACTTTTAATCATAATGTTAAAATTTACTCTCTCTGTTAAAAAATAATCTGTACTGATAATTTATTATCGTAGCGCATTTAAGTTTTAATTTAATTTTTTTAATTTAATTTTTAATTACCAGAATTTAATAGCTAGATTTATTTACATAACATAATTAGAATGTATGCACAATTAGAATATAAACGGAAAGTGAATAATCTTATATCTTTATAATCCAGTTACTTTATTATTGTACGCGACCATCAAACGCGCCGCCTTGTTCACCGACATTCCGATGACAGTATACTCCCTTCGTAAAACGTGACCGATTACACCGCAATACGTCATTCCAGTTGTAACGGCAATCGTCACTGATTTTACATTCATCATCTCTAGAAGATCTTGCCGCAGTCTGCTGGCGCATCTCAATCCAATCTGCGATTCCAACTCATGTTTGTCACCTCGTAATCCGAATATGCAGAGGAATATCAGATCTTTGTCAAAGAGAGACGTCTTGTTCACGCATCCATGCATTTCGGAGATTACTCTTGATGAAAAATATTGTTAATTATGCAACATCGTTAAAACATAACCACGAATAATTTTTCTTTGAATTTTTGTTCAACAAATTGTAATGAATAAAATTATTCACAACTTGCCGCATTTATATGTGACTAAAACTGTGTAGCAATTTTTAATATAATTATAAATAATAAAAAAGACAGGAAGCGATGACTTTGTAATCTCACTTACTCGCAGACTAATTTATAAGCTGTGTCAACGAGCGAGATCAATCTTCCCTTATATACATCTGTGATGACATTAATGAAGAGTATGACTACTTGTCTCATTTCTGTAAGATGTTCCATAGGTTCATCCAATTCTACAGATCGTATCACTGGTCTGGGGATATAGCTTCTCAATGAATCTTTTAATTGGGCTTTAGCTACCTTAATGACCTTGGGCCTCACTGCATAATTCGTAATGATCTTCATATTTCGAAATAATGTAAAAAAAGCATGACGCGGATATTGTACATTTGTATTCTTTATAAACTCACGACTATAATCGACTTGTTCAAAATCATGTTCTTTCCAACTATTGTCTATCCGATCTGTCAAAGTTATTTCGGAATTGAATGATGTTAAATTGATGAAATCTCTACGTTGTAATTCGATATCTCTGTCATCTAATGATTGAAATTATGCGCATTACTTAAAAGATTTAAAACATCCATTCCTTGTTTAAAATATGAAATTACGCGCCATTTTCAATGCTATTCTGTATATCATGAGCTTTAGATTGATACCACATTGCTGAGCAGGCTATGATTAAAGTATGTATGCCATCCGGTAACTTTTCGTGAATATACTCATTAGGATTTGCCCATTGCCAGCTACTGGGTGCCACTAGAATATCGCCTCCCCTAGGTCGAAATAAATAAATTATTCTTTTATAAAGTATTCTTTTCCTATTATTATTTCCATAAAAACAATAAAATACAATAAATAAATTGAAAGAGTCACTATATTTTTAATATGCAGTTTATATAGACAAAGAGAGACACTAATTTTTTAATATGCAGTTCACATAGATTTAAAACTATAAATATAAAAATAAATATATAAATAATTTTTATTTATTTGGCCGACTTATAAGAAATTTTATAATATTAAAATATTAAAATAAAAAAGTTTATAATATTACCGACATAGTGTTTCGGCGTGTTTTACATCCCAGACAGGTTTTCCAGTAATAACATAATACGACATCGTTTTTGGATCACCAATAGATGTAAAGTACGTTTTTCCAGAAGCAATGGCAAGTTTTACTATCGAAAATATAACAGACTTAATTTTGGAAAATTGTAGGTGTGTGTATATGTGTCGGTTTCGATATATGTATGTAATCTATCATAAGTGATTCTTTTATTAAAAAATATATAAATTTTTCAATTATATATTATTAAATTTTATTACAATTTGATTCATAATTTTTGATAGTGAGTATCTAAAATGTTAAAATACGACGCTTTATCAAATTTTTAGTGCATTTGAACCTTTAAGCGTTACACCGACATCGGTTTCGTAAGTTCCGAAATGTTTCTGTATGACACAGGCGGTTTGCATTGCTTCTGTCGCAATATCACGCATAAACATTCCTTCTTGAAGTTTCCACATTACTATAAATGCATCGCCCGAAAATTTCACCACATCGCCATTATGTGAGAGAATTTCTTGCACCATCGCACCGATGTAGCTGTTTAAAGTTTCCGACAATTTGGATGGACCGCCGACACCAGTTTTTGTATATTTTTCTGTGAGATCTGTGAAACCTGCATAGAATTAAAATTACAAATATGATAATGCTACGATAATAATATCAATTACACATAATATATAAAAGTCGAACAATTAGTTGGATAATTTTCAACCTGAAACGTCACCGAGTAACAACGTCGTTTGATATTCTCTGGTTTTATAATTGTCATAATGATCAAGGATTTCATCGGGACACATAGATGCAAATATTTTAGTATGTTGTTCCAATCGAATACGCGAGAATCGTTCTGCATAAAATAAAATTGTCAATTAAACTCAATATTATTACATGTTATTAATTAAATATCTTACTAATATACTACATATATATAATATTCCATATTTTGCTAATATATATTTAGCGAAATGTCTACATATGTAATATTAAAATAGTAAAATTAAAAATAAAAATTGATATGTCTTATTGCAAAATATAAATTAGGTTACATCTTAATTCTAACATAACTTAATTTTCTTTTATGTAATTAATTTACCTTCTATTACTAAAGAATTCATATTTATCTTTATATATCCGTCATTTCTTTTTTCTATTATACAATATAATCTATAATTCTTAAATTATTAAATTAATTTTATAAAGCTTAATTAATTTATATTTATATCTGTATATATAACTATATCTGTATTTTCCCAATTAAAATAAAAGAAATTCTATTTAAATAAAGCTTAGAAGAAAACTTCAGATATTATACATAGATATGATTATTGTGCATTCTATGTGTTATCCTTTTTGCCCCTTTTACACAATTATTTTATATTATAATTAATACTCACTGGCTTATAACATATCTTTCGGTGCCTTTTCGAAATACATCATCAAAAAACATGTATAACATACGCATATTACAGGAGGATATTTTTATGATTTAAATCATAAAAACAAGATGTTAAATATTTAAAATAAATTTTAGTGTTTAAAGTGTTCATGAACATAATCGATATAATAGAAAAAAATAAATTTAAAAAAATTCTATAATTATATTTTTTTTATAGAGCAAACTTAACGTATTAATAAGCTGTAAATTTGTTTAAAATCAGCCTTTTCTCTCTCTCTCTTTCTCTCTCTCTATTTTTTATGACATTTATGTTTACGAATTTATGAATTACTATAATTATATTTAGTTAAATTTAATATAATGGGAAGAGAGAGAGAGAGAGAAAACCAGTGAGTCAATTTCAAAAGAATTATTGACTTCTGATATAAGAGGTTTTATAAGGAAATCAGTATCCAAATAAAGAGATTCGTGTTGAATTTGAATTCATACGAAAGCTAAATCCTTTTTTGAATTTTTTATTTCAGATGATCCAGTTTCGAGTAATCTTGCTCACCGCCAAGCGCCTCCGAAAAAAGATGTCTCTCGAAAATAGGTACTGTGCCTATTCCATTTCTCGATATTTTTAACTGAAAAAATTATGAAAACTTCTTTGATAGATATATATTATGATAAAGAATCGATGAAATAAAAATACCTAACAGTTTTTTTTTAAATTCCTAAAAATACGTTTTTTTCGACTTGCTGACTAGGTATAACTGCTTAACTTTTTTGATAATTCTTGAAAAGTAAATTTGAATTGGAAAATAGTATCTATTTGAATAGACAGAATCAGAGTGAATTTTATCAAAGACAATAGAACATTTAAGAATACTTCTTTCGAAAATAAAATATGTGAAGGACATAATTTAAATAATTTTGAAGAATCATGTGTTTCTATATTTTGCATATTGTAATTGGCATTAAGACAAACTTAAATGTATTACATAATGTTCATGTTTGCATATCGCGTAAGATGTTTATATTTTTATTGACTGGAACGAGCAACAAAAGAAATTAAGCTTATTTGAATTTTTTAGACATCTCTAAAAGTCATTTGAAAAACGATTTAAAGATGATCTATCGACTTTTAAGTAGAAGCTTTTTAACATTTTTATGCTGTCAAGATTTTTTGGTGTATATTATCTCTCTTTTATACACATGAGTAAATTGAACTGATTGCGAATCGAATCACTAACTAATCTTTTGTTCTATCTTGACAATTATGATATACAATATATATTGCAACAATGAAGATTTGCATTATTTGTAAATTATTTGTTGCTCACTGAATATTAGATATATATGTTATGAAATATATCCACATAGATTACATAGACTAGGAATACATAAAATATATGAATTATAGAATATAATTATGGAATACAAGATTTATAGACAGTATTAAATATCTTTAATATTATATAATATTTAACATAAAGCAAATATGTGATATAACTTTAAACATATATCTCATTTTTAGATTACTTTTCTTTCGAATTTGGAATCAGTATATTGTGCAATGATATAATTTTATATATTAATGTCGTCTATTAATTACCTCGACTTGGAATAAATTAATTTTAAAAAAATACTGTTGTGTTGTTTAGAATTAATTAAATTATATTTTATATACATATTCCTTTATCTTTAAAGAGATATACTAAGAGAGATATATACATATGAGTGTTCTGTTTCAATGTAATTCTTTTAAATATAGTCAAATTGTATATAGAATATAATTTTTTGTAATAATTATCGTAATTATCTAATTATTTGTCACTAGAAGTTGTTAATAATAGAAATATATCTATAATCTTGCCACCGTGATCTTATTACTTCGAGAGATGATCGGAAACTAACAACTCGATATTCAGAAATAGAGAATATGACTATGTAAAATGTAAACAAACTCTTTCTAGATTATATCTTTCTCTTTTTTTTATATGTGTTCACGTTTAGACATAGGGTGTCCATGATTAACGAATTTTTTTTACATTACGGCCTAAACTGCAAACGCTTTAATTTTAAGATTTTATCTTTTAAGATAAAAAACATTTTTCTATTTTAATTTAAAATATGAGAGTCTTTAAAATAGGAAACACAATTCACCAGTTTCTATAATTGATTTATTATTTTATCATATATATATATATATATATATATATATATATATATATATTTTTTTTTTTTCTTTTTCTTAAAGTGCATGCACCTAATTTTTCAAATTACGCGAATACTTGTAAGATTGGTGCCATCTTTAACAATATTTCGTCGATAATTATACAAAATTAAAGTAGATATGTTCAGGAATCAAGATACCGAGGAATTAATAATAAAGTAAGAATTAGTCTTTCGTCTGTGAGATATTTATTCAATTCAGTATCGGATTGCTCAGAACTTGCAGAAGGGAACGCTCAGCGTCAACAATAAATACACTCGTCGGACAATAGACAATATGTGTTTATTTAATAGTCTCGCTATATATTAGATACTTATACGACTTGTCCGCTCTAACAGATCGCTGCCTACAACATGACGGCCGAATTTTATTGTGCCTGGCCCTACTAGTCCTTATTGTGCTTGAATCTATGATGGGTCGACGTCATCTCATTCGGTTTATTCGCATGATTACTTACATTTAGTAATCCTTTTATTTGCCTTAAACCATCGATCGCCAACTACGAGCGAGAGTGGATTATACTCGCTATTGTAAGACATCGCGATTACACGAAATCGTCTCGTGCTGTTACGGTGATCCATTGCTACGTGACAAATTGCTATATATTAAATCATCAAAATGTACTAAACATAAAATATTTTTATATTTTTAATTATTTGCATTTGTGCATTGTAAAAATAAAACGAATATTCCCTCTAATTTATAAAATATACATTTTTTTAACTTATATGTTGAAATTTATATTTATTTAAAAATGGAACATTTAATACGTGTATTAAAATATAAATTTTAAAAAATTATACCTTATATATACCAAATATATATCAAAAATTATGTTAAATTTTGTACAAAATGTAAAATAATTTGATAATTAACATAAATGATTTGTAAAAATTAAAAAAGTATTTCATATTTGCATCATAAAATATAACGACACTATCAGTATCCTGCGTACTTATACTAAAAACGATAGACGAGGTAATTACATAAAACAGCGATTATCAAAAGAAGACAACTGTTATATAATAACAACATCCATAAATCTTCCACATAACACTAATAACGAAACGATATTTCTATAGCGCGCAATAAATTATTATTATTAACAGATATTATATGTGTATATATATATAATATATTTATATCCTATACAAGAAAATTTTTGCGATTCAACGATTTATCTCTCGTAATCACCACGTCAATCGGAGTATCTATATTCAAGGAAAGTGTTCGCAGGATGCATTTTTAAAGCAAAATTCTTGTTTTTTCCAGCAATCATGTCGTCATCGTAGAAACGGATCGTCGCATCAAATTCCGTCTTGAATTTTATTTCAGGACTTTTTTATTCGTAAATCGTGAAGAACGCAAAAGTGCGAAGCACATCGTGCACGTGCTTCGCGCGTATGGATGTTAATTACAATATTTATTACGATGCACATCGATCCGCGCAAGCAGATGCACGCGAATACCGCGAGCTCGAGCGAATTCGTTCGCGATATCTGCTGTTGGGGATTCTTTTTACTCCGTTGTCCTTCGACGTACTTTCCAGCCAAGTGTGATGCATTTTATCTGTAAAATTATATCTGCAAAGCTAAATTGGTACATATTAAAAAAAGGTACGTCTTTCTTCGTTACGTTTTACTTAAACTCTATATGTATATATATTACTTCTCCTCTCTCTGTACTTATGTTATTTACTAAAATTATCATTTCGAGAAATTGTATGATAAATGTGTTGCATTACATCAAGAGGAATTTAACGCGAGGACGACGGTGTAAATCCAACGATTTCAAAGCGATATAACTAAAAAGTTTCAGACGAGAACGCGCACACAAGTATTTCGCTTCATATATCTTCTTTTTTTTTGTTCTTTTTGCTTTTTACGACAAACGTGACTCATTATATAATGGCACACAGCATGGCAGTTGCAACAATGTACTTTAAACTATTACTTTAATTAGCTTATTTCTTAACTTACTTTGATAAATCTTATTTTTAGATTCGTCGCACTCTTCCAGTCCACAATCTATCAGTACCTCTCTCTCTCTCTCTTTCTCTCTTTTTCATTTATAATCATTAATTCTCCTACCTGTGACCGGAAATCACCGAATCGCGAGAAAAAATCATAAAAAAATGAACATGAGAGCAATTTCTTGGGGCGATTTTCGGCGATTTTCGGCGAATTAACAATACTTGCTCCAGATATACGCGACGCTTAATTAATTAGCATCGCAAGAACTAGGCAAAACAGAAGTTACCTCACTCGTATTCTTCTTTCCTTTTTCTTCCACTTTCTCTCCCTCTCTTTCACTCAATGCATACTTGTTACACACTCTTTTGCGACTTATACTTCTGCGTTGTCGCATATTATTATCATCCGCTTAGATATATACACGCGATCGAAAGTTGTATTGCGTCGACTTTTCTTCGAGATTATTAATATTACACAATAATTTAATCGAAGCGTTCTCCCTTGCGCCTTTCTTCTTCGTTAAATTTGTTATCAATTGTTCACTTAGCGATTAAACACGTAGAAATTGGAGAATAGAAAAGGAGTGGCTTGGAATCATGTCGTACCGGGGGGTATCGAGTCTTATCGGATGCTGATGCATCCTTTTCAATGAAGAAATTCAATTTTCTGTAATAAAATGATTATCAGCAATAAAGAAAAGCGATAATAAAGATAAAAAGCTTCGATATTTACAATACTTGACTTTTAAAGAATTAAACATTTTGATATATATAATTATCTTTTGATTTTTATCGTGAATCTTGATTTCTGTTAAATCATATTGTGTTCAGAATTTTATTTCCTTTTTATCTCGAAGCAGCATCCAATAAGGGTTGCGATAACGCCAGTACGATTTTCCTTATAATATTCACATAAAAATCGTACTTTTTTTTAGTATTTTTTTATCGTGGACACTTAACAATCACGAGTCAAAAAATAATATCAAGACCGCTTTTCTTTAGCTTTCTTTACTCAACCTCTCACTCTCGTCTCACTCTGCAGTCTCGCTTTAGGGTCGCCTTGAGTGCCTTATAAACGGTGAGATTCGAGGGGAGGAGGATCTGAATAATACCCGGTGATTTACACCAGCGAAAGATCTATCATAATTTACATGATTAAGTATTTTTTTGACTGATTATTTTGAAAAATGATTTTAGGCATGAGAGAGAAAATAAAAAATATTTAATATAAATAAAAATATTTAATATAAATATTTAATATTGTTTCTCCGAACAAATTACATGTTATTTAAAGATATAATTCGTTGATGGAAATGACAGCGCGATGTCTTTAAATTATGGATGAGAGAATCAAGTGACGACATTTGTTGCTAAGTAAAATCGGGCCTAAAGTTTAACGAGTGCTTATTACATTATCGATTATTATACGCTTCTTAACGATTTTAGGCGCGATCTGTTGCGAAAATCAATCGCATCCTCCCTCTCGTTCGTTCTCTCACTCGAACTGTTTTCATCTTTTGAATGCGGACAAAGACTATGACATCGATTGTATCGAAAGAAACTCGTGGAGTGTGTGATCGGATAATACATTACTATTATATTATATTACGTTAGTATCTAATAAGTTAGAATCTAATAAGTCAACAAGAAATTCGATCTGATACTTTGTGTGTATCTGTCATTCTTTCGTTCGTGCATATATCCATACATTCATCGCAGCTTTTCGCGAAACGAAAATTACAAAATTCAAATTATTATTGAATTATGCACATTAGAGAATTAATATTTTAAATTCATTTCATGTATAATATTAACGAAAATTAAATAAAACTTGTAAAATATGCGAGATATACCAGCATAAAAATGACATAAATATTTGAAATATATATATTACAATCTTCAAGAATAAAAAATTCCGTTTTAAACAAATAAAGTGCCTTCAGTTTTAAAAAAAATGGAGATTTTTTTATCAGATGCACGTAACACATTCATGCATTAAACATTTATTCCTGTTAACAATAGTGTTAATTAACGATAATATTATTTTTTTCTGCTTAGTTAACTATATATGATGTAACACGATGATATAGGCTTGATATGACGGTGGCACACATTAACTAATTGTTTCTTTTTATTTCTCTCCCATCTTCCTTCCTCTCCACCTCATCTTCGATCTCTTGATTCGTTTGATGCAAAAAAGATATTTAACAATCATATTACGTTCTTCATTTTATATACATATGTAGATCAGCAATAACAGCAATTCAATTGAAAAATTAGAAAATGTAAATAGTTACAGGCAGCAAAAATTAAATAACTCCAGTGCTATCTTTTTTGTAAAAATTAAATTTTTAATAACATCTTTTATGTCGCTAATAAAATTTCACTATTTGTGTCTAATAACATCTTTATAAAAATATAAAAAATTCCAGATAAATAATATTTAGGTGGTCCAAACAATTATTAATATGTCAATTATTAGATTGTCTGTATATTTGATTCTCTTGAACATTCATAAATTTAACAGAAATATATTTCTTTCACGAGATTCTTACTTTACTTTTCTCATTGCTCTAGTGATATTGAGACTATTTCATCTGTACGTCTATCTATTTGAGATTAGAGGACAGAAGTAAGAGAGGAAGTTTTTTCAATTGCGGCGACATAATCATTCTTCAGACATAAATTGCAGCCAAGTATTGTGATGAATATAATTATTTTTCTAGAAAATATAATAAAATTAGATTTTAAAAGATTTAATGATTAAATTTTACGAATTACTATTAATAAAAAAATTACGAAAAATCGATAAATACTTTTAGAGTTATTGATTTAAAAAATATTGAAATAAGACAGTAATATTACATTTTTATCCGATTTTTGGATACATTTTATAGCTCACGATACTTTGCTCCAATAAATATTTACGTCGCGCAAAATATACGCACTTTGATTCCAGCTTATAGATGTCCTAATATTTAAATATATTAGAGTCGAGTTAATAAGTCTTTTTTTTTTGGATCTAGTGGTTCGAAGATATTTCGTCGAGATGCACAGAGGCGTCGGAGTTAATGAATAGGAAATGGGTAAACTAGCAACGAGAGAAGTGCTGTCGTATACCCGTGGAATTCACACAAAGGATATCTTCAAGTATTAACGATAAAATTTTACACTTTCAACATTTCGTAATCAACTCACCGCGATGGCAGACGCGATAATATTAGCGGCAAGCGAGATCGAATGATCGTAGAATTTATTCGACGGAATTTCTCTTCATTATTTGTCTCTACTTTGATACTTTATCATCGCGTTAGAACTTCCACAAAAAAGCAATTATTTATTGGACATTCGAAAATGTTGCAATGTTGTATCATTTCAGGTCGCTCGCCAGCTTTTATCTCCAAATACGTCAAGTCATCTTTAAAACATCTCGTTTATATCAAGTTTTGATAATCAATCGATTAATCGCATAAGGAGAAAAAGAAAACATAATAAAATATCGCATCGTGCATGTTTAATTATGTCATTAAGTTTATAAGCGATCGATACCTGATCGTTATTTCTTAAATGCACTTTGTCACGATGATGATCATATCTTGCTCTAATTTAGTGTAACAGGAGCAAGGTTTATCATTAAATAATTCAGACTGTCACAATTTTTTAACACTTTTGACAGACTGCCTATTTATTCGTTTAAGATCGAGATTTAGATTATCAATCCTTTTCTGCGATATTTTATTACGATCTGTTGTCCTCATAGAATACAATGTATCACATATATACATAGTAATAGTACACTCTCGAGAATCCGAACAGTTTCAAATACATGCAGATTTCATTTAGTCAGATATGCATGTACACGAGGTACCTATGCTACAGAGCGTACTCTGGGAAAGGATTTAAATCTTTTAAATGGAGGTTCAAGAAGAATTATTCTCGATGATCGGGACAATCGTACAAATGAAAGAAAAAAACATAAGTATTATTTACAACAAACTTTTTAGTGTCTCGGCCACGTTTTCTTGATTCCTTGCAATTTTTTGCGGAACGCACTTTGATCCTGCAAATTGCTGTAATATTTACAGCGGCGTATCTTCTTGTATGTTTTTGCGGTTATCGTATCGGTTGCAATAATTTCATATAACGTTCCAGATACTATATTAAAAAATAATCTAAATATCTAAAAGAATGTTTGATCTTTTAAATAATACTCTTTCAAAATCTCGAAAATGTTGAGGTTTTAAAATTAATTATATATTTCACAATTAATTATTGAAAATATTAAAATAAATAAAAGGAAAGAATACGAAATAATAATAATAGAACTAGTTTTTAATTAGGAATGTAACATATATATCATGATGTAATTTTTTATTAACTTTTCCCTGTTCTAATTTTCTTATCTTTTCTTTACTAGGATTAAAATAATTTTAAACAAAAAATGTCAGTTTATTTATCAACAGATATCGATGGTAAACTCATATCTGTTCCAGTGAATCCTCTTATATATTCATAAAATATTTAGATAAAAAAATAAATGATATATTTGGAAATATCAAGACCCAAAAAAATATAGAATTGTAATTTATGCGAATTTTTTATTGTTTCTTTCAATCGTTAATCTAATCTATTTCTTTGCAGCGGTCTAATTTAATTATATATCTATTTATATAGAATTATATAAAAGGATATTGGAGAAATAAATATAAAACAAACTCTTCTAAGAAATCGTCAATTTTTTTTTTAACGATATCATATCTCTGCGCTGCAAAGAATTATATAATAAACAACAAGTCGCACAAATACGTATATTTTAATATATTATTGCAACAATAATAAATTATGACGTCTCCGACGATCTAGATATCGCTGAAGTTATTAAAAAGAGAGAAGATAAACACTTATAACACATCTTCAAGCTAATCCATCCAAAATCATCATACGTCATCTATTATTATTGTATTTTATTCATAGTAAACCATCGAATGTTAATCGATTTGAATTACCAGTAGTTTGAAGAAGCGGCTTCTGATCCTGCCAATTTCTTCAAGTACGATGTGGCACGTGGATGATGGGATAACGATTAATGAATCATGACAAAGAAGATGACGATGATGATGAATAATGAACGAGGCAGGCGTGTTGGCTGTTGCTACAGTTGTTATTATAGATAGTATATTGTAGTTTTACTGTTGGTGTGTAATTGTTGTTCGTTTCGGTTTCATTTCCGCTATGTTTCTAAGGATGCTCTATAGACTGTCTCTACGTTCGCGAATGTATGTGCGTATGACAACATCGAGGTAACGAAGAGACTGATACTTCGAAATACCGTAGAAGAGGCCTCAAGTACTTATCTGGTATCCTGTTGATGAATTTGAGACTTATCTTCCCCATCTCTGATATCGAACACCGTCAATGCCTTTGTTCTGTAACATATCGCGATCCTTTGAGCAACCATATGTGTAATAAATATGAATTTTTGAAGCACTACAAATGCAATAATCACTTATAATAGTTTCCATTCTTATGTTTTAAATTGTTGAATAAAGACTCTCGCATAATTATTCTCGTAAATAATATAAAAATAATCATTATGTAGATATTATTAATTATTATCATATCATCATCACATGTGCTTCTTCCAATAAATAATATAAAATATAAATAATAAAATTCATATATTAATTTTGTATGATTCTCTTTGCTCATTTCTCTAACATTTTAATTACATCTCATCGAGAAACTTTCGACTTTGGTTATTTTCTCACATAATTTTGCAAGTTTTCATTAACAAGAAAATTATTGGCAACTTACGAATGCTCGCAACTTGTAGTAAGTAATACTGGCGAATTGTCGCCATTTATAGTAGTTGATCTGGACGAATTGATCTTGCTAGGACGATCATCAAAGGAATTATTATTATTGTTATCATTGTCATCGGATATTTTCTCAATTAATTGCGGTATTGTTTCCAATTTGAAGTCGAAATTAATACTTTTTTCATCCTAAAATATTAATATCAACAATTAACGTCAGTAATATTATGAGCATAAAGAATTTAGTTAGATTTTTCAAATCACCTCCTCTCTTAGTTTATCGAGTAGTATCTTCTTATCAGCTTTTAATTTTTTTGCCTGATCCGCTTGCGTCGGAGTTTTAATACCTGAATGTTCCAACAAAGCTAAATGAGCGTCCTTCTCGGAAAGGGCAAGTTTCAAGGTTTCGCGTCTATCGAGATCAAACTGTTGTCCTGAATTAAAATCGTACTTTGTCTGATGTAGTTCTTGCAGCTGATTAATCTTTTCTTGATTCGATTGGAGATGCTTCTCTTCGGTTTTGAATATTTTATAAAGAAGTGGTTTGCACGTGATGCATTTCATGGCCGACGCAGCGTGCATAACTGCGATTTTTTTCTCCAAATCGGCGATCTAAATATTAAAAAACTTTTTAAGATGCATTCTACGATTGCATTGCATTGCTAAGTAATTAATCAATTAAATTAAAAAATGAATTAAATTATACTTTATTAATATTTCCTGATAGAAGAATAGATTTTATATGAAATGACTGGATATTATATCTCATAAACTCAAACATATATCTGAAAAATTGGTATAAAAAAAATTAAATGTATTAATTGTGTAAATGTTTTCTTAACTCACTCTTTGATCTGCTTCCTTCCTAAGCTTTTTCTCGTGTTTAAATTTTCTTTCGGTCTCATCTGTAATTGCGATACTTTGGCGAAGGGCCGCGTCCAATTCCTCTATTTTATGCTCTTTATCTGCGAGATCTTCCTTCAATCGAACTTCTATTTCTTCCTTCTCTTTCAGAACAGCAATCAGCTCTTCGATTGCAACATCGATCCTCTCGCCAAGTGAAGTCTCTAGAGAATTGACCTCCATTTCCAGTTCTTGTACTCTTTCGTTTTTTATCCTGATCGTCTCTTTTAATACATCGATGTCTTCTACCATGTATAATTCTTTTTCCAACTCGGCCATTTCTTTCTCCATTTTCAAAAGCTTGTTCTGTTGTTCGACGATCTGCTGCTCGTATTTCTGTATCTTATTATCCTTTTCTGAAATATCGTATTCCATTTCTTTCATTTTTTCTTCTTTCTCTCGCAGCTCCATTTTCACATTTTTATCTTGCTGTTCGACAATCTGCAGTTCACATTCTTGGATTTTTTTATTTTCTTTAGAAATAATGCGCGTCATATCTTTCATCTTTTGTTCTTCTTCTAGCTCCCAGGTCATTCTATCGTTACTTTTCTTCGATGTATCTCTAACTAAGAATAAAACGGAAGAATAACAAGTAATGTAGTTAAAAATTGAAAAAATACAGCAAAAAATTTCTATAAAAATTTTACTTACTTGATTGATTTTCCTCGAATCTCGACAGTTTTTTATTCAGGTCAGCAATCTGATTTTCTAATTGATCGATTCTGCACTCCCGATCCTGTAGCTTCCGTTTAAGACCGTCAATATCATGTTCTTTAACATAGTCCTCCAAGCTCGTCACCATTTCTTCTAATTCTATGATTCTCATTTTGTCAAGCCCCGCGTTTGTGAGACTGTACTTTTGGATACACCTTTCTAACGCCATGATGTGCTCTTTGTCAAGCGACGTCTGATAACGCAGATCACGCATTTCCTTTACGTCCTCCTTGAGAAAACTCTCGAGTTCCTTTATGGCATCTTCTAGTTCTTCGATTCGTTTAGACTTTCCGTCCATCATTTTCTCGAGGTCACGTAGTATCTGTACGTCCACGTTTTCCCGAAGTAGATTTTCCAGCAATGCCATTTCCTGCTCTAGTTCAACGATGCGTCGATTCTTCATCTCCATTTCCTGCTTCCAGGTCTCTTCGACTTTCTCGTTTGTCCTATCATTGTTATCCTTCTTGGAGGATTTTATCGTTTTCCTCGCATGAATTTTCAAAGAATTATTCAAGGCAATCACTTGCCGCTTCAGTGCGACAATTCGCTGATTTTTCATTTCCGGATTACAAAAATTCTTGCACGTTTTCGTCTGCGTTTCGACGTTTTTACTCATTCTATCGTTTTTTAAGTTCTCACAGCTTTCCAGTTGCTGTTCCAGCTGGACAATACGTTGATTTTTCTCTTTTATCTCTTTCTTCCAGGATTCAATATTGCTCGAGTCACTCAACAAGTCCTTACACTTATCGTAATCCAGCTGGAGACTCTCTATTTTCTTTTCTAGTTTGGATATGGTACGATTCTTCGTCTCTAATGCTTCTCGCCAGGAGGACTCATCCTTGTTATCCTTGGACTAGCGTGCGGTATGTGTGCCAAAGCGACATTTGTTGGCAAAATGACAAAATGTACAGGAGATAACAAAAATAAAAAATAAGGAAATACAGAGGAGGAAAGAAAATACAGAGGAAGATATTTTAATTCAGGCTTTTGTGTGTGTATATGTGGTATACGTGCATCGATCGGTGCGAAGGATGCAAAAGTATGCGTCTTCAAATATTTATTATGTTAAATTCTCGATTCTTGTTATCAATCTGTTTATTTTGCAAAAAAGTCTCGAGATATCTTAATTATTATCCATTGAATTATCGTCCTCCTTTTCTTTGTTGTTGTTTTCTTTCTCTTCGCGTCTGCCGTTTGCCATCTGATTTTCTTTTCCTCTTTTTTTCTCTAGCTCTCTCTTTCTCTCTCGAATATTTAAACTTGTATTTATATTTATATTTACGTGTGTGCATACATATATACACCTACATACGTATATTTTTTCGCGGCCGTGGTAATAATATATACAGGTAAATGCGCGTGTGTATTTCTTGTGTGTACGCATATGTATGTATATATATATATATATATATATATATATATTTTTATATATGTATATATATATTTCGGTCTTTTTTCAATATAATAATAATTAATTAACGTTATTGTTGCCGTTGTCGTCTTTTCTCGCGTCATCTCGTTAATATTTATATTTATAATTTATACTCTGTGTATATTTATACCTGTATTTATATTTATATCTTCAATATTTATATTTATATTTATATTTATATGTCAAGTTATTGTTGTGTTATTATCGTTATTATCCTTTCGCTATAATTATTAAATATGTTAACAATGGTCGCAGCATTTTACGTAAAATAATTATATGTCTCGACGTGGGTTTTGTCCATCGGCGGATCTACGTTGATCCTTCGTTTAAGTCTCTCGTATATCTATACTCGTATAGTCTTGCTTAATAATATGCAAATTGTACTAAAAAGAACAGAGGAGAGGCGTCTCCAACAAAAATCGACTTTAGAACAAGCTTTTTAGGAAACCGGCGGGTCCCGCCTATTTTGAAGACGCAACATATTTTTGTTTCGTTGTTTATTGTATTGTTAATATTGAAGGAAAGTAAGAAAATACGTATAGGAAATAAGATGTACATACATAAAGCGTGTGCGATTGTCGTGTATGTATCCGAAAGCAGCATGGAAAATATCAGAAGACAAATAATTAATAGATTAATAGGTTAATAGGTAATAGAAGGAAATATGTTAATATATAAATTAATTAATTTATATTTTTCTTAATCATATGTATTATTGAATAAATAAACATAAAGTGATACTGACCTCTTGCTGTGCAGTTGTAGCTTGTTTTAACTTGGCTTGTGCGGTTTTGAGTGCACTGCAATAGAAAAACCAAGAAAGATTAAAAAGATTAAAAAAAGAGATAAACCAACCTGCAATAGAAAAACCAAGAGAGATTAAAAAGATTTAAAAAAGAGATAAACCAACCTGCAATAGAAAAACCAAAAGAGATTAAAAAAATTAATTTAAATATGTCACATTATTAATAATGTGACATATTTAAATTAATTTTTCTCTCTCTTTACATACATATAATATTGTAAAAAATAATTATCCGAAACATATTTGTATTGCATTATCATATTCCATGTATAGTACTCACTCTTGAAGTTCTCTAATCTGTTTCTCCTTGGAATTTTGTTCCTCCTGAGTCATCTGCACGAGCTGTAATAGCCTTTCGGTTTCGGCAGAGCTTCTGCTCGATTCTTCCTTCGCCTTTTCCATCTCTTTCTCGGTTGCTTCGAGAGCTTTTTGCATTTCCGCTAATCTCTTGTCTGGCGCTCCACCACTCTGTGTATATCAAATCAAACTTATTGTTAGAAAAAAACTAAGAATAAGATAAATCATAAAAAATTCATAAGAAGTTTCATTAGAGTTTCTATAAAATCAATAATGTATTATTATAATAATGTTTATATATGTTAGTAAAAATTTATTGAAACATTTATTTATTAACACTGTCACATTTTCTCAAATCCAGAAACAGTTTATATTGTAATTTAAATTATTATTTTTATGCTATTAACTTTTGTAAATTTTATTTCAAAATTATTCGAGATTATAAATTATTAAAATAACTACTTGTATATGTATATAACTATACTAGAATTGGAACAGCTAGAATGTATGCAATCACCTTTTGTAATTGCTGCTCCAGTTGGTCCATTCTCGCCTTTCTCTTCTTTAGATCTTGGTCGAGACTTTGGAGCATCCTCTCCTTCTCCTCTATTGCCCTAGCTTTCTGATCGACGGACTTCGCCCGTTCCTCTGTCTGTCTTCTCTGTTCTTCCCATTGTCGTCTTTGTTCTTCCATCTGTTTCCTCTCTTGGATAGTGTCGGCTCCAACTTTCGCGGCGCCAGCTTGGAGTTTCTTGTTCGCCTCGTGCAAATCCACCTGCATTTACAAAGAGATAGATTGTAGCGTACTCCTCGCACTTTTGTCGCATGCACGTTTTATTCTTTTTTTTTCTTTTAATTAGCAGAAAATTAATTGCGAGACAAAGAGAAAAAGAAAAGCTGATATATGCCGTAAGAGCGATAATAACCATTCCAAAATGCAAAATTGTCGAGTGTCTACTTGCGCTTTGGCTTAACCGTGCTTTCCTATAAATATCTCGTTTGTGTGTAAGTTTCAATTTCCAAAGTGCAATTAGATCGCAAAAGGCTATACGCCAACCCTCGATCTTCTCGCTTTCGTAGAATAAAAATTGATCGATATTTTTTTCTTTCAAATCATTTGTATTTTACATTGTTGCAAAGAAGAGAGAGTAGATTTTTAGGGAAAATCGAGAGTATTGCGTTTTGCCGGCCAAATGATCGATGTGACAAAATTATGAATGCATGATAAGTGAATTATAATAATAACAACAATAATAATAATAATAAAACGAATCAAACGCGACATCACACAGAGACTCTTTCATATCTAATGATTACAGCAAGATGTATATACATATAGAGAAATATATCGTGATAAAAACGTGGCGAATATAAGATAACGTATACATCTACAATGAGAAATATATTTACATGAGCACGAATGCTCAAAATGTGCACCAATCAGAGAGAGGAGGATACCGTTCACTTTAAAATTAATTTACTTTAAGCTACCTGACATCGTTAATTCTTACACGAAAAATATGTATACGGGAAAATTCAAGAAATTAATGAGAAAAATTCGAAAGCGAAGCGGTATTTCCCCATCTCGTTGATGCAGTGCATGCTATCCAACATAAAAAGTATTCACGATTACTTTTTGCTGTCATATTTAACGCGACATAAACGCAGCAGTAATAATACGATTAAATATAGTAATAATAATAATAATTAAAAAAGCGAGCGAATAATAACCAGTACTTTAATTTTTTCCACTCACAATCTTAATTTCTTTTTATTATATATTTCTATTATTTATTTTTCACTTTCTCATGCGCTCGCTTTCTTCAACGCATAACAATAATAATTACAGTGCCGATGCGGGCAACCAAAAATACAACCATAACGATAATAATAGTTAATAATAATAATAATAATAATAATAATATATTGATACCAATAATAATGACGATAACAATAACAATGACGTAAGAACAAAGAGAATAATATAATAATAACAATGAAAACTTTGAACGTATTCCGATAGCAATGAGCGACAAATAGCGGTGCTTAGAAGAAAGGAATAATTTTTTCGCCGAGAAGAGAGGAACTAAGAGAGGAAAAATTGTTATTGGAATAAGGATTGACAAACTCCTTAGCGAAGAGACATTGCGCTGTTCTGCGACATCGTTGTCAATAATGTAAGATAAGAGAGATGTGCACGAGTGAGTAGTGCATAAGTGCAGCATATCCGTTGCTCCTCATACATACGAGTTACGCATGTATTTACAGACATATATATCTTTGTTATAGTATATATAAATATATTTTTTTCTGTCAACGTGTGTAAGAATCCATCGGGCCTGTCTGTCTTCGGAGAAGAAGAGGAGGAAAAAAAAGAAGGGACGTGGTCGTTTTTCTCTTCGCTCTTTCCACAAAATGATTGACTCGATTGCATCGGGATTTTCTTTTTTTTTTTTATAGAATGCGGGCAGAGTGTGCGGGATAGTGATAATAATGGTTAAGGCATTGATGGAAATGGTGATGGTGCTTATGATGATGGTGTGGATGGCGAATGGTGTGGACTGTCATCAGCAGCGCGAGCGAGCGCGGCGTGAGATCGGCACCGCTGCGGCCGCTAACCTGGTTCTTCTCCAGTTCCTGACACAGCATCTCGAGCTGCGCCTGGAACCGCTCGCGTTCGACTGTCGCCTGCTTAATCTCCTCGCGCGCGCGTTCCAGCTCCTTCTTCAGCCTGGTAACTTCTTGGCCGTTCTGCTGCGAAGGCTGCTGCTGTTGCTGCTGTTGGAGCTGCTGCTGCTGTTGTTGCATAGTGACCTGCATTTGTTGGATCTGCTGCTGATGCGCGTGCAACTGCCGTTCCGTCGTCTGTATTCGCTTCTGCAGCTCGCCGGCCTCGCGTTCAGCTGTGTCTGCTCGCTGTCGTTCCGTCTCGCAGAGTTTTCGCCACTGCTCAAGCTGGGCCACGTCGGACTGTGTCGTTTCGGCGCCGCGCGACGCCAATTGCTTCTGCAACTCCTGTACTCGCTTCTCCGCTTGCTCGGCCCGTTGTCGCTCCTTCTGTTGCGCCTGTTGAACGTTCTGCACTTGTTGCTGCAACCGCTGTACCTCGCGCATTTGCGCATCGAGCGCTTCCTTGGCGGCGCGATCGGGCGTCTGCGCGTGGGCCCGCTGCTGAAGACGACGGGCCTCCTCGCGCTGACGCTCGAGCTCGGCCTCGTTTGCGCTCAATTCTTGCTGGAAATTCACCAACATCTCCTGCGACTTCTCCAGCTGTATCACCAACTGATCGCGCTCAACCTGCAGCTGCTTCGCGTCCGCTTCTAGCTTCTCCTTCAACTTTTCCGAGTGCTTTTCTCGATTCTCCAGGATTGCTGCCATCTTGTCACGTTCGCGCTGCGCCAACTGCAGTTCGTATTGCAGTCGGGCGAGCTCTTCGTTTCCAGCTATCTGCTGCTGCTGTTGTTGCTGCTGCTGTTGCTGTTGCACGCGACGCAGCTCTTGACGTAACGCCTCACGTTCCTCCCTCAGCAATTGAACGTCCGCAGCGAGACGCTCGAGTTCCTTCTTGGTAGTTTCAGTAGCTTCCTGATATTTGGTGGTCTGTAGATGCGCTTTCTCAAGTTCCTTCGCTAGTCTACCGGCTTCTAGTTCGACTTGATCGCGTGCCACAATAGCCTTGTCTAGGCTGGCTCGCAGACGCTCTACCTCGATGCTCGCGCTCTCCGATCTTGTCTTACCCTCGGTCTGCATCAGTCGCTCCAACCGTATGATTTCAACGCGCAGCTTCTCGTTGTCCGCTTCGAGAGCTTCCGCTCGCGATTTTATCTTATCGTGCCGGTCACGGATCTTCTCGGCTTCGATCCTCGCGCGTTCAATCTCCGAGCGATTACGCTCCTGCTGCGCCGAAGCCTTGCCAGTTTCGTCGCGTGCCCGCTCGAGTTGAAGCTGCGCCTCGTGCAGCTTCGCCTCGAGCTCGGCATTGCCCGACTGTGTCCTCTTGAGCTCGGCCTCGCGGCCATCTAGCCGCTCGCGCAGCTTGTCCACCTCCTGCTGTAGCCTACTACCTTCGCTTTGCCATTTTTCCTGCTCGTACTGGTATTTACCTCGCACGCCTTCCGCACGCTCCAGATCGGCGCGTAGCCTCGAGGCGTCCTGTTCAGCCTTCCGCGCGCGTTCGAGCTCCGCCAGCGCCTTCTCCAGACGGTCACGTAGTCGTTCCACCTCCAGCTTCGCCCACTCGTGCTCTTCCTTCTGTCGCTCCTGGCTCTCCTGGTACTTGCCGAAACGGGTCGCATACCTCTCGCACTCCTCGCGAGCGCTCTCCGCTTCGGCGCGTAGTCGTTCGGCCTCGCCCTGCGCCTTTCTCACCTCGGCCTGCTGACGATCGTGCTTCTCGTACATCTTCTCGATCTCTAGCTGCATACGTGCGAGCTCCTCCTGCGTTTTCTCCGTGGCTGCCTGCGCCTTGTTGAGCTGCGAATGGGCGCGCTCCAGCTCAAAGCTGATGCGCTCGTTGTCAGCTACCACCTTCTCGCGTTCGTTCTGCAAGCGTCGCAGCTCGATCTGCGACTTCTCGTAACGCTCGCGCACCATCTCCAGATCGACGCTAAGCCGATCGATGCTCTCCTTGGACTTCTCCTCGTGCTCCTTGGTACGGCCAAGCTGCAACGCCGCGCGGTCGTACATCTCTTGCACCCGGGCCAGCTCCTCCTGGGCCTTGCGCGCCTCCTCGCGTGACTTGGCCGCCAGCATCTGCTGCTTCTCCGCCTCCAGCTCAAGCCGGTCCTTGTCCGCCTCCATCACGTCGATGCGGTTCTGCAGACGGTACACCTCGCTCTGCCCCCTGCCACATCGCCGTGAGATATTTAGCCTCGGAATATCCTCTGCCTTTTTCGCTACGATCTACCTAATTTTCTACATTTGCGAAAATTCTGTCAGTGATATGTAAAATTAAAATGTTTGCATAAAGTTATTTGGAATATCTTTTTTGGAATATTTTTCTACGATAATATAAAGTCAAGTAAAATTAAGAAGATATCGTTACGTTTACTGAACGTAACACTCGTTGAGATACACTCAAAGCGATTGAGTCTTTCCGATGCAGATATCTGCTAAACGTAGTACCTATCGTATTTCTCCAACATCTTCTCGAATTCCTTCGTGGTGTTCTCCCGTTCCTCGTGAGCTTTATTCAGGGAATATTGAGCCTTCTCCAGTTTCTCCTTCAAGATCTGGATTTCAGTCAAAGCGTCATCTCGCTCCAACTATTTCACCGAGAAAAAAAACAAAAAAGAAATTATTAATTATTTTTCTTTTACATTGTAATTTTTTATATTTTTGCAAAATAATATTATACCTACATCAGTCCATAAAGCGAAGCATGCTTTATTATGTAATTTGTAATATACACACACGTATGTATATGTTTTTAAGATATAAACAAAGAGGGTAAGAGATTTAAAAGGATAATGATCACTAAAAATTAATAATTCTCACCGTCAATTTCTGATGAGTGTTGTGCGCCTTTTCCCATCTCTCCTTGACTAAATCGAGTTCCGAAAGTACATTCTCCTTCTCGCGTTGCATCTTTCCAATTTGATTCTGCTGCAGTTCTATTCTCTCGTGCATCTTCTCCATTTCCTCCTGGAAGCTGTCCCTCTCCTTTTGCAACCGTTGCATTATGACCTAAAGAAACGATCATGCCACGAATCAAATCATTATTAGCAATCGATTTATAAATATAAATCTTATAATTAATTATATTTTTGATTTATTGTACTCACTTGAGCCTTTTCGTATTTGTCCTGCAGTCTATCGACTTCGATTTGAATCGCCTCTCGCTCTTTCTGCATCCTTGTCGATTGCCCCAACGCCTTGTCAAGTTGACTTTGTAGGTTTTCAAAATCGTAATTCTGTTTCTCTCTCTCCATTTGCATCTACAGTAATTATTGCATTGCATATAATTAAATCGATGAATAAAATATATACATAATTTGATGAAAATGTTAACAATCTTTTGATATGCAGAAAATTAGAGTTAAAATAACATTATTTTTGATTTATTCGAAACTACTTACTCTACGAACTTCTGTCTGCGTCTTATCGAGTTTCTCTTGCAGCTTGTCAACCTCGCTCTGTGTTTTATCCAAGAGATTTTGTAATTTGTCCTGCTGAAGTTGCGCTTTGCCGAGAGTAGCCTGTGTACGTTCGAGTTCCTCCTGCGACTTTTCGAGCTCGCCAATCGCTTTGTCTCTCTCGGCATGAAGACGAGCCACAGACGCCTGTGCTCGATCGTATTCTTCTCGCAGACTCTCTTGCTCTCCTTGAGCATTCTCCAGTCTGGCCTTGAGCCTGTACACCTCGCCCTGACTTTTTTCCACCTTGAAGAATAAAACAGAAAATTTTGCAAATGTCTTTTTCATATTTAATCCAATTCAGGATCAAAGTCTTTGAGCAAATTCAAATTCTTTTATAAAGCATGACATAAAAAGAAAAATTGCATTTCTTTAATTAAAACGTATCATACTTTTAACATTGTTGAAAAATGTCTTTTCCACGTGCTTATATTCTTTAAATGATGATAGAGTGTTCTTCAATTACGAAGAAATTACTTGTAACACCAACTTTTTACTTTCAGAAAGATTTATGTTATCCATTTTTGTGGCACTTTTTATTCCCCGTCATTAACTGGTCCCTCCGCGCGCAAGAATCTCACGGCAAACTCAACGCCTAGACGAGCAAAATGTGAATTTAAGCACACCGTTTAGCCGTGTTCCTTCCATGTTCCAAGCGGGTGATATGGTAATACGCGCGAGCAATTTTCCAGTCACTTAAACGGCGGAATCGTTACTCTGCTGCCGGTTACAGGACGGAGGCGTGATTGGAAATTGGATCCTATTGGAAGGATGAAGATAGCACAGCAAGGAAAATAAGAACGAGGAAGAAAGAGGCGCAGCCGAGGAAGGAGAAATAGATGTCAAGGAACGTGTTTGAATCGATTAAAACCGATTGTAAATACGCGACCGATACGGATTAAGTCCTCGAGGAAAGTGCTCGTCGAAATGGAACTGCTGAGTCGTGATCCAAAGCGGATCTTTAGCCGTCCATTAATAGACTACCGTGAGGCGACGTGTGCTCCAGTAAAGTAGTTCAGGTTACTTCTGTGCCGATCAATCGATAAATGCTATAATTGGCGTGTAAATAGCGCATTCTCACTAGAAAGGCGCCAGAAATCGAGATATTTTAGGCAATTGCGAGATCGAAGTGCTTCGAAAGAGAGCTTCGTCTCTCTTATAATTTAGGACGAGAGATATTTTCCATTTGCCGTAAATAACAATTTTCTTATTAGGATATAGTGTATCAGTTTACCTTGTTAACGTACCTGTATTAATGAATTAAGATATAGCTTAAGATGTATGATATAGTTTTCATAAAAAATATGAAAAGCACTTTTAATAACTTTTTTAATAAATTACGATAGACTAAACTTAACAGCTTTCATAAAAAAGGCTGCAAAATTTTTAAGCTATATCAATTTTTAATTTAAATTTATTGGCATTGAAACACACGTTCGAATATTTATTTAATATAAAAATTTATATATCATATAATATATATATATGCATTGTACGATATTAAAATAAAAAATATAATAATTACCTTTTCTTGCAGGGTCGCGGCCTCGGCACGCGCCCTTTCGTTGTCCGCTTGCGTGACCCTCAGTTCGGCCTGAGCTCTCCTTAATTCGGTGGCCGATTTGTCAGCTCGTTCCTGAATACGTTCCATTTCCTGAGACGAATTCAGCGTACCTCTACCGTATCCCTGCGATCGTTCCATATCGTGCCGCAGCCTCTCGTTCTCGAGCTCCAGTCTGGCTAACCGCTGCTTCGCCGCCTCCCAGTCCGCGCCGCTGCGCCCGACCTCGGACGCGGCCTTGTCCAGCTCGGCCTTGCTCTTGCCGAGCTCGGATTGCGAGCTTTCAAGCTTCGCCTCCAATCGGTCTTTTTCCGCCTGTGCTCGTTCCAGTCGCGCACCCAACTTCTCGACCTAGCGATGAATACGTGGACAATTGTTAGTGCCATTTTCTTAGATAATAGATTAATTATTTTTTAGACATGCATAATTTATTGAAGTACGAATTTATAAATGTAAACGTGCAACATAAATATATAAAACTAATTGTATATATATTGCAAAACACATTATTATAAAAATTGAATTAAGCTAAATGAATAAATAAATATAAAAAAAATAGTTTTAAGCATCTTTATTGCATCTTGTAAATATTCTTTTATTTATTTATTCGTCACGGTAAGCTTTTTATTTTAATTTATTTAATTTAGCCTTTTGTTTTTGAGCAAACGATTTATAATAACTCAGAAAAAATATATGATAAGTCTTTCCCGTTTTTCAGCTTTCCATTTAATTTCACCTCAGACTCCAAAGTATGTATCTTCATTTTATATTCGGCGAGCTCTCTCTCATGCAATTCCCTTTCCTCTTGCTTCTCCTGCTCGGCTCGGTCCCTTTGCTCTCGTAATTGTGCCATTTGCTTCTCTTTATCTCCAATCGCCTCCTCAAGGCTGCTAAGTGCACCCTCGCTACTGCAATGATGCGCCTGCATCGCCGTCAGCCTGGCCCTGGCCATGTCGACTTGATTGTCCTTCTCCTTCAGCAGATCCTCCAAATTCTCGATCTAAAGTCAACAACGGACTCAGTCATAGGACGAAGAGTGCTATCTTATTTATCAGTTGATTTGTTAGTCGATCGTTAATTACTAATAACAATCGAAAATTACTAATTTGACTTTTGTACATAGAAATGATACTATTCTTTGTTTAAGTCAAACAATTTGATCTCCACATTTAATTTACGATAAAGTCAAATTGTGACGTTATGAAAAATTTTATATCAAATTATGTGTACATGTTAGTATAGTTAGTATAATTAATTACTACATATTTTATGAAAAGGAAGGATAAAAAAAAGGCGTGGAAAGATAAATTGGTGTATCGCGAAATGTATATTACATTTAGAAAATTAAATATGGGACGATTTTCACGCGAATCGTAAATTCGACGCGTTATCCGTTAATTGCTGCGTAGCTAATGAAGTCCCGTGAGATAATTAATGAAGTTATTAATTAACGTAAATTCACGTCATCACCTACCTGCCAACGCACTTTCGTCGGTCTTCTTTTATTCACATAATCATACTCAGACATCATCGTAACGACAGACACGCTAATGTAAAAATAAATACGGTGCTCGTGTCAAAGCAAATAATAGATCATATAAATAGCATACGTAACATAAATATGATTATGATAAATAATAACGACATAAGGGTACGATTAAACAAATGAAATATATAAATTACAACTTATACACATATAAGCGCATGTAATACAATATAAATTATACGATTAACATTAAATAAAATAATTTACTTACTATTATCTATTAATTAAATAATAAAATAATTAAGAGTAAAAGGAAAAGATCTCTAGAATAATGTATTTATATTTTACCAATTAATATAATATTTCCTCTCTTGCACATAACATAATTAACGCAAAATAATCGCAATTAACAACATAATTTTCATACAAATACATTCACCAATCAGAAATGACAGAACATATTGCAAACTAATAAGTATAGTCGCAGGACGAGTTCATTGTCCATCCTTCTACATTTATTGTCGCTGTTCTATGGAGTTAATTTCTCGAGAATTGCAAAAGAAAAAAATTTTAGAATAAAGGATACGGTAAAAAAATAAAAATAAATTAGGAATTTAATCTTATAATGATAATGATACAATAATGATACTTCATCGCCTATGGAACGCCACTAAAAAAGGAATGGTGCGAATTAATACAGAAATAAAGTGTGATAGAAAATTTTGCGGGCGCAAACACAGTGCAAACGCAATGCAACGTTCTCGCAAACTGCATTTGCGCTCGCGATTACTGTACATCGACTAGCAAAAACATTGTAAGAAACGTCATATAAACGCGCGCGCGCACATCACATGCCATCCAAATCGACGGCCGAATTTCCGACACTCATGCGCATTCTCTCTCTTTCTCTCTACCGCGTTGCAACATCACCGGGGGAGATGGTATTAACACATCGAGTACAAGCTTCGCTCTTTCTCAGTCGCCCCGACAATTAGTGCTCGGTACTTTACGTGAGTACACGGTGCGCGCCCTTAATCCGGAAATCTCATGTCCGTTGTCAAAACGTGAAAGTAAGGCGAGACTTTTATTGCGCGTTCATAAAGCTGATGAAGGGATAATCAAAAGCGAAGGCTCTATCAAAGCGGATTTAGAATAATTTTCATACGAGCCAAGAGCTGAGATTAGTATAAATGTGTTTTATAGCGTGTTTTACAGAGGTAATTAAAAGAGAATTTATAGAACTTATTAGTTTTGCTCTTCGACTTCGAGAATTGCAATATTAAGCATAATGTATGACTTTGACATATTTTCATTCTGTCTATTCGATACAATATTTTTTCCCACAAAATATTTTTTTATATAGATTATTAATAATAAATTAAATATAATTATTCAAATTTATTAAATATATTATTCGTTAAATATAATTATTCGAATTTTATTTAAAATTCGATGCGAGAGATGCAAAATATTCTTTTCACGATGGGACATACACGAAGTTCTCTCGTCTTAATATATACTGATTATCAAATATACAATCGATACCGATTCTGAATTACGTTACCCAGTGTCAGCTCACGTACGTCATCCCTCGTGGGATCAGCTTCTGGAATTTCCTCAAAGAACCGATTGCAATTCGAGACGATTGATTGAATTTGTACTCGTACTCATGCGCATTCCATTTCTTTACTATGTGGGAGGTATTATATTAGGATGCGAAACGTACTCTCGTCGATTATAATCCCTTTTGTCCCGAATTATTTTTAAATTAAAATAGATTTCCTATATCATTTCGGTAATAATGATTATAATTATTTATCATATCTGTTTAATTAAAATCTATCATTTTATTTTTACTCTTCATATATCATTATATAATATCTATATAAATATGTGGATTATATTTGCTGTTACATATTATTATTGTAAATTATTTTAACAAATGTAGCTTTCTAAAATATAATTTTTTCAAACAATTTCTTGTAATAATTAGAATAATAACGGGGGAACTATTATTTAATGTCTTACTGTTTTTAGTGCTGACTTTTTCAATCACATGCAAAGATGATACTATCTATATGCAAGAACACGTTGCAAGCGAAATAAGATTTCAAGAGAGATAATAGAGAAAAAAATATACGATAATAAAAATCTGTATAGCTCGTTCAGCAGTTTTCTCTTAAAGAAACGAATAATATTCTATCGACTCGCAATCTGCTCTGTGCTCAAGGTAAATATTTCCTTAAGCGCTAATTGGTTTCCACGTGATAAGAAAATACACTTTGCCGGACTCGTCCGCTTTTACATTTGTATCTCCTTAGACGAAATGCTGCCATGCGCGCGATAAGGAAATTTATTTCGCGAAAGTTGTCTGCTTCGTCCCGGCAATTTTCCCATAATGCTCGCCCGTTCCGAGAGTTATGAATCACGATAAAGCACGGTAGGATTCTCGATGAATATAAAGCGGAAACGAGTCCGTGCAAGAATGGTCGTATTGCGGAAAGCGGATGAAAGGAGACGAAAGCGATATGAAAATAGACGAAGGCTATCGAAGATTGTGACTCCAACGGGAAAGTTCAAGCAAGATAAAGAGCGAGAAGAGGCCTTACCTTGCGCTGGAGAACGTTGATCTTACGGTCCTTGATGTCCATGTGATCCTTGATCTCGGTCAGCTCGGTATTCATGCGATTGCGCTCCTGTTGCGCCTGCATCGCCGCCTGCGTCTTCTTCTCAATCATCCGGTTCTTCTCCTCGAGCCGTTGTCGCATCTCTTCGACCTGCGAAACGAGCACATTTTTAAATTTCCAGGACTGTAGAGGATGGTTTGCCAAGGTCCCGGAACGAGAAGAAAAGTCTTTAGGCGAGTCCAATCCGGAATATTCAACGCGCAATACGTACGACGCAAGTACACGCGACGCCGCGACGCAAAGCGCCACGATGTTGAAATCGAGGGTGGAGAGACGAGAAGAGAGAAGCTCGACCCAGTTTTCCACGACGGCTTGGCCTTCCTCTCCCCAATGGTGGCCTCTCCCGAACACGCAATTTGCTGCAGCTTTAACTTGACTTCCGACTCGTAAGACCGATTTGTCAAACAGCTGATCGAAATCACGTGCCGATTATACCCTTTCGAAAGTTCTTCTTCGGCTTAGAAAGGTTTTTCCAAAGGCTTAGGATGTTTTTCTTTTTTCTCTCTTTTCCCGAATTTGTCTTGCGAGATTCGAAAGAGATTTTCCTAATATCTTGGTTTGTTTGGTGAATGATTTCAATTTTGGCCAGATAATCATTTTCAATTTTTTTTTCAAAATATAAGACAAAGATTCAGAAATCTTATATCTTGGAGAATATTGAAAAACAATAAAATCTCTTTTCTCTCGAATAAAAGACAAGATAAATTTGCATTAAGAAATCTTTTTTTTGTATCGATAATCGTTTTAAAATTCATAAGAATATACATGAGTTGAGACAACATTTTTCACCTCGTTTAAAATCGATTTCACAACTTCGTTTTAGTTTTGCTTCACGTTAGACTACCGACAGAATTTTTCAAGTCTCTACATTCGCTTCGGCTTTTATCGACGTTTTTAAAAGAACTCGTAAAGGCTCATACGAGAACTTGTAAAAGCTGAAAAAATTGACCCAACTTTTTCATTTAAAACAACAAACTCGTATACATGCTTTTAGATAATAGCATTAGGAGAGATGCAGTATATTTCACTGTTCTCACATAGGAAGTAGAGAATGTATTCGAAACAAACATCTGAATTTCGGTGGTGTGGTTAGAAATTTGGTATCGATTGCGGCCGCGTTCTAGTTTCGAATCGGTGTAACAGAAAATAAAATTGGTGATAAACTTGTTTACCGAAAACATATTTGGCAAAAATGCTTATAAATTCTCAGACATTTAAAGAATTTGTAATTTTGAAGGATTGTTCTCTTTGAAAGCAAAAAATAAATTTTCTATGAGAAATGATATTAACGAGCAATAGCAAATTTACTTTTACTCAATTTCCTCAAATAATCATATAAAATAGAAAATAAACAAATTATAAATAATTATAATACAAAAACATATTTCTATATCTTAAAAAATTATTTTCCTTTAATTAAAGATTCATAAATCATTATTTTTCATATGTATATATCTCTTATAGATGCAAATCTATTTTAAAACTTATTACCATTTTTCCTAAATGAAAAAATAAAAAGATATAATTTTACAATTTCATCTTTAAAAAAAAAATTAGGAAGCTAGGATTTATACTCACATCGGCCTGCAGCATATTATAATGCTCTTCCTTGGCGCAGAGAGACTCCTTAAGCACGGCGATGTGTCTCTGATAATCTTGGTGTTGCTCCTCCAGCGTTTTCATCTTGGCCGACATTGCCAGCAGCTCTTGGTCCCGTCGTTGTACCTCTGTCCGGAGCTCGTCCAGCTGCGAAAAGATTCGTCGTCCAGGAGAGGATCAGTTCCTGTGCTCCGACCGTCTTGGCGACGACGACGACGACGACAACAGACGGTGTATTGGCGACGAGCAACGGAGGCCAAAAAATTGCCTGCCGGCTCTTCGCCATGCGTCCGAGTATGACGACGACGGTAATAGTTTCATAAGGACTCAGTGACATTTTGCTAGTCCTAATAATAATAATACTTTTCCTTGCAAATTCATAGCGATGAGTGCGTTTAAGTTTGAAATGGAGCAATCGATAACGGAAATTTTCAAGAAAGATTGAAGAAAAAAACTACCAAAAACACGACAAGTTCTGTTAATAATTTCCAAAATTTAATGTTTATAATTTTAATTTTTAAGTAACATCGCAATAAAATCTCACAATGGAAAAAAATATTTTTCTTCATGCTTTTATACGATCACTTTCTTGCACCTGTGCATCGCGTAACTTAAAATATTCTTGATCCAAATTGCGCGAGAAATTGGTTTCTGAGAGAACAACCTTGTGGTGTGATATAACCACTTACCAAGTTACTTAATTGCCGTTGGACTTTGACACGAGCTGTTCTCGAGAGAAAGATCGAGATTACTTTAATTAAAATTACGTCAACGTAGCGCGAGAAGTTCGATTCTGTGAGAAGTTTCCATATCCGGAGAATAAAAATCAAATTGCATCAAGTCGCATCCTATTTCGATCCGACCGCAAGACCGCTTTTCGATCGTTTATGTACCTTTCTTGATCGAATTAATGAAAGATACTGATATATGAGCTATTACAATCTCGTGACCTAATTATAAAGTCAGACAAGAACCTACGTAAGCAAGCATCCCAGTTTCAGATCTAAATTCAAGAATTGCTCTCGATTCCTTGAACTTTAAACTCGCACAGAGAAATTTATTAATATATTTTTTAACTTTGAAATAATATTTCTTTTCTTTTCTTCTCTCCCCTCTTTCAGTACTAATCATGGTTAACTAACTTCTATCTACAATGGTTAATACTATGCTCTAGAAGGGGAAATCTTTCGTTTAGTTAATTAACCTGTCGAAGTTGATCGACTTAATTGAGCGAGAGCCGACAGCTCTTATTATCTACAAATTTCTGGGGTATATAATAGAGAGGCAAAGAAGAAATAACAAAGACATCGTCGTCGTACTCGGATAGGATTTTTATAAAGCATGCAGCGTATTCGATGCAAACGTTACAAAGTCACGAACAGTGTTTCTTGAGAGTGTAAAAAATATACATATATATTTTTATATATACATGAAATTATATATATTTATATATAAATATACATGTATATGCACATGTGTATAGAGCGAAATGTGATGGAAACAGAATGACACAGAGGGGAAATAGGATAATCTCTCGGAGGTGCAGATGAGGATATGTCATGTCAATGTGTCTCTCTTATTTTCGTGTACGTACCTACGCTCGTCTCATCTACACTGGTGTTGTCAGCAGGCCATGTGAATGGAGCTCGTCGCGACATAACGCCGTTCGCGAAATCTCGCGACGATCTCGAAGCAGAGTCGTAACATACGTAACAGCTACTACTAGTAAGTTAAGCTAATCGCTATCTAAACAAAGAGGCCCTCTTTGAATATAATAAATATTGCAAGAACTAACAATTTTAATTTTAAAATCGAGAGACATTAAGTTTAAAAAATTCGTTTAATTGGAAAATAATAATTAAAGGTTAAAAATTTAAATTTGTCCTATATAAGGCAATTCGGGTTCTAAACACCATGCATTAATAACTTTTGATAGGTCATTTGATTTTAAATATATAAGTAAATAAATTTTATTTTCTAAAAATTCTTAAATTCTTATTTTCGCAATAATATAATATTTTATATTTTTGGCCAAATATTTTTCTATTGTTCAGAATGTTTTTCTGTGAACTATTTTTTTTATATAACAAAATAATTTTTTTATTTCTTGTAAAATAAGAAATGCACAAAAGAATTCTAATTATATGCAAAAACTATTGATACGAATAGTAAAAATAGAGGACCTCTGTCATGCGTACTATATTTAATCAAGATACTAGAAGAGAAATGATCGATCGATATTTCTTTTTTCAATGTGTGAAAATGAAAGATCTGCATTTCTGCGTATATTTATTTGAGAAGATAAATTCGAAAAATCAGCTCTCTCCCATCTAGCATCTGGCTATCGATTAATCGACAGCAGCTATCAAGATATATGGCGAGAATATCTTCCCGCGTCCATCTTCAAAATCATCGGCGAAGTGACGAAGATCGGTCACTTTGTCACTACGACGATAATGTGACGTCTATGTGATCATCTACAGGGTCATTAAGCCGAACATACACGCACGCACACGCACATGACGATACTGGAATGATAAAGCGGAGATGAATGAAAGTCCTTTATATCTATCGCTCTTCCAACAAGGAATTGACGATTGGTCTTATGAGTTTGATGATGAATTTGGGAGAGTGACGGTCTTTCTCTAAGGAACCACATCGAGGTTTCGTCTAGAGACCAATGTGTAATTTTAATTTTTACGTGAGATGCGTGATAATGATTGCGACACACAGTCGGTCAACGATTCACGCCAGAGAGAAGACAGAGAGAGTTTGAGATAGAGACAAAAAAGAGATATACAGAGTAACAAGTACAATGACTACGGTATACATCGAGACACTTCGTTACGTAATACGGTAATCATGTAGACGGAAACGGAGGGGGAACAAGGGTAGCTTGGAAGAGTTTCTTAGGCGGGTGAAGAATTTTCTTACCTCCTCAGAAAGCTAGAATATTGGGGCACCACATTTAATAATGCTTCGCTCACCACGAAGGCCACCCAACTCCGCTATCCCTCTTTCGGATGAAACGTCTGCTTGTTATATGTTCACATATCTTAGGTATCCGAAATTTTCGACCTTAATTATTATGATAGATTCCTTGGCGTGAATTCAAAAAGTTGATTTTTCATTCAAGAAATTTTTCAAGTTTGTATTTTTTTTATACAATGAAGTCTTTTATTAAATATCTTGATAATCGAATCTTTAATTATCTAAAAATTAAACTAAATTATATAAAATAATAAAAGAGTTAAATTTATTTACATGAGATATGACAATGAGATTTGATATAAGTTTATATATGTATATTTCGCGAGAAACTTTTCTTTTTTATTATATTCTTTTTTATTTTAATTAAAGAAGGAAAAATCAACTTCAAATTACTCAACAAGTTCAATTTTTAAAATTAAAATTAAAGAATTTGGAATACACTTATATAATTTAAGATGCACAGTTTAATTGAAAGTTATTAGTTGTTTCACTGATTTACATTTCACTATTTCCTTAAATTCACATATATTTTATTATTTTCGAAACATTATTAAAAATATATGATTCCTGATTATAAGATTCATTATTAATTTGTTCAATTGTAAGAAGAATTCTGCGGAATTGGGGACTGCCATTCATTGCTAACTTATCGCTAACTTAACTTTATCTTAAATGCTAGTTATACCTTAAAATCTATCGGGCAAAAGGTAATATTTGATTTATCTACGAGTCGTGTTGTTCAACTTAGTTCGTGAAGACATTATTTTGATATCAATTTTTTCCAATTTTCCAATTTTCAATTTTTTCCAATTAACAAAGTAAAATGAATGAAAATGATTCTTACACAATTTTGTTTTTGTAGAACCTATCTTATTAACAGTAAATACTTGTCTAAAATTTGTAAATAATTATCTTGATTTTAACATTCTTTCTCTCAAGTTCTTTTTTTCTTATATTTCGTTAAAAATCAAAAGGTTCATTCTTTTATTATAATATTTATTTTGATATTTTGACATTTTAATATTATTTTGATTATTACAATAATTTTTTTGATCAAGTTTTACGTTATGTTTTAAGATAGGTCCTAGGAAATATCTGATACAAATGAGGACATCGCAACTACAGGTAGCTGAGACTAGAAAAGCTTTCTCACGATTGAAGAAATTATCCTGTCGAGACGCGACAAGACTCGTAGACAAACTGAATGATCCTTTCCGTCTTTTCCGTAGACGCGCTGCCGAATTAATGGGTTCTTCCGACAGGTAATCCGACGTTCGTGGACCTTCGCGGACGAGGATCATCGTCCTGACGTATGTCTCATGCGCACGTCCACGTGCGTCTTATTCGCCGAATGAAACGATAGAGCTACATGGCGGATGCACTCTCTGCTTGCGCGTGCAGCATGCATACAGCACCTCGAGAGCGAGGTTGGCGGGGGCGTATCGAAAGGAATTGGGCATGCGTCTTGTTAATTACGACATCAAGGTTTCTACGGTAAAAAAAATGGAAGAGACAACTCAGGGGAGGGGTTACGAAACGATGACGGCAGGCTTGTTTCGTATACTTGCCGATGAATCGCTGAGAGCGAATCGCGTAGTCGTTGCGCTATGAAACGCTTGCTTAAGAGATATGCGTTTCTCTCGACGATGATCCTCGATGATCGAAAGGATGACGACACCGCGAACGAATGAATAAGAAGCGATACTCGCTTGATCTCGCCGAGAGAATTTGCACGATCGTTCGATAGAACCGATGCTGGACGAATGAGCTTGCGATAATTCCTCGCGATTAGTCCTCTCGTATAATACGATAAATCTTTTAGATTCTTTTACAATTATTTTTTACTATAAAACAGATTCTGGATTATAAGACATATTTTTACAATACATATATAATTTTGATTATAAAATTTTTAATAATAATTTGCAATTAATAAAGATAATTGATTAATTTGCAATTAATTAAGATAATTAATTTTTAATTCTATTAACGAAAGGACAATATTACAAGGAGCCTCGATGAATATCTTGATGACTATCGATGATAAAGATGACGACAATAACGACGTGAATGATGTGAATGAGTGGCTGCTGCGCGATGATATCACTACATCATGTAACATCATGTAAACTCCTAACGAGACATGCAACATGCTGGACCTAAGTTTCCATGCGAATTGCACGATTCGAAGAAAGACGATAATGATCATCATGAGAACTATCGATCTATCGTGCGATGATATATTTTCCATATGTGTATTTATTAATCAATTTGCGATTCGATGATTATGAGAAGATGAGAGCAGAAATCGATGATTAGAGAGAATGATTCCGTGACAGGCAAGGATCGGCATCGAATCTGAATCCAATGATTCAGACGTAATGATGCGAAACTGATGAAATTCTTGATGATTATAATGCTTTCAATACAATAATATTCGATCGTAATCGAAGACTATGAGTGTTGAATTTTTATGCCCTTCTAAGATGACGAGATGAGACAGAGAATATGGAGTGCGTGGCGCGATGATCTTGATCCTTGATCGATCGTTTTTGTATTGCATGGCGAGTTTTGTATCGATGCTTGTCAGTCGATGTGAATTGAGCGCGTTCTTCTCTTAAATGGAACAGGAAATTAGTAAGCAAGGAAAGAATAGAGAGAAGAACGAAAAATGTGAAGAATATATATGAATGTGATGTGAGACAGCATAGGAACGTAATTTCCTTTTTTCCTCTCTTCTTTCTTTTTCTTTCGTCATGATAATATGGTGTAGGAGATTATAGATTATCTTTGTTATTGTTGATTGTATTCTTGATTGATTGAAAAAAGAATTAAGATAATCTGAATGTCTGATAATTTCGTTGACATGATTTAAACGGTTGGATGATCGTCATTAAAATTAAAACATAAATTTTCGATGAAAGTAGTTTACCAATACTCGACTTGCATGTTGGGATTTTTGCGTTTGGAATGCAAAATGCAGTTGTCTCATCCGCGAGTACTCGACCTGCGCAAACAAATTTACATCCACCATTTAACTTTTTTATGGATTTATTTTAGTATTTTTTGTCCGAGACGAATATATATAAGGAAAGAAAATGTTTTCTAATTAGTGCGCAAAGCTTTTTTTCTGTCATAATTCCATCTTCAAATTGTAACTTTGGAATTATGATATTACTAGCAATATTAAGCCTCAGCCAAAATAGGAGTAACATAAGTCTCTAAAATTATGTTCTGAAATAAATATTAAAATATGTAAATTATTTAAAATATATATAATATTTATACTTAATTTGAGCTTTTTTGAAAGAGGAAAAAAATGCCGTTTTTCGAAAAGAGAAATTATCTTTTTACGATGATACTAATTGTAATGTATTATTCGTTATGAATTTTAACTGAATCGCGATTTGGAATGAAACGAGCTGCGATGGATGTGTCGTTGCGATCTACAGCCAAAGAAATAAACAAATAAAAAGAAATGAATGATCTCTCTTCTCCTTTACGCGTGATCCATCACGGTGGTTCCTCCGTAGCATCCGCCAGGGTCTTGAACCTGCTGAGGATCTTAAGAAGGATCAGTTTCCGCAAAAAATCGCGTAAAAATTAGCGGAAACAAGAGGTTGACAACGCGCGAAAACAAACTCGTCTCCTTGCGTTTTTTTTTTCTTCATCATATTATTATTATCATCATCATCATCATCATCAGTATGGTAACATAGTTTTCATAGTGCCGGTTTTTCGCGAGAGCGTATATTATTCGTCTCCCGTCCAGGAGGCGCAAACTCCGAAGAGCACCGTTTCGTTTAAGCTTTTAGAGATGAAGCTGACCTTGCGAGCGTGTGAAGCGGTCGTCCCCAGGACGGCGTTTCGTCTTTCGCACAAGCGAGACCGCGGAACGTCGCCGAGGCGGCGGAAAATGTCTGGGTTGTCGGAGAAAGGGAGAAATCGGTCTTTTCTTCCCTGGGGAAATCGTCTTGCCGGATCCAAGTCGTCGCGGTTCCATCCTCGAGACGATGTAGGAGTTTCATGGGACGGAGGGACCAGGAAATAGATTGGTCAGGGCATACCCAGCTTGACCATTGCAACCACATTTTGCGAACGTTGCAACTCGGATACGATTAATTAATCGTGTCAATTAGTCAACGTCCAATTTCCAATGTTCGCGCGCGAGCGAAACGATCGTTGTATGTCAGAGGTCTTCGCGTTACACGATCGAATGTTCACCGATACGACGCTTTACGATCTTATACCAGTACACGGTAGAAAAATAAGGATTGTCACAACCTCGAAATCTCTATCCGCCTCGACGAGCGGAATTATTTTAAGCGTGATATGTTTGGAACAGAACGTGCGTCATCTCGAGAATCATCGATGTTTAGAAACTCGATTAATGTATTATTCGTCTATAATTAAGCCAGGTATAGCCCTTAACAAGTACTTAGATGTATTTGAAAAGGAAACGGTTTAGGGAGGAGGGTGAATGCAAAGGTATATAAATCGCTGTGAGCTACGAAAATATACCGGCGAAAGCTTCAGATAGACTCTTTTTTCTTATCTATCTACCTACACACGCATCGTACACGCACACGCATCTCTCTTCACATATTATATATGTATAATTTTTTTTATAGAAGTATGTGTGTGTGTATGTGTGTATAAGTATAGATATATATGTATATATTTATATATAGATGTAGCTGTCTATCCCATTCAAATAATTTCTCTCTTTCTCTTGAATAACTTCCATTTTCATCATCCTCGGCTTCTCGCCGCGCGTTCGCAAATAACATCAACATTCGTATAATAGACATTTCTTCAACAACGTCCTCGTAAATTCGCGATCTAAGGCCTAAGGATTTTACGCATGGTACTTTCTAACCGCGTTGCGATATAGAAGCTATCGAATTATATATGTATATGACTTTCTCATTGACTTTCTCACCGCGAGATCCGGAATCCTCGCGTATCAAGTCTTCCTCTTGTCTCGCGCCTCTTCGACGACGCTTCCTCGTACAGTATCGATGTCTAATGCATGTTTTCTTATTCAGAATATTCAGTTTTCTCTGGACATGTATATATCCAAGATCTCTGTCGAATATATATATATATATATCTCTGTCGAATTCATCGGATATTTTGGATATAATGTCGCAATGTCTAGATTTCTAGAAGCTTATTATAATTTGATTATTATTATTATTTTGTACAAATATATTTTGAAAAAAATATATTTATATAAAAATAATATTTAAAATTAGTAATTAAAATTTTCATACAATATATATTAAACACATTATTAGTGTAAAAAAATCTATTAAAATAGATGTAAAATGTATTAAATTATTTAATTTCATAATTTTATTTCAAAATAATAACGATATTAAAAGAAGACATATCAATAAAGAAGAGAAATCTAAATATTGACTGATTTCTCGATATTCAAAAACATTCATTGGACGTCTGACTGCATCGGTCTTGTTCCACTTAATCCGCATGGCGAAAGCAGATAGCCTTCCTTTCTTGTCCTCTGGAGGACCATTACCAGAAGTTAACGGAAGATCAAAGATCATCCGAAGACTTATCGTGTTACACATAAATAGAGGGATTTTCTAAACGTCGGTGTACTTGCAAAGTACAATCTGAAAATTCCTCGCGTTGGAAATGATCACGTGTTACGCGGGCGCAACAGAACTCGTTACGTTTTCTCGAGGAAGTGAAAACTTCAAATTTGACATGTATGTTTATCAAATTGCCGTTTTTTTTCCGACAAAGCTATTTAAACCTTCGAGTAAATTTCTGACGTTTAATAGCTATTCTATGACTTACAGTCTTATAATCCCGCCGTCGTAAAATATCTACAATCAATATTGTGCGTAGTACAAATGAATTTGATCGATATGTTGAATTGAGCTGTTATTTCTTGGAAGTTCTTTTTAAATTGTCACTTAAAAAGCCGTGTAAAATATAAAATTTTTACAAAATATTACATATTACGACGTATTTATATATAACTCGGGTTTCCCGAAGATTTTCTATTTAATTTTACGTTACAAATTTATACTTTAGTTCGCGATTAAAACTTTAAATTTAATATGCGATTAAAAATTTCGTTCCTACCAAGATCTTATCAATATAAGAATATTCCGTCCACGAATGCGTGTACTTTTCCATCGCGAGATGTTTCATCTAACGCCCTGCACTCCACATATCCAACCGTTTAGGATTCACCCTATAAACCTACGACGTCTAAATATAATTCAAGTGAAAAAATAGAGAACTCTGCGTTTCGGGATATCGCGTGACGAGAAAAAGGATATCGAGAGGTAAAGAAAACAGGTACGCGTTAAAATGTGTTTGTATGTGTGTGTGTGTGTGTGTGTGTGTGTGTGTGTGTGTGTGTGTGTGTGTGTGTGTGTAAAAGTGAGTATATGTGTGTGTGTATGTGTGTGTGGTGAACACGGTCGACGAGAATCGGTGAGAAGTAAAACGACGTTCATTTTGCGAGTCGACATTATGAATACACTTATGGCGATATTATTTACGTTAATCTAATCCCATGCTAAAATAGCTCTCCTAAAGCTCTTCTAAGAAGGAAGACGGGAAAATTAACGACGTAGCGAAGGTACCGCAACATCAGGAATAACGCTAGGAATCACTCACGATGAAATACGTTTTCGCCCATCTAGATAATAACTTGTTCGCGTTGAGTCGAGCGAAATGCAATTTGCAAAGTTTGCAAATTTATTCGTTTAAAAATTAACATTTACTTGATGTGCTTTTCGAGTTTGTGTATTCGACACAAGGAGCGACATATACTTGGGAGCAGCACATTACGTTGTTTAGGAAAAACATCGTTCGTGCGATAAATTCTACCTATGATCTCTTTATTTACACCTAAAGACTCTATTTGCGAGTAAACATTCGCGTCTCATATTCTACAATTTAGATACTAGATGTGCAAGAATTCAGCCTTTAATTAAATTTTGAAATTACATATAGAACTTGTGTGTTCTATATTATCACAACGCAATTTCGCGAAGATGTTTCTTTCTTCGCTTATCATTTTGCTACGTTTAATATCATCGTTTTCCGATTTTCGAATCACTTTTTTTATTTTTCTTTCAAATAGAACCTATTTCTTCCTTTCTTTGTCTTGTATAACGATTTACGAAATAGAAAATAATTTATCAAAAACTAAGTATTAGTACCAAGTATCTTTTTCCGAAGACTTTTCTGAAACTAATCGTATATCATTTATTGATGAATTATTAGCAGGGCTCTGTTTCGTAAAATTGCAATGTTTGTAATATTAGGTGAAGAGACCTACAATGCTATTAAATTATTTCTGAAATTTCATTTAAGCTATAAATCACAAAAACTGTTAATTATAACCGCTTTAATTATAAGCGATAATAATTTAAGTATGCTAATAATATAGATTTAAGCGATCAATTTCATTACTTAAAAAATATATTAAAATATAGAGAATTGAACGAGCTATTTTATCAAAAATTTGATTATCTTATTGTCTTACTGAGAGACATTAAATAATTACTCAGACATTAAATGTCTGAGTTAGCATTTGAATACAAAGTGGAAACTCGTGTAATGATATCCACATATTGACGCATATTTTATTTCTTAACCGTCACTTTAAAAGTCTAATTTTACGAAACGCAGCTCTGACCTAAAGTCAGGGATGTCGTGGCGCGTAGCTCGAAATCGATTAGATTCTCGTCGACCGAGTCGTTGTTTTAATTCTCACAGACTCTTAAATTTTGCACGCGCGTAATACGTTTTAGAGAAGAAGACGAGGAAAATCGAAGGGTCCTCACGCACGAAAGTCGCCATTTCGGCGATTCGTTCTTGCATCGCCGCCAGCTCTTCGGCTTCCTCTCCTCTTAACGGAAAAGTCGTCCTACATATTATATAAGCACACCCTTCTCTTCGACCTTCTGTCACCTCGATTCTTTTCTTCGCGGCCTCATCTAGCCTCTTCATCGAAGACGCTCAGTTTCCTGGCATTCGAATAATTATCCTCGATGAAAACAACACATCTTTATCTCCGCCACATTCTCTCTCATTTTTTCCGAATCGACCTCATTTCGACCCAGTCCTTTGATTTCAATGGCTCTCAAAACTAGCCGACGAGGATTACGATGACGACGAGGACGACGAGGATGACGACGACGATGACGACGACGACAACGACGAAGACGACGACGACGATGATGAAGACAACGACGACGATCACCAAGACGAAGACGACGACACAATCGTAATCCTCGTGTACCTGTGACTGGAGGAGAAACTCTCGACCTCCCGCGCTGTCCCAGCTGTCACTCTAGACGGCGTCGTTCTTTTCGATGCGCACGTTGTTGATGAAGAAACTTACTTGCCGTTTGAAGTTCAGGTCGTGCTTGTTGAAGGTGTGAGCGTGCAACGCGAGGGCACCCGCCGCCGCCGGCTCTATTTGTTTCAAGTGTTGTTGCATTTGCTGCTGTTGCTGTTGCAGCTGCAATTGATGCTGCTGCTGTTGGTGCAAATGATGGTGATGATGATGCTGATGATGGTGTAGCTGATGGGGATGATGGTCGGTGGCGTAGCGATCGGTATATGGATTGACCACGCCCGTAGTGGCGCCTGACGAAATACCCGCCAGGCATGAGGAACCGCCACCGACCCCGACGCCACCGATGCCCAACCCGCCGCCGCTTCCGGTGGTCCCACCTGTCGAACCGGCAAGTAACGAACTGGTTAGTGCCGTGGACGTTTGGCCACCGTACGGTAGCGAGGTCATCATGGACGGTCCCCTGACCAGGGCCAACGTGCCGGGCTGTTGCTGACCACCCAGGCCGGTTGGCTGCTGCTGCTGCTGTTGTACGCCGCTGCTCGGAACAGCGGTAGCTTTGAGCAATTGCTCCCGTAGTCTACCACCGCACTCTTTAATACGCTGCAACTCAGCCTCCAGCAAAACCACTTCTTTCTCCAGGGTCGTTATCCGCGCATCTTTCGTCTCCATGATAGCGGTCAGGGTGGTGCTACCGGGCACGCCGCCTGGAACCGCCACGCTACCTCCGAGGACGGTACCGCCGCCCCCTGCACCTGCACCTCCGGATACGCTACCTAGTCCGATGATGCCGGAACCTGCGAATCCGCCGATGCTGCCGCCGCCAGCCACCGGCTGTCCCGAGGACGCGGTTGAGGCATATGCGAGCTCCAGCTGTGTCTGCAGGCTCTTCAGACTCTCGTTGGTCGCTTTGAGCTCCTGATATAACAGAAGCAACAAACGGAGAAGACGGTTACAGGTCGATTCTTTCTCGCACCACTGACTTTCTCTGTCGTGTCTCTTTCTTTTTTTTTATGTCTGTTTGATGATGTAGTTGAGATGTTGTCTGATTTCTTTGATTTTTATTTTCTTGAATGTGAAGTATGCGGTGGTACGGTTCAGAGATGTGATTACGGTGGTTGTGGTTGAGTGCAGCTTCGCTAACGCATGAGACTGCCCCTGTGTTTGTCTTTTCTTTTGGAGAAAGTTTGTTGACGTAGCTTTATTTCGTTTTATCTCGTGCTGTCAGCGATGCTTTTTTCAAATGCTCTTTCTATCTCCTTTTCTTTCTCTTTGCCGTGTATTTAAAGTTTATTTGATAAAATGAACAAAAGTCATTTGAAAATCTGTTACGTAAAATATAAAAAGAATATTTTTGCTTATTCTTCTCTCTTCCTGATATATTATTATTTTTTTTATTTAATAATACTTTATTACAAAGAATACAAATTTGCATTCGTTAATTTTGAAAAATATATAATATAAAATGAGAGATAAAAATATCTTTTTTATCTTATAAACTTAATTATAAAATAACTGAATAATAACGATAAAATGTTTGTAATAATTTTTGCGATAATTTTGTTTTTGTAAATAAATTGGCAGTTTATTGTTAAAATTTCTATTTCTTTATAAATAAATAAATTAAAATTAGAAAAAGCATTTCTCCTCATTACGCAAACCGACAGCGAGTGGCACAATTTTTGCGCAATTTTTTATCCTCCAATTTTTTCGTTCACGGGACAGTCTCGAGGAAGCGGAAATGGCACCGTCCCGGTTGACGAAAGAAAAGCGACGTACCGCCGAGCTTCCTTCTTCCAAAACGATCTTCCTCGTTCTCTTCTCTGACATAAAGACGTTCTCGTCACTCCGAATAAAAAAAAATGCGATCGAAAAGTCAATCGATTCTCTTCGTCGATCAAAATGGCAAGAATCTTCTCATCCACGCGTCTCGACATTCATTCTTCTTTCTCCCTTTCTCTCTCTTTATCTTTTTCCCTGTCCAAATCAGATCTCTATTTAATTTTCAGATTTATTTTTTCTCTTCGATATTTTATTCTAAGATTCGATTTTCCCCACGCTTATCACAGGCGATGATCGACGATCGTCGATCGGCAACGCCACGTTAGGTCTTTTTGATCTCACGGTCGCAAGGTCGTACGCTCTAATATGCCAATATATTTGTATGTGCTTGATTTCTTTTTCGTTTTTTATATTTTTTTCACGGTGATCCTCTTCCGGACGCCGGGCGCCGCCGCAGTTCTTTCGCCCACCGCGACGTACGGCCGACATCGTTGTCCATTTTTTCTACGCGCGGCGTTTCGATGATTTCTCATCATATACCGTCAACACATTCCTTACTTCACGATTTATTTTTTTTCCGAAGAATCCGTTGCAAACGTTCTTTGCCAAAAGGCTTATTCCATATAAGAATACGCGAGGATCCATCATTGTATCGACGCACAAGACGATGATTTCATCGTAATCGCTAATAATTCGAAACGCGGCCACGTCGCATGGACAAGATCTCTTTTGGATGCATGTGCGGATGCGTATCGGCGTTTTACGATCTTGTGTAAAGCGGATTTTTGAGAGTCAAGCAGAGTTTTGATATAAAAGAAATCATCGGCTAATAAGCCAGTGAGGAAAGATTTGCTAATCATCGAGCTAAGCAGTCGCACGCGGATACGCACCTTGATGAGTTCGTGTATGATGAGCTACGAGAGTGTGAGCAGATCGTTATATTTTCCAGAATGAATCGTGATTAATATAATATATAAAACTAATTTTCAATTTGAGAGAGATATTGACAGATAAACAATTTTTTTACGAAAGTAAAAATACATAAAATAATATATAAAGAATAATAATATATGAACAAATAAAAAAGATGCGAAAATACCAGATAAAAATTAAAAATCCAGAAGAATATACAATCGGAATTCTTTTCAAGATAAATTTCTAATTGCATATATTATAAAAATTATCAATTATGAACCATGTTCTGGAGAATATTGATCTGCCGACACTCTCGACACTTGGCGAATGATGTTATGGTAGAGAGGATAAGACAGTAAGATTACGCGAGGAGAACGACGTCGTATTATCGCGTCTCGCATCAGGTCGGTGCCAAACAGTCGCAAAGTCCTCCCTTGGGCCTGGGATCGGCTTGCCTTGACGCGACTTGACGACTTTCGGACCGTCCCGCTGCTTGTGCATCGATAACGACGGTTGGCGATGATAGCGGTAAGTCGTGATGGGCAAGAACGTGTCTGAGGCGTACAAGAACGAGAAGAGAGAGTATATATATAACTGGGCGTTACATTCACAGTGAAACAGCCGAGATGATAGCAGAACATAAATATAAAAGGTGTATGAGAATGTCAATTTGTAATACATGGATTTTTATACATATGTACATACATACGCGAAAAATGCGCTCGTGTGTGTATATGTGTGTATGCATGTACGTGTATGGTGTGAGATGGTGCATATATATATACATATAAAGAGTTGAGAGATTCCATATGTATAGAGATATACACGTGATAAAATGAGACTGAACAGTATATAACGATATTATATCAATGTTTAGCTTATATGGTGTGTATGTAAATATATCGAAAAGATAGAAGATTATAAAATGTAATATATATATATATATATATATATATATATATATATATTTATATAGATATGAAAATTATTCTCTTACAGAGGATGAACCAAAGATCTCGTACAGCCTGATGTCGATTCTTTCGCGTGGCATCCCGTCCATCTTCCTGATCGTCAAAACTTGACCGAATGTCATTTAGAATACGAATGTCATTGATTCCTATACTTTTTTGTCTCTCTTTTTGTTGCGTGTACACATGCGAGAAAAATGTCAATCTCCTTCTTTATCTTTACTACTTTTCGAAATAATTTGCATTTCTAAATTTGTCGCGTGATGCCACGAAAGGTAAGTTTTAATGGCGTGATGTATATTCTCGAGAGTTTCGCTGTCCGGAACCGATAAACGACAAAGTAAAAATTCTTTTACATGCGACATGCGACTGCGCGAATGATCGCTCACTGTCAGTAAACGACAGTTTAGACTCCTAAATTTTAGTTTTCAAAAATTTCTTTTCTAAAATTTATAGAAAATTTCAAGCGTTAAGAGGATAAGATCTGATTAGTTATCGGTAAATTAATGGAATATTGTTGATTCAGAAAAAAATATTTGATTTAATAACAGTGATATAAATTAATTAAAATTTATATTTATTTTTTATGAAACTATTTCTGTTTAGATAGTTGGTGAGAAGGTAACTCAATTATTATTAAATTATTTGTATAATTATTATATTAATTAGATTGAGACTAATAATTGGAAATTAATGGCAATAACAGCCAAATATTGATTCTACTACTATTCAAGTATTATAGAGTTCATAATAGATAATTAGCATGTACTTATTATCAATAACAGCATATTCGAATGATAAATATGAACTAATTGCAATAATATTCAAATAAATACATAATTAACTGCATATCCATTCTTTTGAATGAATTTATTATTTGCAAATCAAACCTTTATAGAAATATGATCATTATGTAAGTATTATTGTAATATGATTTAATGATGTGATGTTGCATATATTTTTCATTGATACAAAAATTAATTATATAAATTAACTATGTATATATATATATATATATATATCATACATAATTTATATCTTTCTTTTAAAAATATATTCGTATTTTTGCATAATTTTCACGAATGTGTATCTTTTTTCTCTATTATAATTCATAAATAATTTATACAAATTTAAATATTATATTTATAAATATTATGCGCGGCAACATTTTTATTAGTAGCGTATTTCAAGCGTATCAATTTAAACATATGACCAATTAAATCCAATCTTCTTTACATTTATTATTTTTAACACGCTTGTATCGAAAGATCCGCGTGCGCGTTTAACGTATTAGTGATGATTTATGTGAATGTGCCACTGATCGAGAGCCACTGTATGATATACGCGCACTTATATCTATAATAGATACATGTAATGAATGAAGTCTTGACAAGAATTTTAAATTTTAAATTTTAAATGATATGATGACATGATGAATGTGGAAATCTTGATGTGCATAAAAAGAAAAAAATTAGTTGGATTATTCTTGTGATGGAGTTTAACATGACTTTCAGTTATGTGAGTATGCATAATTCGCGACGAACAATAGCGAACTACATGATTAGTTGGATTATTCTCGTGGTGAAGTTTAATATGATTTTCAATTCAGTATGTATGTAATCCGTGACAAACAGTAACGAACTTACAGTTATGTAACTTTATTTCGACAGAATAATTTCATTATCGTATAATAAATGCTATCTATCAGTTGGGAATGCTTCTATCTTGTAAATTTACATTAATAATAAGTACAATAAGAAATTTATTTTACGTCAAATGAATTTTCGGTTAAAAAAATAGAGAATATCCTAACATACGATTTAAATGATTTTTTAAATATATATAATATTTTAATATTTTATTAAATATTTCATATTTTATAATATTCTTTTAATTATTAAGTATAAAAAATTGAGAAATAAGTTCTAATACAAATTATAAAAATTATAAATATATATATAATTTTATATATATATTTATATATATATATATAAGTTATAAATTATAAAATACAATATAATATATATATATAAATTAAAATAAATTAAAATAAATTATATGTGTCTTTTTCAGTTTCTTTCTCTCTTTTTCTCTCTCTCTTTTCTCTCTCTCTCTCTCTCTCTCTCTCTCTCTCTCTCTCTTTCTCTCTTTCTCTTTTTCTCTATTTGCACTTGTAAAATTTTCACATTAGTTCCAATCTTTTCGCGAGTGAAATTTTGCGAAAACTATTTTTGCATACGGTGGCTCTCCCGAAGGCAAATTATTTACGCAAAAATATATATTATAGATACATGTTTACATGTGCAACGTATCCTATTAAACGCATGATTAATCATTCGAATACTACCTATAAAATATTTTATTAAATTATTTATAATCACTAAAAATAAATCTTTTGTTAAAAACAGAGATTTAAGTCAAAACATTTCATTCTTTGTAGAATAAGTTTCGTATAATTGATTTCAGCTAATTGATTTGCTTGTGTATCTAGATTGCGTTCAAGTAATATTAATGTGTGTGATTAGTATACCTGGTAGATCTTCCATGGTAGAGCCTGGCGAGGAAAGAAGTCACGTGCGTGTCGCCGGTCCCTAATTTTGAGCTACGTAGTAGTGTTGTGCATGTAGTAGTAGTAGTAATTGTAGTCGATGATGGGGTGACTCATAGTGACCGTGACGACGATGGTGATGGCTGATCATGTAGTGATGGTAGTAATTGTATTTGTGATTAAAGGGAGGTATAAGTGACGTGATGGGCGGATATGCAGGCGTGATATTTCCCCGCACGAACGGAGCTCTAACGTTATTCTTATCGCCTACACATCTAAAGCAGCTCATTCCACGCATTCCAATCGCAGCTGTTGTTATTTTTGAATCTCGTAATTAAATCTTGAATTTAATCATACCGCTCGTTCGTTCGTTTCTTACGATCGACCGTTTTACGGTCTTGTTCTTGTTATCGATCGTGTAGCGGTAGCTATACGATTCGTCCAATGACTCGCTGATTCGGCGACGTATCATATAATTTGATGATTCATCTAACATCTGATCTATCAAATTAGATTAATGAGACAAATCACGTAATTTAGCTTTGTTAGTGTAAGTTTTTTAAATATGTTTATTTTTTTAAATATATATGTCGGCTTGTATTATTGTTTAGAGAAAGTTAATTGTTAGATAAATTATCTCGTTTGCCGAGGTCATCGAATAAAGAGATCGTGGACGAATCATTTTTGAATTGTTCGACGTATGGTGCAAAAAGAAAAAGGCAGAGGAGAATATGTGGCTTTGCATATGGGATTAGTGAAATATTGAGGATTACGTGTTCTACTTTTTGTTTTCATGCTTTTTCGAAAGTATATTTCAATAAGTATTACAATAGAAATAATTGTTTGATTCTTTTCATAATTTTTGTTGATAAAAAATTTAGGTGATAACAAAAAAATATAATTATAATAAAATATACAAGTTAAATTTGCGAATTACATTATTTCTTATGTAATAAACTTATTACTCTATTCACTAATTATAATATAGTTATAATTGTTTAATTATAATTATTATAATTACATGAAAAAATTATATGAAATAAATTGAAATACAACATTTAAAAAAATAAAATTTGTTAACATATCTACTTTGAACTTTTAAAAGTTTAAAAAAATGTCATAGATTTATATTCTATTAATTTTCTTTCCCTTTCCTCAATTTGAGAAATTAATTTCTTGAAAGATATCTAAGGTACATTATTTTGAAGAATTTACTTGAATTACGGCAATTAATTACGTGCAACGAGATTGCAGCTATTAATTGCGCGCGCGCATTTACCGCGTTGAGAGATCGGGTTATGCCCAGAGAAATTCGCAGTGAAAAGAGAGGAAATTGAACCGAGTAGTTTCCTCTTGGCATCGAATGTGTCCTGCTTCTTCGAGCTAATCGGAACGTCTTCTACATGTTTGAGACTATGCGACATATTTGAGAGTATGCTATTCGTATGCGCGTTATTTCTCTCTCGAGAATTTAGAATATTCTATCAAAGATAATAGTATCCATTTCGTTCGCGCTAATTTTATTTCTCGGTAATAATAGCATAAGCAATTAATTATAGAACTGAAAATAATAATAATTAAAATTTTATCGTAATTGAATTTGCTACATCAATCCAAACACGGAAAGGTACAACAATATTATCATGTTTCCACTGTCTCTATCGAGTTTCGAATTCTTGCCGAGATTATACCGGTTTTAATCTCCGTGTAGAACACGAAGGACTTATCGAAGGATTTCGAGGAATCGGTTAAGACTAATTGGACTAAGGTATAGTAGTGATAACATGATACAACGCTCGTGCTGCTAAGTTGTCGATACAATGAACAACGAGACAGGCCTTGATGCTGGTGCAATTGTTCACGCAAGAGAATTTGTTCGAAGATTGCAAGGTACATTTTTAGAGGGAGAAAAGAAGGGAAGAGCCAGAGTAAAATAGTGCGCGGTAGTTTTTCAATGAAAGAACGATAGAAATAAAGAAGAAGAAGAAGTGAAGATTTCTTGTGCGATGGCTCTAATGGCTCTAATATAATGGACGTACTTGCTGCGTCCAATTCGTGCTCGAAATTACACCCGGAAAGAAGGGAAACGGATCTGTCAATTTTTCGTTTTGTCAAATCGCTCCCGAGTGCCACTCAAGCTATATTGATTCCGTCTAGGTCCTAAATCTAACAGGCATAATACGAGAGTGCAAGGAGACCGAGCAAAGTAGCGAATGCGATGTTGTTCGTTAAAAATGTTAATTATAGCAATTGATTATGATTCAATGAAATTTTTTTGAGCCACATATATTCAATTTTCTAATCATCTTTTTATTTCAAAAATATTTTATTTAAGTAAAATATTAATTTATACTTTTTGCTCTCTCAAATTCATTAAAATTTATTAAAACCGAATTTCAGAAAGAACCAATTTCAGGGAAAAGAGAGATTTATATATTAATATTTATATATATTAATTTATTTATATATTAATAAAATCTGAATTATATATGAATTATATACTCATTAATACTTGATCATTTTGACTAATTACAAAAAGACCGCAGCAAATATAAATTTCGCAAAGAAGTGTACGAATCGAAAAATATAAACGTAAATATAAATCACGCGTCGTGAAAGTGGGTCAAAATGGAAAAGTAGTAACCCTATAAGCGAAATAGTAGTGAATTTCTCGAACGACTTCGCATCCATACCAAGAACGAACTATAAATAAAGGTAGAGCGCTATAAACGTGAAAACGTATCTCGGGAATGTATATGAACTACGTCTGCTCTAAAGACATGGATTGCGTGAAGAGCAGAGCAAAACACATGACAGTGATGCTGGTAACGGTGGCAGTACTCTGAGAAACTTTTTTTTTTACGACGTTAACAGTCAGTACAAATGCGCTCAAATTTCGCTATATGACGATACAGTTGAGCAGCGACAATTGTTGAGTGAGAGTAAGCGATATGGGGAATTTATATATATTGATGCTTCAAAAATTCACGTTGACGGATTTTTGTACCATTCCTGGAAATGTCGGATTTAACGCGAGGACTTTTCCCTGCGATCTTGTTGACAAATATCACCGAGACATGTGCAAATTTTCAGTCAAGCGAATAGTACTCGGTCGAAATATATAGAAATACTGTATCAATAGAAATGGCTGATATTTTGTAACATGGCCTTATGTAATTTTGGTCAAAATACGATTTTTTATTCCAATTTTGATTAAACATTTATAAGTGCTAATTGTGACATAATCTGTAAACTCAGTAGTCAAGATTCTTCTCGACTTTTTATATTGTCTCACGAATTTTATTTCTATCATATAAGTTTATGAGAGATGTCAGGATCCACATGCGGCGTTAGAAGATATCGAAATTCTATAAAGGTAAACGAGACGATAAAGCAACAGCGATAAAGCAAAGCGAGGACTTGACAGATGCCTCTGAGAAAAACGATGCGAACTCTTTTTCGGATTATTTTTCAGAAATTTCCGCAATCTTCGTTCGCAATGAAAATAGGAATAGTACATCACTGCGTTTATGGGCGTGAATTTTTGAAAACTCTTGCGACGGTGACACGAAGAAAAAAGTGCATGATCGAAGCACTTGTGAAAAAGTAAACCTGCGATTACGTGCACATTGAACGCGAACGAGGGTGCGAGTATGTGCGTGCGTGTTGGAAGACGAGGGATGTATGTATGATGTGTGTATGTTTTGCATGTGTCTGTATGCATTTATACGCGCGTGTATAATACATGTGTGAGGTTGTCGAGTAGTGATGTAAAACGCGTCGATTTTCCAGTTCCCCTTTGATTCGATTTTCTTTTTTCCTCAGGGAGAAAAATGTTAAAAAATTCGAAATGAACAGAACATGCAAATTGGTTCGAGATGCATCGAAGTAGTTTCGAATAACGACGTGCGTTGAATAAAAGTCACGAAAAAAGATATATTTTAGTTGATGTAATATTCTGAGAGATCGATTTTCCCTTTAATTTACTTCTTCCTTCGTATCTTCTGTTTTTTTCAAGTAAATTTTTAAATAATAACACAGAATAATAGAAATTGCGTAAAAAATAAGTCGTTAATTAAATTTTGATACAAGTGCTGTTTCAATCCTAGTTGTAATACAATCGAAATACATAAATGTTTTTTCTCGAAATTTAAGACAATTTAGAACAATTGGTTTTCACTAATTATGTATATCATATGATATTAAATTGATTTTGTTATCATAAACATAAATCTTTGATTTCTTTGAACATATGAATTCGAACCATCAAAATTATTGGATTCTTAAATGCTTCATGGAAAGTTTTTTCATTTTAATTTTACATATTTCAAACTCTCGTGTGTGTAAATTTTTCTTCATATTTATTATAAAATTCTAGTTTTATTCTGTTTTAAATTTTTAGCTATTTTAAAAGTTGAAAATTTTTAAATATTTGTAAGATCCACGAACGTTTTCTGCGCAAGTCTTTGGAATCCTTGAATCTTCGCATTCTCGTTTAATAATCAGATTTTTGCGTTGTCGCATTCTAAATTTTAAATCTGCGGATTTCCATGTCTGTTGATCGAGGCCGTTGCGTTAGTAGCTTCGACCGTCTCTGCCTATCACCGGCCCCCGATCTTGCATGTATACCGTACCTTAATCTCGCTCTTATTGCGAAACACAGAACGGAGAACACTTCCGCTCGCGAGAACCCGATCGATTTTAGGGGCAATGATCGAGTCGAGTCGCACGAGACGGGCGGAGAGGTTCGCAAAACCCTGTTGTGGTCCCTGAATCGAGAATGGGCCGTCTGTATAAGGATAAGGGTTACTCCACTCACCCCCTGGCGCTCGCTTGTTCATTTTTGCTTTTGTCCCGGTTTTTTATTCCTTTTTCTTTTTTTTATTTTCTCAGATCAAGTGACATAGAAGTTCAAGCATGAGCACGATAACACGGGGCGAAAAGTAAAGCCACTGGCAGTGCAATAACTGCAAACTACTTGCAAGCAGACTACTCATACAGAATAATGAATAGCGATTAATGTTGACGCACACATATATATATATATACATATGTATATGATAGTATAGGCAAATTTTTTTTTAAGAATTGATTAATATAAATAAATAGATAAATAAATAAATATATATATATATATATATATATATATATATATATATACATATGCGTTAAAATGCATAATGAGCATTGATCGAAATATGAGTGACACACACAGATATATATGTATATACATATATACGCAATACATATAAATGTATACATATATACACATATATATACATTTAAATTTAATTATGAATATATGTATGGCGACACGGATATAGAAATTGCTTAAGGACCTGCTTCTGGGCCATCGACTGCATTTGTTGGAACATGATCCTTTCCTCCTCTTTTCCTAAAACAGCAGAAAGTAACGAGGAACTTTTGGGGGAACTGCTTGGTTCCAGGTTCACGGATCATCGGTGTAATTATGAATGTGTGTGTGTGTGTATGTATGTGCACTTGTATGTGTGAATAGAGATCTAATTATCGCAGTAATTTGCTCACGCGTAATCTTTTTTAATTTTGCTCTATTTCTACATATTATTTGTATAATAATTAATAGAATTATGCAGTTTAATTAGTAGAATGTATATAATTAGTTATAGGTCTCTTGCAATTATAGTATAATAGAAAATAGAATAATTTTATATTAAATACAATATATATTTAATATTAAAACAAAATATTATATAATAAAAATAATTTTTTTCCTTTCTTAATATTAATTTCTTCATAAAAATAAATAAAATAGAAAAAATGTTTCGATATGTCAGTGCAGTGCATTTGGAATATTCACTTGTGTCACGTGCAAATAATATATTTTATTTTGATAATAATTATGTCCTAAATTAAAAAGTTTTGATTATAAAGTGATTTTTCCAATCTTCCCAACTTTTTAAAGTATTCTTGTATTTCTCCGTAGAACTATTTTGTAAAATTAGTATTCTCTCGATATGACTTCTCATTCGTATTGTTATTTTCATAGCAAGTTTATATAGATTACAATAATGTTCTCAAAGAGAATAGATTTGCCCGCTTAGACGAGTTACGGTCCGCGAATTTAACGAGATAATTCGATCCACCTTTATGGTGTTTCGTTGAGACGAACGAGAGTATTTACGCGAAAAATTCGTTACACAAAATTGGGTTTTCTCTTCGTTGAAGAAGGATGCCCAGTAAAATACCGGGTGTTGTTCATTGCAAACCAGCTATTAACTTTACAAAGTTTATTTGAATTTCTATGTATATTGCCGCATAAAATCTTATTTACGAATCTAGATATTTAACAAAATATTACTTAATTTTTATTTCGTATAAACTTAGATAAAAACTTGTTAGCGAAAAAGATACACTTCTTTAGAAAAATGCATAAGATGGGAAATCAAGCGAAAAATAAATCTCAAATTGTTTAAAATGTATAAATCTAAAGTAAAAATTTAATTATTGTGAATTTTACCATTTCTACTGCCGCTTCTCTTGTTTAAGCCAATTTGGAATTGATGCAGATATTTTCCGTGATATTATGTATTTTATAATTAAAATAAATACTTTATTAATTTGCTAAATTAATTTAATTTATTTTAGTATCTAATCTCTTTATTATGATTTTTCAATTTATAATTATATTATCCTTAAAAAAATTCAACAATTAATATGGATTATCATAGTTTGTTATTTTTTTATCATAAAATGTATACTTAATTAAAATCATGCATATTATAATGTATCGATTTTCGATATTATAAATAATAATAAATAATAATAATAATAATAATAATAATAATAAATCTAAATCCATTTTCAATTCAATCTAATTTTTTTTTTAAGGATCCAATCGGTCTTATGGTCACATCTGTTTTTTTTTTAATAAAATAAAATATCGAGAAAAATAATTAATTAAAATAATTTAAAGAAATTTGCAAGCAATGTCTCACCCATCCCCTTGTTCTGGAGCATCTCGAGGAGCTTCTTGATACTTTCATCGCGAGCCTGCAGCGTTTGCTTTTGCGTTTCTATTCTTAATTCCAATTCCTGCAACAGAAAAAGATCAATAATTAATAATAAGAAAATTAGAATAATTTAAAATATTATTTTTTCACGATCGCTATTTTAATTTTTTACGCAATTTATCATTATTTTAAAACTCGCAAAAATTTTTGTTTATAAAAAATTATTTTTTTCATTCATATTTGCAATTCGATTAAATTATTAAAAAAAAATTATTTTTTTTTATATATTTCATGTTCGATAATTCCTAATTGTACATAAGAAATTTTGCATAGTTACGACAATCAATATCAATTTAGATATCTTTGAAATTTATTGTATTCATATATAAATCATAATGTATACATACATTCAACAATGAAACTATGTGATCTCAGTGCTTTCAAAATATTCTCTATAAATCCATTATTTTAAATATGTAAATTCGATTATACACATATGTATACTTTAAAAAAATTGGCATTATTTTATAAACTTTTCACATTTTTGTACGCGAGATGATCTAAATCTATCAAGAATTAATTTGAAAAGATTCTACAATAAATTTAAGAGAATTCGATTTTTTTTTAAGATTTCTCTTTAAAATATTTTTCGGTGATTTGCAGAGAAGTTTTACAAAAGTATATATCATATGTTTTCCAAAGATACATTAAATACAAACTTTGACAGGTCGGAGAAGAGATATATAATTTACTATTATTGTCAGCATCTAAAAAAAGATTAACATTTCAATCGTGTAATAGAAATCTGTTTTGCAACGAAGGACGAAGAAGCTATTTTTATGACATTTCGTGTACTTTGTACGGGATTATTTTTATAAAAATCGATAATGTCTCTGTAACCTTTTCACATACTCGAGCGTATATATGGGGATAGAAATGTCTGAGCACGTGAATTTATATACATTTATATCGAAGCACACGCGTTTCTCATATATGCTATCTATACATGATAAATTCATGTGTTAGAACATTTCTCTTCTTATGTGTAAATCAACGGCGAATAGTGTCACCCGCTTGACGCCCATGTAACAAATTTAGCGCGTCTCTTTGATGGCAGGAAAGTAATTAGTCTGGAATTAGACGCCCGCTGCTGGTCTTCTACCGGTCTTTTCCTGCTGTGCGAGAACATTCGCGTACGATATTATCTGAGAGCTTGGACAATAGCGCACGCTGTAAAAACGTGAAAATTCTACGGTAGAGACATCAAGTGATATCTGATAATTAATTTAATCAAACTTTTTTAATAAAAACTTTTAGAAACCTTTATATAATCATATAGATGCATCTCTGTTTAATAGTATTTCAAAAAATATATACTGCATTTACTGTTAATCTAATTTTATCTCGATATATTATTATTGATATTATCGACAAAGAACTATAATAATCTTATAAGAATGAAATTATAAAACGTATCGAATATATACAAATTAATAAAAAATTAAACAGATTAATCACAAATTTGTAGATATGTAGATATCTTTTCCTCATTATAAAACAAGTTATAATTACTACATTATTAAAAAATTAAATTTTAAATAATTAGCCCTATCGCATAACTTTGTATATAAAATCGTATATTGAATCGAGGATGGAGTGAAACAAAAACGCATATACATTACATTAAGATATTTCGGACACTTCAAATTTTAAGGACTTCATAATAACGATAAACTCGGTCGGACGCGTGTTGATTTTGATAGTAACGAGAATTTACGGAAAGACGAGAAATCGAGTGCATAAACTGGCGAATGGCCAAAGACGACCAGTTGCTCCGCGTACGTTGTACATTTGACCTGTCTGCGATATTTAGGTCGAGGCAGTTTAAGCTTATGGACAAATATCCCTCTGCTTCTTATTAAAATGAACTACTTCCTGGTGGAATGTCTTAGTCAGTTAAATTGTCTCTTTAAATAATCATGTACAAGGCAAATTGTACACATGCGCACACGTATTTATATACTATAAATTCTTTTTATCTTGCAATAAGAATAAAATATACTTGATATATAAAATATACTTGAAATTGATCTAATTTTGTATATATTAAATGTAAAAATTATTAATAAGTAATATGTACTAAAAGTAGTTTTTCACTAAATAAAAAGATATACGCATGAAAGCGTTGCTAAAATTAAAAATAATAATATTTATATAAAAAATATTTTTATTTTAAAATAATTTTAATATTTTTTATTTAAAATATATGATGTACTTCAAGTATTAGATAATACAAAAAACCGTGCCATAACTTGTACTGGTTTAAATATGCTTATTTAATGTATTGACTTTTTTAAGAAAACAAAAATTAATATCTTTATAATATATTTATATCTTTTCTAAAAATATTCACGCTCTTTAAGTAGGAGCTGATTAAATAATTATGTGCTGCGAACAAAGTATATCGACAATGCTTATTCATAGCGTTATAGATAGACCTAATGAATTTACCACAAGAAGAGACTGATATTTGCGTTCTAAAAACATTCTGGTTGTGGTCAGACAATTCTGTTCGTTCAGACAATCGGTCGTTTACCTCGCTCACGATCTAAATCGTTCATCTATTTCGGTTCAAGCAGGCCCACATGGTATACGCGAAGTCAATAAACCACGGGCACATACCATCAGATGGAATATTTCGCGAAGAAATTTATTGCATTCATTATGCGCGTTCATCAATAGATACTCTGAATGGATTTTAAATAAATCAATGATATACGCTATTAAATAGAATCGATGCATTATTATTGATATGGCTCCAGTTACATGTATAACACTGCAAAGATTCTTTTCACTGAGAAGTGAGAAGCAATAATGATGGATTTTTCAATAAAATTTTACTACTATTTAAAATCTTACTGCCAATTAATAAAATAAAAGAGAAAAAAGTATGAGCGTTTTTATTAAAAATTAATGGAATATTAATCTTTGATGAAATTTTATTGCTTTGTGACATTTTTACTGATTCAGTTTAAGAGAGTATCAATTGTATCTACAATTTCAATAGAATTTTAATATATTATTAATAATTAAAGTACTATTAATAAGAAAAACGAGAAAAAATTTAATAAAACTATAAAAATCAAAATCGCTGTTACTAATGATTGTTTTGAAAAATAACTGTAATTCGTTATCCTCTCCCGATTATTTTAAAACAAAAGAAAATAATTCATTGTATAAAAAAGATTAAAATTCGTAGATATATATAAAACAAAATATGATTAAAATTTGCGAAATATTCGAAGAAGATATTGGACAAGTCCAAAATATTTTCCTTGAATAGAAATGCTGGAGCATATGACAGATGTCTGCAGCAATATCAGAAAATCGAAAGAAATAATGTGAAAATATATAATATATCTGGCAGTCACGCGCAAAAATGTTCACGTCGAGTACATTTTCAGAGCTGTCGGTGAAAGAGGAAAAACAAGAATAAAAAAAAGAAGATAATCCGAGAGATAATTCATAGCATTTTCAAATTTGTGCATTAATCTCCTTATGGCAATCTCCACTTTTTTTACCGCATTTATATTCCTATTATTTCCCATTTATCGCATTATACCCCTATTATTTTTGAATTATAATGGAATTTCTCTTCTCGAAAATGCGGAAAACATTCGCGATGGCGTGCGCCATTCTATTTCAAGCCCATGGCTGCATTATTTTCGACATAAGACGCGGAAAACCGACCTACGGTCACGCCGGTTAAAATTAATCTTACAAGCGCGCGGCCGGAAATTAATTTTCCCTCGGAAAAATTCAATCAGGAGCAGAAAATACAGGATTATAACACCGTCATTTTAGAGAGATAATTTTGCGTCACAGTAAAAAGAGATCAGTTTAAATCCACTTTATGGCTCAGAGAAAAAGTAATCTCGTAATAATCTAGATGTTAATATTCATGTTAATGTTTACTTACTTTTATTGTATCACGAAGTATGGCGATTTCGCGAGTCAGATGCTCGTTCTCATTATACAAAACTTCCATTTGCTGCTGTATTTCAACGTTCGGCCCGCGCATTCTCATTCTAAGCTCCTCTTCCAGTTGACGGACCATCATGCTTTGTTTCTGTAATAAAAAATATCCATAATTGACTATAAATATGATAATCTATGTTTTTAATTTATTATTGAAAGTAAATATATAATGAAGATATTATAAAAAGAAATTAAATATAAAAAGTTTTATCTCATTCTTTATTTGAAATTTCCCGTTGTTTCTTGAATTTTAAATTGTCCTAAATTTTAAATAAAAATAGAAAAGAACTAATGGAAACATTAATAAAGATATTAATAGAATAAATGTATTAATAGAAATAATATTGGTAGAAATTGGAACGATTATAATAATAATTGTTATACAATATGTAACGATAAAATGTCTCAAATATTTTTGGATTTAAAATTATTCCATTCCTATATGAAATATCGTAAATGCATGAATTTTTAAAATTTTTAAATGTTGAAATATATTTCAACGCGATAAAGACTTTTAGAGTTTGGCTATTTGCATGATGTATTCGCTTGAAATATTAGTAAAAAACAAGTCTATTTGTGCACGCATCGTTACATCGACAATTGTATTACACAGTGAAAACACTGCTGTTTGTTCTGGTCGTATTAATCTTTTACTCTCGTATAAATGTGTGGTAGACTCGAGTGGTATTGTGTTCCACCAAGATTCTCTGGTCTCGGCTCGTTAGACATCGTTAATGACGCCGGCGACATAAGCGCGTAGGTGGACAAAAGTCGCGTCGCAAAAAAAAAGAAAGATTTCCGACTGTACTCTGGTGTAGCAGATTAACAAACGCTTGTGTTGCACACCGACGTGTTGTCTCGTTGATGAAACACTTTGTGCATGCAACGCACGTCTTCCCGTCACGCTGATTTAACGACGAGTGTTTTAATTTTATCTAGATTCAGAGAGACTTTGTGTGTTCCTGGGGAAAAAATAATATATTTTTCATTGTATATTTTATATAAAAAGAAAGGAAATATGTAAATGCGCGAATGCTTTTTTATGCGCATACTTCTTTATTGTAAAACATTTCTTTTTCAAGAGGATTATTTTTAAAACAATAAAAAATAAAAAAAAATGTAAAAAATACAAAAAAAATTTAAATATTAAGTAACAATAATAAATATTAAGTATTTGTATATTTGTATATTATCAGAAAAAAAGTAATTATAATTTTTAGTTCTCAAGTTTATAAAAATCCTCTATTGTGTCTTCTTTTGGTTGTGACATATTTGTGATATTTTCAATCAGAAAAAAATTAATTAATTATCACAATTCTAAAATTTATAAAAATATTCAATTGTATCTTTCTCATTATGTGATGATAAGTTTAAATCAGAGAAAAGTTAATTAATTTTTACTTCCAGAGTTATAAAAATTCTCAATTGTATTTTTTCATTTCGTGACAGTAAAATATATATTGATCGAATATGCATACATGAATAAGCGACAGTAAATTTAATTTTAAATAGAAATTACTATATAAAATATTATACAATCTGTTATTCAATATACGGTATATGATAACGAGATTTACGAAAAAGAACGCAATACAACGTTTTGTGGTATAAAGAAAGACAATCGCTTTGTTGCAGGAAATGTTTACATGCGTGTAAAAGTTTATTCATCAAGTGTTTTTGATTGCACGGGAGAATCGCATACTACAACGAACATATGCGAACGAATATTCCTACGGAAGCCAATATGTTCAATATTACCGATTGACCTGATTTGGCGTGCATGGCATCAGTGCTATGCGATGTTATGGAGGATGAGATGGGAAGGCAGGGAATTGCATTCTAGCATGCGCAACGTCATTTCCCCCTTAATCATCCAATGTCTCTGCGTGATCTGTTCGCCCTGTGATTAAATTCTATTTTTTGCCTATAAATTTCCGCAAATAATACGCATGCAAAAATTCGTCTTATTATTATCTTAATATTTATTATTCTATATTGTGTTTTATTAATGTAAATTTTATTTTGTTAGTAGAAATTTCATGTTGTATATTTATTTATTTAGTTTTAAACGTTAAATTGATAACTACATCTCAAAAATTTTAATTAGAATAAATTTCAATTTATATTAAAATTGCTTATCTATTTATGTTTAAAGTTTTATTCATCGAGTTCTTAAATTTTTATATTAATAAAAGAATTGATGCGCAATTATAACTTTAATTAAATTTTTATCAAGAAGTGATTAAATACTACACATTTTTTATGAATATTTTGAACATGCCATATTCATTTTAGTAGAATTTACAAAACATTTATGTGACATGAAATATCACGAATAAAATGCAAGAAATAAAAGAATTGGCAATATTTTCGAACGTATACATTTGATGCATATTCACGGAACGTAAAAATCGAACAAAGTGAATAAGTGCTCATAACTTCGTCAAGAAGTGTCGTTTAACATTTAGTCGTTTGATGAAAATACAAATAAAATTTACAATCAGTGCTTAAATTTTTTTATCAATTTTATTAGTAGACGAATAAGAAAAGAGAGAGAGAGAGAGAAAGAGAGAGAGAGAGATTACGATATATTCAAAGATATTTAATATTAAAATATTCAAGCAATCTGTCGCATTAAATATTATTAAAGACGTGACAATAACTATTCAATTGTAGAATATAAATATTTTATCAAGATATGACGTAAATATTTTATTTACGTAAATATTTTATTTACGTAATATTTTATTACGTCGTATTTTACGTAATATTATGTAAATATTTTATCAAGATGACATGAACAAAGTTGAAAATCGAAGAAGGGAAAAGTAAGAAGGAAGTTTGGAGTTTAAAAGAAGCCCCTCTTAGAGAGAAGGCAAGATCCTATTAATGATCGAGTCAACCCTACAACACTTGCAACAGGCGTATTTTCATAATATGAAAATTACTTTATCTTGTATTTGATGGATATTAATATTGCAATTCAGTTATAATTGCAATATCAATCGGAAAATTCATAAACATTAATTAAGAGAAATGTTTCAATTAATGTTTAGAACAATGTTTCATAATAACTTGGAATTTTCATTATATATGCACGTATCTAATTAAAAGAAATTTTATATGCATAATACTTGATTTTTATGCAATTATAATAAAACTAATTTAACAAAAATTTCTTAAAAATTTGTAAAATATTGAATATTAAGAAAAATTTAAAAAAAAGATTCTAAAAAAATATATTATTGATTCGTGTAATATAATTTTTTTCATTTTTATAATTTTTATTCATTTGGTGTCTTTATTTAAAGTATACTCATCTTTATTTAAAATATATGCGCTGCATTATTTTATAAAGTTATAATCTTAAAAACTAAAATTAATTGATAAGTTTATAATAAAGTTAAAAAATAAATTTTAAATAATAGTTTATCTTATTTTTCTAAAAAGCGAGCTAAAATTTATCTTTTATATAATGTTTTATAAAATTTGAATATAAGTAAATTATTACGTTAGAGTCAGATTTTAGCTAAAAAAGCCGGTATTAATATTTTCATAATTGTATAATTTTATTGAAGTATTCATGACCATGAAATCAGATTGAGCAAAAAATCTGCGATCAATTTTCAAGTAGACGATGGTGTAAAGCGTTCAATCGCAAGAACTACATAGTCTTAATTATATAGTACATCGTCTTGGTTTTTCTTGGGGTCATTGTACCCGCAGATCGATCTCGACCAAGGAATGAGGCAAGGGTGGAGGCACGCGGTCAGTTTTCTTGGGGAAATAACGATCACTTTATTATTGCTCGAGTACTTCATATATTTTTCGAAACAATTAATTTTTTTGAGGTAATAATTATTCAAGATTTCTGTCCGCAATCTTTGTTTATCTTTAGCGAAGAAATAAAGTTTCCACACGCATATATACAGAGTATATTGATTTACACATGTATATAAGAAAAATAGATACATATACATGCATACGAGAAATTTGGATCGATCTTGCTCGACGGGATGGAAACTTAGAGATGTTGCTATCCTGGGAGGCAATGTGTTAAATCCGGAGATAGTCGTTCCAAGGATAGGTGGAAATGAAATCGCTCAATTTCTGACAGTGGCCACGAATAAGAAAGAGACCGACGTTTAAAATGTTTATATTATGATGGACATTTCGATATTTTTACCACTTAAAATAAAATACTATTTTTCTGTCAACTGTCAGAAAGATATGTCTAAATTGAAATGCTTTTTTGAAGGAGTAATATAATAATAAAATTTTTATCATATTTAAAATGATAAAATACGAATAAACAAGTTAAAATCTTCATAAGCATTAAGCGAATCAAGGAAGATGGACAAGATAATTTATATTTATTTAATGATAAATTATATTTATTCACGAGAATATGGGCAGCTCGAATTCTCTATGAAACTTTCTGCGCACTTTGGATCAGGCACTTTTGATGATGCATTCCAACAAATCGTTAGACGATTGCAACTTGCGCAAATCCAGCGTAGAAAGTCTTTCATCGAAGAGAGCTCAGCCCCGTCTCGATCTTCTTCTCTCTCGCTTGACTGCTTTCCAGGCGAGCTTCTCAACGAGGTTGTTATCGATCGACCGTGCGGTCCTTTGTCGTTCTCGTATCCTGTAAAATCCGTCTTGGCGTAACCGCCAAGTAAATGTAGCAAAGCCATGGGTGCAATCGCGCGTCATGATTAATAATGCAACGATGCAAGAGTGCGTTCGCTGTTGTTTCGAATTGACTCTGACGAATCATGGAATTAATTTTTGAATTTATCGGAATAATATTAAAAAAAAGGATTATAGCAAAAATAATGTGGTGATGTTTCTGTCATGTATTACAAGTGTCAATAATCAAGTTATATTTAAACAAGCGACAATATTTGTCAAATTTAGGTCTAATTTAAATGTAAGTTAAATCATATCATCATGGAAGATGCGCGATTTACTCTTATTTGCTTTTATATTAAATTGAATTAAATTATATCTAACAATAAGAAATCAATATTGTAGTTTCACATAAAGCGACAGTCTTTTTAATTAATGGAAGATTTTATTTTTATCATTGGAAACTCATTGCATTTACATGGATTCCGTTTACACGGAGAATTATTTCACTTGACATTATACACTTAACAGTCCCGTTTACCCAGACAGTTATTTCACTGACATTATACAATGATATTACAATGACAGTATACTAATTTATCGGAAAAATCAAGCTTTCCTCTTGTATATTTAAGATTTCAAATCTTAAAAATATATATTGAATTCCGAAAAAGCATGTCGCATGAGAGAATGGGGGCGAGACGGCAGATGATGGCGGAGGCAGAAGCGTTATCGAGCGGTACCGACCCACCCCCTCCATTCTCTTGAGCTTTCGTTCTTTCTCCCTCTCCTTCTCTCTCGTTATATGTCAGGGGTGGTATGCTCTTTATCGTCCTCTTTCCTTGTCTCGTCCACGTTTCCCCATTCTTGGCCTCGCATATTACACCAGCATAAAAGAAACCGGACCTGGCCGAAGGCTTTTCAGCCGATTTTCCTAACCGATCATCCTATGACCAGCCTCATCATCGCTCCTGTATCATCGACAGTTAAATGGAACGAAGCGTCCTAAGCATGAGTAACGTTACACAACAGTTTGTTCACGTTGAGAGGACACGAAGGATCGAAGTTTGTGATTCCATAAGCATGTAAATTGTGTTAGCATCCCGGCCCTAAATTCTCCCAAAATAGCATTTTTATATTCAAAACAAAAAAGTGAATAATGTTTTTAACTATTAAATTTATGATGCATTAGAGTTTTAACATTATAAAATTTATATCATTTGCAATTTTCAAAAAATGTTTAAAAATTATTCCAGACTACATGTTCCAGAATAAAGCATGTGCAAATTTAAAATCTTTTTAATAATGAAAAATATTTGTAGTAGTTTTTTTTTAATAAAGCTTATTAAATATTTGCGATTTTCATACAGCTTGAATTTATAAGTTAAATGGATTTATTGCCGCAACTTTCAATATTCATATAGCAAATATTATTGAAAAAGTTTCGTGTGTTATACACGAAAATAAGGGAATAATTATCGTGAAAATAAATAACGATAAAAAATAAATAACAATAAAAAAACGATAAATTATACGCGTGTTATTAAATTGCACACCGCATTGTGCTAGAGAAAGTGACGCCACAGATCGATACTAATACTTTTAAAAAGTTAGTCGAAATTTGCTTCCAGCTGCCAAATAAAGTAGTTCATAAAATTTTCAAATGTTTTGCCGAGATATCTTACTCTTTGTCGTTTTTTGCAACTTGATTTCATTTTCTTTTGAAATGACGATGAAAGCTTAATATATTGCAAGGTCTAATATATTGCAAAAGGATATCTTCGATTGCAAAAACATATCCGAAATTATTTATAGTCACTTTCTTCAAAGAAAAATCGAAAGTAAAAACTTGGAAAAATCATAGATCGTAAAATATAATTATAGATTCTTCTAATTCTATTTAGTACCATCAAATTAATATTATATAACATTAATTAAAGTTGTTAATTTTAATGTATTATATGAGTATATATATATAATTTGAAACATATTTTTCATAAATCATACTCATAGAATTTTTTTTAAATCAACAGAATTACATTGAAAAGAAAATATTTTCGTATTATTTTTTATATTTATATAAATCGTTCATATACATATACAGGGTGTTCTAAAAAGGTATGTCAAAAATTTAAGGTATTCCTCACATCTTAAGGTATTCCTCACAATTTAAGAATGAAAAAAATGTTATATGGACATAGGTGCAGAAATGCTTATTTCAGGAGTTATGTTGAAAGTACTGTTAACTATATTACTTACACAAGGAAAGGATTAATTATTGTAGACGACAATCATTTAATTAGGCTTATTTACATTTGGTTTTAATGTGACTTTGAGTATGTTACAATAAATGTTGAAAATATTATATGTGATGTTTTGATGTTATGTGCTGCATTAATTTTGCAGACAATTTTCATATATATAATTCGCCGAAAATGTAATTTGTAAATATTGTAGGTTTCGTAATACAGTTTCGTTTTCTTGAGAATAATTAATTAAACAAAGTATAATACAGAGTAAAAGACTTTTGACAAACTACTCTGTACTTTGAAATACTTTTAAATATTGTCATCAGGTATATAAAACAGTAAATATTTTGTTTGGTTAATTTCTCTTTCTATTTATATTTTTCATGCATAATGTATATTATATTCCTTTCCTGTGTAAGAATACAAATTATCATCTTTTGTAAAGGAACATTCGGTATTCGAGCGATTACGTCATAAAGCTCAAAATAATTTTGGTTAAATTTTGCATCAAAACAAGAGCTCAATTATTACCTGTTATTTTCTGCGAATTTTTAATCGGCAATATTAATCTCGCGTCATATCGCAGTGACTACAACGACATACACATGTCGACCTGTACGCTAATTATGTTAGTACATGGAAAATAAGCCAGGAGTGATATCGTTGTGACGAATCAAATACTGGGGGAAAAATTGCTGCACGTTCGTGCGGATCAATAATATATCGTTTGCGATACGAAAAAGTCGACATATTTTACAATGAGATTCTTCGTATTGTAACAAAATCTTAATTAAAAATGTTTATCATATTGATCAAAATTTAATTAGACATATAAAATTAAAAAGGACTTATTTTGTTAATAAGTTAGAGATATAGTGATAATTTTAACACTACAAAAAATGAAGAATCAATGATTAAGATTACTTAATTATGTGAAATACTCTTTATACATAATATATTACCCTTACTGAAAATTTATTTTTATTATTTTAATTGATAAATTTCGCAAAATTAACATATCTTCAACAATTTTAATTTCTGTTACAGAAAACTTTTTTCTAGATTTATTTTTTTCTGTAAAAAAATTCACAGACAGATCGATTAGATCGCAGTTAAAGCTATTTTTGTTCGCGCAAGAACGGTCTCGCGATTCTCGCGTCTATTGGCAGCTTCGTTCTTTCTCTCTCTTTCTCCGTGTCTCCACAAATCTATTTCAATCTGTGTTACAAACTGAAACGAATTGTTCGCGTGCTCTTCCATTCGCCGGCGAATGTCAAGAGACAATTGATTTCTCTCTCCTCTTTGTACTAGGTGCATCAATTCCTGCAGTTCGAGTAACAGTCGAGTATAGACACGATGTGATGTCGTCGACAAGTATTTTGCTAGTCGTTACAATTCATCACCTATTTTTATTATCAAATGTTTTTCTTACGAGCAATATAATAAAGTATACATGAGATATTATCAGAAAGTTACAATCAATAAGTGTGGAACGATCCATTTTGTCACATATTTTAGTAAGTTTGTAAACATATAATTAAGAACGAATTAAATATATAATTTGAAAAAAAAACCATATTACTTATATCTTATATACTATTATCTTAATACTTATATCTTATTATTTTTCTATTATTGCAAACTTTTCTGGTCTTGTAAAATTTTGTCGTTATGTAAATATGGAAAACATAAAATTATTTGAAACATATTTTTTAAAACTATGAAAAATATTTTCTAATACATAAAAATTAGAAATCCGCTTATCTTAAAAAACTTCAATAATTATTTCTAATTATTATAATTTCTAACTTAATTTTCAATAGAATTCAAGGAAATCAAATCACAGCAATAATAATTTTACATGACACGTTCAACATCAAATACGCTAGTAAAAATATTTGATCAATGAAAGTTATGGAAATATATGGCATAAATTTGTGGATCATCATTTAGATCGGCATCATTTTGCGCTCGATTAAATCGAACAATGCATATTCTGATGGTTTTTGTGCGATTAGAGAATATGTATCACATATGAGGAGGAATAAACGTTTTTCTTGATAACGTGCGAACCATCGATCGAAAAATGTCGAATAAAAGTAGAGTTTATCGAATGTCCCCAATATAAGCCAGATGTTCTAGCATTCGACCTAGATAGAAAGACGAGTTTTCCAATAAAATACATTTCTCAACACTTTAACATATCTCTGATTTATTGATAGCTTATCTAATTGAGAAATAATGTGCAAAAGTTGTGCATTAAATGAGGATCTAAAATTGAGTTTAAATCATAACTTTTGCGATTTAGAAGCAAATAAAATCACTTTTATAGCTATTTTGTTTTATTTAATGTGTGTGGTTAATCTTGTTAGAATAATAATAAATTATAACAATAAATTATTATTACTCCATATGATTTCCTCTAAACTTTGATTAAAATTGATACTTTTGGGCCAATAAAATAATTTCTCACTATCCATAAAATAAAATTAAAAATATAATAAAAGTTTTATATACTTTATTAGTATTTAAATATTTGCGTTATTAAACACTGAAGCTTGGATACGAAAACAAAATTGGAATGCTATTAACTTTTTCATTTTATGCAAAAACAAAAATTTTTGAAATATAAGCTCGAATTATCAAAATCAATGTTTTCCTCTTTATATTGTTGCATAAGATAATATTACCGGTTACGAAAATATTACAAAATAAACATATTAAAAATAAACAGTTTATAGCAATATTTACTGGAAATAATCTATTTTTAGAGAAACGATATTATATACTAAAAATATCGTATGTTTTTGCATAACTCATATACGTAACTCTTTCCAGACGTTTTACTAAAATTTATTAATACATGCATATTTCACATATGCCATAAATGTAGAAATACCATAAATGCATCATGTAAATAATTTTTCTTGTGAACAAAATTTTATATGACAAAGATCATGTGTGTAACGATTCATTATTATTCGTAAAATTTAAATTAATTTTTCTTAATATCATAAAATATATTATCATTAGATATATAATTTAAAACTTAATATCATTAAATATGTTATTTAAAAATTTAACAATTTGGAAAATAATTATTAAATTTTTATTGACATTTTTTTTGTTCTCATTTCAGCAGAAAAAATATAACAAGACAACAATAAGAGTATGTCTTTTCAAGTATACTTACTTCAAGTATACACTTTTCAAGTATACTTAGAAAAACATTAATGTCTTCTGAAATCGACAAGATTTTTATACTTTACATGAACTAAATAAAGTTTATTAGCCTCAATAGTCGTTTGAATTTCTTATAAAATTCATGTAAAACATTCTCTTTTTTCTTCGGTATGCGCGTTTATCTAGAGCTCAACTTATTATCAGTGAAGTTAGCGAAGTTTTTTCCGTCCTCACAAATCCGGTCGATATCGATTGTATCCGAGGCTGGGCTTAGTTAGTTGTATTTTCCATGCCTCAAGGTTGTTGTTGCATAATCGATTATGGTTCATATTTAGAAAATCTTTTTTTAAATTTTGACAAGCATTTTTTCTTATATATATAAATGGAATTATATGAAAAATTTCTTTTTTAAGTAACTGTAATGCAATAGAAGTAATTTTTCAAGAGAAGATGCAACTTATAAAAATGCCAAGCTTGTGCAAATACCGACCACTGACATATTGAAAAGTTATTAGGTAGATGTAATAAGAGTATATATTTTTATATAGATTTATATTATATAATGCTTACATCCTATATATAGTTTATATTTGCATAATATTTATTATATCATTGTATGCAAACTATAATATTAGACATAATGAATATTACGTGTCGCATGAATAAAATTGAATATTACAGTAAAATGCGGGTATGTCACACATTAAAACTGATGACAAAAATTTATTGACTAAAATTTGGTATCATGTTTCCATGGTTATGTTAAAGATTAATATAATTTTATAGTTTTTAAAGATTAATTTAGTTTCATAAATGAGATCCTTCAGCTGTGTCAATATATTCTATCGAAATAAAAAATTAAATATTATAATTAAATAAATCAGAAATAAGCAATAAATTAAGTTTCGAAGATCTTTGATACAGTTGTTATGCATCATGTGTCACTTATATATTTATATCTTATTGAATGTATTTCTAAGTTCTCTTGATAATTCAAAATCAGCACAGATTTATGCTATTATTTTAGCCGCCATCAATTGATAGTGAAATTTGATTTTCTCATTGACCACCGTTTCACACATGATGCAGATTGCAGTTGTGTGAGAGAAAAAGAGAGAGAAGCACATACAATATATCCGTATATATCGATCGGCCTAAATATAACGGAGGCGGATTAACGAGACCCTATGTCATGTAACATAACTATGGCGCGACCACATTGTTCCGAGTTTACAGCGACTAAGTCCGCGCGATTCACCCTTGTCGCAAGAAAATATTCCCAACGTCTCAAGGATGTTTCCCGCCGTTGATCGTTGCGTCCTTCGACATTCCGACATTTATTAATCATTCATTGGCGCCTAGAATAAACAGCAGCTCGATCAATAGGTACGACGAGTGTAAATACGAGCATATATGTAAGTAACATTAGCAGACAGAAAGAAGAATAATAAAGTCAGATATCGCTAATTAAACTTTCACATTAATAATTCAAAGTATGAATGAAATCAAGGAGAAAAAAAATTTAAAAAAAATTTTTTTCAAATAATTTCGAAAGAGAGAGTTCTTTTAATGTATACATCACTTTCTTTCTTGTATTGTAATGTGACAGGGAGAGAGGAAGAATATCGAAAAGGAAAAAACGGAGCGCATTTGTAACTAGACGACGAGAATCCCGACCTGGTTGTGAACGAGCAGATGTGAGACAAGAGAGACGGAAACCACGACTTCAACAAGACTCAGCAGATACGAAAATAGAAAAGGTCACTGGGTGGCCCGGCAGCAATTAAGCGAAACGAGAATCTTATTTTTCCGTTTGTAAGAGATGCAACACGTGAGATTCTGTATTCATCAAAATTAATGGCGGTATCCTTCAGTGACAGAAAATAATCACTTTATTGCAGCTCTCGAATAATTTTTCATCGGCTATTATTTGTTGAAAAAAAATCTTTTAAAAGTTAATAGCAATTACACGAAATATTTATTCAAAAATCAACCTATTTTACTTCGATCAATCTATTTTTCTTCCAATCGATTTAAATATTCAATGAGTTTACATTAAATTCTTCGTTGTTTTCTACGACACTGTGACACAGGATGTGAATAATAAAAGAATAATTAAGAATACCAGTTACAAGTGCTGTGTTATGTTGCATTTTTCTTTCGGTGACAGCACAATACTATTCCTTCCTAAGTCGGCCGTCTTCATAATAGACGCGGCCCTGTAGAGCAGCTGCAACTCCAAATGAATTACAGTGGCGTGTGAACATTCATGAGATGAGGAACGGTATTGTCGGCACTTAGACACGAACAGATTCACATGGCACGGTCCTTATATTCGTACAGCGTAAGCTTCACATCCAAAGAAATGACACAAGATAGAGAACAGATACAATTCGCTCATTATTAACTATTCATCTCGCCTATTTACATTTATTTTTCATTTACATTTGAACAACATAAATAGAGAATTATTTTGTATTTATTTGTAAATAAATTAGATTTTCTATTATACAGAGATTTATCTGTTTATCTCGTTACAAAATATAATTTAATGTTTTATACATATTATGTTAGATATGTAAATTATATCAGAATGACGTTTAACTTGGGGTATTTTTATAAATATAGTAAGATAAAAATTGATGAATTTATATGTAGAAGTTAAAATACATTTTGAATAAATATTCAATATAAAATTCATTTAAGTAAATCATTGAAAACAAAAAGAATTTTTAATTTCGTGATTACATATTTTAATGTAAGTTAATTAACGTAAGTGTAATATGTAAAAAATTAAGAAAAGGGAAAAAAAGAAAGAGACATGACACACACATACACACACATATACATATATGTATATTGCAGAAAAAAATCTCTATTCAGATTAAAAGTATATTTATAATTTTTTTTTATTAGCCAAGAGTTTATCAGAAGATCAAATCTTCGGAGAAGATAATAAATTTTAAAGATTATAAATTTAGCCGGAAACAGGATAGGATCTCATCTTCATAGCAATATAACTTAGTCTGCATTTCGTCACACAAGATGAATAAATTTTGCAAGAGGCAAATATGGTTTTGTATTAATTTAGATGACATTCCTGCAATTAGATAATTAATTAGAAATATAACGAGAGATCCTATGATGCAAAGACAAATAAGCTTAACTCGCATGTAATATTCTAATAATAATTTCAACAAAATTTGTGACGTAAATAAACGTAATTTATATTATTTTTTTTATTATTAAATATTGAATAGATATTTTTTTTAATATTGAATGACTATTAATATCATTATCAATCAATTGAATTTAAAATTATTTTATAACATTGTAGATATTATTAAAAATAATATTTTGTAAATTTTTGCTAATCAAATAATTTCATTGGTAATATAATTTGTAATTGTTAATACAATATATATAACTTTTAATATTGTTTATCCACAACATTTATAATGCATATCGCTATATTTCTATATAATATTTACAAATTTATGTATGAGAGAGAGGAAAATAATTATAATTATTCAATTAATGCTTTAAATATCAACCACATCGTAACACCTAATTATCGAAATTTAGATATTGTCAACATTTTCGATATGTTTACGTATATACATGTAATGTTTGATTCATTGTGATGTTATGTTGTAAAAATTTTCGATAGAACATAATTTTCGTGTTATCGCAAGATATTAATTGAAAAGTATTAATTTAAAATATTACAAGATTGTAAAAGTTAAACGATATTTCTTATAAAGTACATGCACATCATATTAATATCGAGTCGCTCGCTACCTCGAAATGGGAGAACTAATTTCGCGCTCGCGCTCGTTTCTTTCCATTCCCATCGCTGAGAGTTTAATGCATTTTTTGCACGTTCACCGTTCTCAGATTCCTGATGTTAATGGAAAGAAAAAGAAAGACGCAGGAAGGATTCGCCAGAGGCTGTGAGAATCGATTGAAGACTTCCACTCGACACGAGGTTTATTTCTTTCAACGTTTCTTTTTCGTTCGCGTTACTCTTCTTCTCACGACGCGACAAAGCGATATTAGCTTGCTCAGCAGGTTTTGCTGACTTTTCCGGAAAATTATACCCTATTTCTCGTAGAGCCCTTGAGAGTGATGATAGATCGGAGAGATTCAAGAAGAATATCAAAGTAAATAAAATTGCATGATTAATGGTGCATGTAATGCTTGTAAAGTAGAAATTAAACTTTAATATTTCCTGGTAGAAAGTGCTGTCATATGAAATTATTAATATAGGTATCACCGGGAATATTTTACGAAAATTCCGCGTTTAATTAAAAGCACTTTTAATTGTGCTTTTAAATTCAAAATGGGAGTAAATGCGAGCATTTTGATTTTGATATACAAAAATTACGAATATATATATTCGAACAAGAGGTAAATGTTTGACGTGTGCTTTTTAAATTATATTTACATATTTCTTTAAAAATTTAGCGTTATATTTATTTTTCATTAATTTTCGTTATTATCATAACAATAATAGAAATTATTATTCTTTTTATTTATTTACATAATTATATAGTTTAATTTTAATCCGTTTCAATTTCCTTAACAAGAAAAGCGGATCAATTATTATTGATTGACACAGGCAATATGGAATCGTAATGTAAAAAACATTGTCAGTATAATTCACAACACCCCTGATTTGCTCGTATGGCGAATTTCATACGAGACAAGTTGGGAACAATGGATTGATGTAAACTCGGTAAGCATTCGAATACATACGTCACAAGAGAAATGTCTAACTGCGCGCGCATTTACTTCATAGGGGTAAACGGAGGTAGAGGCATGAACGTGGGCAGCCGGCCAGAGAAATCTAACTCTGTGAAATTCTTTCACTCGCGAGGGCAATGACTCATTCGACGCCATCGTGCATGCGAAACGCGTGTATACATACACGTTGAAAAACATACACGTGTACGCATAATGTGTATGATGTATATATGATGAAATTGCTCGTAAATTTTGAGTATGAATTTCATTGATCTCATTGAAAAAAGGTATGAGAGATACATTATTTTTCCCGATTATAAGCCATGGTCATCGTTTTTATGTAAAGATCTTATATGATGTAATTTTTCGTTAAGATCTTATCAAATCTCGAGTTTACAGAGATATCGAATATATGCTATGTTTGTGAGATCACAAAATAGATGAAATACTAATTTAATCAAAAGTAGATATATATGTTGAATTGTTTCGATAATAAAAAAATTATGCATTTTATGCCAACTTTTTTCATTTTTTACAAAGATATATTATGAATCATGGAATATTGTTTTCTATGTAATTTTTTCGTATGAAAAAAAGAGGATTATTATTCTATATGTTATTTGATTAATTTCATTGCCTATGTTATAATATATATTATAACAAACATCTAATCATTTAAAATGTGATTCACATAGATTTCAGTAACATAAAATTGCATTTAATATGAAATCTTATCTTTTATAAATTTTTATCTTTAAATAATATTCAAAGAATAAATTGGATAAAAATAATAGAGGCACTATAATTAAAATCAGTGCATTAAAATTAATGTAATAAATTTTGTTACTATCATAAAATTTGGCAAAGCTTGCACAACCTTGATTTCACAAATTAATATCAAGTAATGTATTAGATAATTGTAAAATCAAATAGATGTATACGAAAATGAAAACAAATTACGATGTAACAAATTATGATGTTATGAGAAAATATATGTGTACGTGTGTGTGTGTGTGTGTGTGTGTGTGTGTGTGTGTGTGAAACTTGTTGCCGATTATAAATGATTAATTCAACATTCGCTCATTACGCTACACTCCACACATTAATTGATACGGAATTTGATAAATACGTGTACCATCGTAGTGGTTTAATTACTGCAAAAGCTTCGGTAGTTTCGCTAGTGATTATGCGACTCTCACGAAATCGGTATAAAGGTGGCTCCCCCTTCGTGTTGCATTTTTAGCCAATCGATAATAAGACTCTGCAATTCTACATTACTGCAGAATAAACTACCGCTATTTTAATTCGAATAATACACTATGAAAAGTTTTGATCGTCTTAATGTCGCGAATCTAAGTGATGTCAGAAAAGTATAAACGAACGTGACTGCAGTACATGTTTCAATTTTTGAGATTAAAATTCTTCGCAAAATATGGAAGATATACGCATTCTGTTTGTAATATGAATGTGAAACACATATTTCTGTAGAGAAAAGCATCTAAAGCTCTGGTAAAAATATCGCGTTGTTTCGTCAAAGGGTTTCTCCTCAAAAGAGGTTTAACCCACTTTTGCGTGACTGATGTTGTACGAATAAACCTTTTTGCAATCTTTTTAGTTTCTCCATTTTTTGGATATTATTTTAAAAATGTCATATATAATTCAACAATTTCTAGAAGGGGAGAGCAAGTAATAATCTATCTCTTTTTTGAATATTCGTCGCATTTCTTTCATCAAATGAGCTAATTTTTGATTGATATTACGTGAATGTTGTATTTTTTACGTAATCTTTTCCATTCGTTTATCTGCATATACATAACTAATAATTACGTCAAGTGTTGAACACAATTTCTGGAAGATAACGATTTCTCCTCGAAGGATTCCATTTTCTAGTTACCATTATCCTCGTTACATGCGTGTTCTTTTTAACTATGCTGACTAAAGATAATTAGGTCAAATAAACGTGTTAAAGTATGCAACCTCGCAGTTGTAAAAGGGATTAACGTTGGTGGGTCCCGCGACCTGATTCTGAGAGGACGGCCTCGGCGCAAGGACGCGCGTGACGTGACAGCCGCGACGATCTCGGTCAGGATGACGTTCCGCGCATTACCGCGGTTTTCCGAGATGGACATTTCGCGACATTTTGACCGCAATGGCTCTTCGAGGGCTAACATATGTAGTAGTATTCATACGAGACCAACGGAATCCGATAATCGAACGATACGCGCACATAGAGAAAGAGGGAGAGAGAGAGAGAGAGAAAGAGAGAGAGAGAGAAATAGATAGATGACACACGCGCTAAAACCGCGCGGATCGACCGATTCACAGAGTTAGCAGACATTCTCGACTGACCTGATTCTCCGAGTTGAGCAGCTTGAGTTGTTCATTGATGAGACTGTATTTGGTGCTCTCCTCTTTGCGCAGCGCTCGTTCCTTCTTCAATTCCGGGCTCCAAAACGTCTTGATGCTGTGCATCGAACTGCCAAGTTTCTGGTTCGTCAGCTCGAGTTCCTTCTTCAGGTTGCCAAGCTCGCGCTGCAGATCGTTGTTCTGATGTTGAAGCTCGCCGATGTAGCCGCCGCTGTCGCGCAGCATGTGCGGATTCGGGCTCTGGCGCGCCGACCTGGAGCCGTAAAGCTCATCCTCGAGGTACAGACCGCGATCGCGACTACGCTCGCGGCTCGGCTCGCGTATCGGCACGAATTCGCGATCATGATCGAGGACGCCGGCGGAGGCACGGTCGAGGCTGGTGTAACGCGCTACCATGCCCGCCGAGCTGGACATGGCGGGTCTCGAGGCGCTTCTGGATCGGTGATGTCCGCCCCCACCGCCCCCGGTCGACATACTCCTACCCCTCTCCTCGAGCATCACGGGACTGCCGAGGTCCTCGTCGCGGGAGTAGTACGGGCTGCCCAGCTGATGGTGATGGTAGCTGCCGAAACCGAGGTGCTCGGGCGAGTTGTTTCCGCTTCGTGTACCCCGTTGCTTGCGACCCCCCAGCGGACTGCCACGACCGCTCGCATAACTACGCGACGGACTACGGTCGACGGTCGGCAGTTCGCCTACGCGACGACCGCTGCGTGGCGAGCGAGTGCCACCACCGGGACCTACTACGCCACTGCTCGAGTATGGGTCCCGTGACATTATACGAGAAACCCGTACTACGCGAACCCGTACCCTGCTCCTCTTCTCTTTCTCGTTGTTGTTCCCGCAAGATCGTCTCGAGTCAGTGTCGTCTCGTTAGTATCTCGTCAGTACAGTCACTTCTTCCTTCTTCTCTTTCTTGCTCCCTTCCTTCTTCTCGAGCGTTTCTTCCGCTTTGTGCGATTGAATAAACACCTTCCGTGATTTTTTTCTCCTTCTTTCTCGGCAGTGCTCGTTTCTCGAATTCGATTATCACCAGAGCTCTAATCTCGTGCCCTCTTCATCATACCTCGCGGCCGTTCCCCTCGTCTCTCTCGCACATTTTTACGCTCATGTCAGGCTGCAATGGGTGATCTGGTTAATGAGCGTTTTCCCGTTCGACGGGACGTCCGTCCGTCTATCCGAGAATTCAGTTAGGGTAATAATCGGAGGATGGAAGCGTGCGGCTCCAATTTCGACGATCGCCTCCTTTCGGGCGACTCGATCTTCGCTTCGTTTTCAGCTTCGTGCTGCAGCATCCGGTTATGGCCGATGACGGTGTCGACGATGCGCTTCCGGTCTCTCGGTGTCTTCGTGATCTTCGACGCCAAGACGCGGACACGATAATGGTGTGTCCCGGGATGACGCGAGAGGATGTTTCTATTCTACATGCGATAGCGCGTTCGCGAACGACGAGCATTGACGAGGTGGACGTGATCGGTCCTCGTCTTTATTCGCGTCGCGGGACAGTTTTATTTCTCTTTCTCCTCGAGTATCGCCGATGTCAACGAAGACCGTCGGTTCGGTCCCTTCTTTGCCGGTCAATCGACCTCATCTTCCCCGTCGCGACGATGATCCTCCGCCCGATCGATCTTCTCTCCACCCACGCCACTGCCCACCACCTCTCCTCACCGAGTACAACTTCCGCGTTTCTGGCCGGCGTACTACTACTAGCGAATAGTACTACTACGCGCGTGGATCACTTCGTACTCGGCGGCGGCGTACGGCGAGGTCACGACCCTCGTCAGCTCGAGGATCGATCTTTGACCTTCTTTCGATGGCGTAGCCCATCGAGCGAGGGCGAATAGAGATCGAGGGGGAGAGAGAGAGAAAGAGAGACAATCGACTCCCTCTTTTTCCGACTTCCTGTTTTCCCGAGCCGACGCAATGCAAACGAACGAACGAACAAACCCTCTCTCGCGTGTCCTCTCCCGTTCCCTCTTCCGGTCTCTCTCGCTCTCTCCCTCGGCCTCCGGTCACGACGCTCCGAATCCAAGAACCGCCCTTTCGCGAGCGAGCCAAGTCGACGAACCGAGCCGATTACGTTCCCTTTCTCGCGGACCCAAGTCCACCCTCGTGTGCCAGCTTCCGCGCCTGCGTGCGTACTACACGCGCGTATGTCGTTTTCGTACGTCGCGTGCGTTCGTCGTCGGCGCACCGCGCACTCACACTCTTTCACAGGAGAAGATATATATCGCCCCCCTGTCTCTCGCCTACTCTTTTTCTCTTTCTCTCTCTCTCTCTCTCTGTCTCTCTATGCGTCGCGCACCGGCGTTCCCGTTTTGCGAAACCAGCGCCTAAGGTCCCTTCTTATCGATTTCACTCTCTCCTCTTCACTTCTTTCCTCCTCTCTCTTTTTTCCGATCCCGTCGTCCTCGTCTCGCCGCTCGCGCCTCGTGGACGATGCTCGACGTGACTCCACTCGACTCCGGGTGAAACGCGACGGCGACGCGAGACGAACGGCAAATCAACCCCCGCGACCGACCCACCGACCCACCGACCGACCGACTAACCGATCCAACCGACCAACCGCACTACACTATCCACCGTCCACTACCGGAGCACAGCCACTTCCGTGCACTGACGCCGCCACCGACACCGCCGTCGTTACCGCCACCGGCGTTCGCCACCCTCGCGCTTACCCACCCTCTCTGTGTCTCCTTCCCTCTCCCTCTCGATCTCTCTATCGTTCGCGCAGTCGAACACGGGCCAGCCACCCCACACGTATACACACACGTATGTACCCTCGCGATTGCGCGAGCCCAAGATTACTCCCCCGTTTGGCGACGCGTTTATGTGTGTATGGGTTACCGGCCACCACCGAAAGTCGCGGAAGAGACGAGGAGGAACTTTGGCACGGCGCGCGATGGCTACGCGCGCACTGAGAGAGTACTCTAATACTAGCCGGCAATTGCACAAGAGAGGCCACCCTTTACCTACCACCACCATCAGTATCATCACCATTACCAACCACCGCCACAACTACCACCACTACTAGCACGATTGCCGGCTTTGCCATCATTGGCGCCATCTTCGTAGAAACGTCACCGCGAGTCACGTCCCTATCTCCGCGAATATATTCTACATATAACGTCACTATCATTATCATACTGAGCATACATACGTACGCTTATGCTAATATGTGTGTGTGTGTGTGTGTGTGTGTGTGTATGCATGTATATATATAGATATCAGGGAATCGAGGTAAAAGCGTTGGCATCACCGATAGACATCATGAATGCCACCTCGAGGCGTATCACCTGCTCAATTTTTTTCTGTAAAATTCTCCCCTCCCCTTTTCCAATTGCACCTCTCATTCCATTGATCACTCCTGACTACCCTACCGATGGCGCGACGTTCTCTATGGTGGCCGCCCCACCTTCGGGGTGGTTTCCCAACGCGCAGATGCACGCGCGGATCTGTGCGTGGTCGAAAATGCAGGATACCATGCAACTATACGATGCCACTAGATGGAAAACTTTGGAAAGAAATTTCCGAATTTTTAGAATTTTCCAACGTCAGTATTAAGAGAAAATAATAAATTAAAGTAAAATAATTAACATTTAAAAAATCTTTAAAATAATTAATATTGCGAAGAAATGTAATTGGTCTATACTTTTATAAACGTTTACTAGTTAAGATAAATTGACGACAAATCTTGTTTCAATATTTAAAAAATATTAACAATGGATCTGTAAAATATGATATATGACTAAATAAGTTTATATTTTATCATAAAATACATATTTGTAAAAATTATTTTAAAGAATACATACATGAATTATTTAATGCAGTTTTAAAAGAGCAGATTGTATGTGTGTGATATTAATAATTAAATATTAATTTATCATACAATCAATATTTCCTTTTTTTGAATATTGCTGTATATATCATAATATTATAAAACTACCATATTTTATAAAATTTTTAATTTAATATTCAAGAAATGTTTATTAAACGTGCTCTAAAAAATATATGAAATGCTAACTTTTATTGAAGTCATTTTAATCAGATTTATTATCGCATGTTGCTGCAGTAATTTTTAATGAAAATGGTTTCGTGTAGAAAGCGTTACCAAAACGGAAGCCTCTCTAGGGCACTTTGACCCTATAGTCCAACCCTGAATGCACGTTCATTTGGATTTTCTTCTCCCTTCGCCCCCTGACAACCGTCGACCCGGCGTACGAGAGTCGCAATCAATGAAGCTACGATTCACCGAGCAGTAGCGTATCATGACAGAATTAGATTAAGGCAGTCTCTCTGACGTAATGAAAGTAGTACTAGTATAGAATTATGATACGAGTTGTTATTTCTTGGAAAAAAGATTTACGATTTATTGCGTGGTCAATTAACACTTGTTTCTGTCTGCTCATTAGCATGTTAATTTATAATCTTTTATCTTATTGTACTTATAAATCTAGTAACTAAAATTGCAATTTGTTTTGCAATACGTGACATTAAAAGACATATAAAAATATAACAAATTTTCTTTATTAATTTAAAGACAAAGAGAGGGAAAGAGAGATCAAAGGTTATATATATTTTCTTATAGCAATTTTCTAATTTATTAATATTGTATACTTTCTCAGTAAGAATACTTTTTTTATTTGCATCTATGCATTAAAATCACGAAAATTCTAAAATGAGTTATTGAATTTAGAGAATTGACTTGGATTTACTAAAAAAAAATTACAGATAAACAGCGAATATTCAACAAACGTGTAATCAAAGTTCATGATATTAATAACATGACATTATAATTGCCATATCAAAGTGTTCTTCACGAGTACTTAATAAATGTAACTTCATATTATGTGCGCTTTACTCTGAATGTGATTGTTTTCGTGATTATATGTCATTATAGTTATTTGCCTATAGAATCTTTTATTTTCATCGCATTTCGAGAAAGAAAATTAATCGATTCAATTGATAAAATATAAACATTGAATAAATATAAACATAAAGTTAGAGCCGTAATTTTTGATTTTTTTTCATATCTTATACTACTCTTATTTTACTTTTATTATCGAATATAATTGCAACTAATCTATCGAATTGATTTACATTTTTTAGATATGGAAGAATTATGTAAAGGATTAATTAAACATTTTTGTGTAATGTATGATATTAAATGAAAGAATTATAAAATCAGTAAAATTATTATGAATATTATCGAATAATTGATCGCTATATCTATAATAATAATTTATCGACGTCGATGTCGGAGCAATCATGAAACCAATGACCTTTGCGCTTGACTGTTTGTAGCTTTCTGTTAAATCGTTTGATAATGACACAGTTGTGATAAAGCGATCTTCTTGTCCACAAGATATTTAGTATCACTTATAAATAATATACGCGATCGATAAACTATCAAATTTTTCTGTGGAATGAAACAAATGGAACGTTTAATAAGCAAAACAAATTTTATCGTGCGTTTAAACATTTAAAGATATGACATCTAACAAACAATGTATTACATATGTTGTATGTTTGTAATGTTTTTCAAAATAGATTTAAATGATACGCTTTTTATCATACCATTAAAAATTTTACTGAAGAATAGTATAAGATATTATCAACACAAATATGTTTTTAAAGATAACAAAATACATTTAAAGATAATTAATTGATTTTTATTTAAATAATATAATAAACATGATAAAAGATTAGGCAAATATAGATAGAATTCAAGATTAAAGATTTTTAAAGATTAAGCTTTATGTTATTAATGTTGTATGTCGCAATAACTTAAGAGTGTTTTTGTAATATTTATGTAATCTTATCATGTTATTATTTTCATAATAATATTAAAAAATCAATGAAAAATTACTTTGACAAATGTATTTTTTAATAAATGTTTTTAAATCCTGTGTAACTTTTATTTGACATAAAGAATAGATTGATTTAATATGTGTATGTATGTATACATATGTATATGAAGATAAATAAAAACAAAATATCAACTTCAAGATTAGTCCTTATTTGACAGCTTTCTATCGATATTTCCTCAAAAACATGTTAGTGTACTTTTTGAACGAATTTCAGTGCAGAAATAACAAACAGACCTCATAAAATCATTTTAACCTTATTAATAAATAAATACATATATTATTCGCTTATCTATTAATGATAATTATTCAAAAATGACGAAGAAATACAGAGATAAATTGAATCTAACTGATATGCATAGCACAATCACAGACTAATAATACGAATATCAAAAGTATTGCAAAATGAAAAAACATAAAAGAGCCAAAAATTTGAGAATTGAAAAATTTTCTAATTTCTTCATCAGTTTCTTCACAAGCTAAGAAATTAAGATCATTAAAAATTAATTGGCTCATTGTCGAATGTACATGTATACATAGTATACATGTACAAGATTTTTCGAAAATGTGCAGTCAAAGATTTAAGGATAAATGGAGATTGCAGCGATTAAACGAAGACTGGTTATTCCCACTTGACCGTGAAGCTCTCTCAGGGACCAAAGTGATAAAACTTAAGTGACGCAGGCTAAGGTCGTTACCACTATCATGCATACGTGCGTACGGTTCTGCAGCATCCTGCGATCGTCAGTAGACGATGACCACTCGGTGGCGTCACATCGTTTCTCGATCGTGCTAAATTGCTTTCTCTGACGCGAGACGAACATGTGGAGTCGCGCGATCTTTCTGATCCTGGTGACCACCGCGCCCTGGGTAGCCTGCTTGTGGCATGCGGACGCGGGTCCATGGTTTGAAGCCACGAAAGGCGAAGTCTGGCCCATGCCAAATTCGCGCGTGGTAAAAGAAGACTTCTATCTATTGCGACCATCGAACTTTGATATTCGAGTGAGTTTTATTTTTGGTCTTTTTTAATATAATTTATCTTTCATCCAATGCAAAGAATAAACTCTTAATCAATTCAGATCTTTTTATATCTTTATAAGATTAGAATTGACAATATTTTGTTATTTTCAACTTTATCGTATTTTCGCGACAATAAAATAGCGTGCAATTTGCATGTACTCGTGAAGCGGTCGTTTTTTAATAAAATTATTTTTGTGGGATTTTTAAAAGAGGAAAGTTTTAATAGAACTTTAATCGATTTATAGTAATCGTTTTATAGGTTTTATAGTAGTAACTGTTTTGGCTTCTATGATTTGTCTTCTCTTTTATTTTATTTCTTGTAACATTGTATATCTTTTTTATTATTGTTATATATTTCTAAATAATATGAAAAAAATTTTATTCTCTCTTTAGAGTTTCTATTCATTATTTTACATGCTTTTTAGAATTTTATAAAAATATTCTGACTTTGTCTCGTTTTAAGTAACACTAATTTTTGCAAAGGTAAATGGCGAGACATGCGATATAATAACCGAGGCGATTGAACGGTACATGAGAATCATCTTGACGGAAGCAAGGATAGCGAGGTTAGTCACGGAAGGGCAGCCAAGAACATCCGTTCGGGATGATCCCCATTTTAAAGGCACTCTTGAAGCCCTAAGCATCCGTCTTTTAAAACCTTGCGAACAGAATGGCGATCATTGGCCACATTTGTACATGAATGAATCTTGTAAGTTTATATTTACTATATAATTATATTAGACATAATCTTTTTAATTTTTATGATTAATTTGTATGATAAGTAATTATATTGGTTAAATTGTAGAAAATGTTTAATATTTTATGGGCATTTTAAAAACAGATAAATTTTATTGCTTAATTGTTGAATAAATAACTGAAGAAAAAACTGCAAAAATTTCCTTTTGTACTATGTATTAATTTATGATTCGGATGAATGTTGCGTGTGCAGCGACCAGTGAGGTTGCTCGCTTTGCATGTACAGTGTGCATTATAAAGTAATAGTGCACCAACAAATTAATTGAATGATGCCAGTGCAGCTCACTCGTAGCTTCGACCTAACATTCGCAGACTTATGTCGATAACGGGCTTGCGTGTGCGCAAATTAAATTTTTCCGGCTTTTAATAACGTCTCCTCTTATCAACACGATGTTAAACCGGTTTAACAATGATTCGGTGATTCCTGAAAGTTTTTGTGTATTACACAATACATTGACTGGCAAACAAACGATGAATAGTAATAAGCAAACAGTAAAAAGCTGTTAAATTGTAAAATTCCAGTAAAAATAGAAATTATATATTTATTTTTTCTAATTGAGTATAATCTTAATTGATTTTAATTTAATTATTATTTTTTTTATATGCTTTAATTATAAATAATTTTTAATCATTTTTTTTGTATTTTAAAGAGTTACAGGAAATATTTATACTGAAAAAAATATAATATTCTTATTCATATACTTGAAAATTACAAAATGTACAAATTTATATATTTTTATATTTGTGTGTAAAGTTTATAACAATTAATAAATAGTAATAAATTTAATAGTTTTCATAATTTAATTTTCTCTTGTGTTCTTTGGATGTAACTGAGATTTTTGAAACTTCGTCACTTCAATCTTCGAAACTGATTGTAGAGAGAATTACATTTAATTTAGTTAGATTAAACCAAAACGATTTCGCGTGGCGCGCGTACCAAACACGTGTAAGAATTTCCAGCGAATTGTGCAATAATAGTGTAATCAGCAAAACGATTGAAACGAGGACGCATAATAAGACAACTTTAAATTATTTCCTAGTTTCTCTTTCTTATCGCGTGGAATTAAATGACGTAAGTCATAATGATGTAAAGTCATGACCAGTGATTAGTGAGCGAGAATTCTATGATTTTATTCGTATTTTTCTTCACGCGGTTTAATACATTTTTCACAGATAAACTCGAGATAAATGAAACATCATCAGTCGCTATTCTTCGAGCCGAAGCCGTCTGGGGAATCCTTCGAGGCCTTGAGACTTTCTCACAAATATTGGCACCATCCGGTGGCGCGAGCGTAAATATTTAAATATTTATCATTCTTCGTAAAATACAAAGGTGTAAAATATTCTAAATTCATTTTAACATGCATGTAAATAATTTGTTGAAAAAAAATAATTTTCAGAATGCAGTGTTTATAAGCTTATTTTTATCAATTTATCAATTCTCTTCTTTTTTCTTTCTGTACAGATAATTCGCGTTTGTATTGAATTAGTTTAAATAAAAGTCGTGAATTTAATTGTGCATTACAGTTGAAAGTAAAATGTCAGACTATCGTGGATGAACCGAAACTGCCGCATCGCGGTCTTTTACTGGATACCTCTCGCCATTATTTACCCCTGTCTGACATCCTATTAACACTGGACGCTATGTCGTACAACAAATTGAATGTTCTCCATTGGCATATCGTCGACGATAATAGCTTCCCATATCAAAGTACCAGATATCCCGATCTATCCGCTAAAGGCGCTTACCATCAAACAATGATCTATACACCTAACGATGTACAGAAAGTCGTCGATTATGCAAGATTACGAGGGATTCGAGTGATGCCTGAATTCGACACACCTGGACATACTAGATCATGGGGTTTGGCTCATCCGGAATTATTAACTATATGTTATGGTAAATAAAATGAAATAATAATTTATATTAATTGTGATATTTTTGGAATATTTTTAGTACAATATTTTGTTGACAGATAATGTAGTTTAGATGTATATTTTTATTTTATATTCTTTTTTGTTAAATATTATTTTATTTTTTTGTTAAATATTATTAATATTAAACTCAAATAAAATGGAAGAATCAGCTGTTAAATCTATTAATATCTTTGATAAATTATATAAATTAATTAATAAGTTTGTATATCCGTCAGACTCTTCCAGGAAACCGAACGGTAAATTAGGTCCGATGAACCCGACGAATCCGGCGCTATACGACTTTATACGAAATTTGTTCTCCGAGATCGTGCAAGTGTTCCCGGATCAATATCTCCACCTGGGTGGTGACGAAGTACCCTTCGATTGCTGGGGCAGCAATCCGGAAATTGGCGACTACATGAAAGCGCACAATATGTCCAACAGATACGAGCTGCTCGAAAACCAATACATAGCCAAGATACTCGCGATCAGCAAATCGTTGGATGCCAATACTATCGTATGGCAAGAAGTAAGTGTTTTTTCTGTAATTTTTTCTTACTTTTTTTTACAACTAATAATTTAATACCTGTACATATAATTATCATTACATATTAAAGTTTCACTTTTAAATTATTTTATTATATACGCAAATTACACAACTTATAGGTTTTCGATAATGGCGTCGTTCTACCCACAACTACGGTAGTGCATGTTTGGAAAATACCGAGTTGGCAAAAGGAGCTCGAGAGAGTGACGATCGCAGGACATCCGGTCTTGCTATCATCTTGCTGGTATTTGGATCACCTCTCTAGCGGCGGTGATTGGGAGAAGTATTACAATTGCAATCCCTTTGACTTTGCTAATGCGGCCAATGCCACTCATTTAATGCTCGGCGGCGAAGCCTGCATGTGGGCAGAATTTGTCAACAAGTGAGTATATCTACTCTCTAGGTTTTTAACAGCGCTTGTATACAAAAATCTATGAATAGATCTTATGAATAAATAATTAATTGGACGATAGTAGCGAAAATAATCTTGTATTTTACTTTTACAACTACCATAATGTGCTATTAAAGTTAAGATTTTCAGTTAAATTAACAAGAATTTGCAAATAATTCTATATAATATTACTTTTTATATAAAAATAATCTTTCTAATGATTTACGACAACACATTAACAACAAAATAAAGTGTAGATAGTTCTTTATTTGATCTTCGAGATGAATGTACGTCGAGCTTTCGTGTCTAGCCGCTGTTTATTTTTAGAAATAATGTGCACTCGAGAATCTGGCCACGTGCGAGCGCGGCAGCCGAACGTTTATGGAGTTTCAACAAGCAAGAAAATAATGTTGCCGCTAAACGTCTAGAAGAGCATGCTTGCCGCATGAATAGACGCGGTATTCCCGCCCAGCCGCCGAATGGACCAGGATTCTGCGTGACCTAGTCGGTTCCTTATCAATCTAATGCCTTGTTTAATTCATGTATTATACATATTAATCTCGCGTAGCGAGATATACGAACCGTCATTTTGCGGTCACTCATTCATCGCGGTATTACATAAAAACATGTATTTCATAATAAATATAGTTTGAATAATATGTATGTGAATTTTTACTTTTTTTTTACCACATAAAATTACATGAATTTAGTAGCGTTATTCACAAACACATGTATTAATAATAATTAAGAAAAAATTTCTATAAATAAATAAGCGCTGAAATATAATTATAATAAACTATTAATAAACTATAAATTTGAAACATGCAATTGTATTCTATTATATGTTTAATGTAAATTTATTTTGCATATTTTTAAAAAATATGCAAATTTTATTAAATAAAATTTGATTATTTCATCTTAACAATAACGAAATATCTAAACCACATTTGTGTTATCTCTTGCTTACGTTACATCTATTTATTATTCCAGCCCAGCAGTGTCAAAATCATTATCTATTGTTGAATGCAGATATTGCGACAAAGATACGGCGTTGCTTTTGTTAAAGGCCTTTTAGTCGAACTCGCGAACCATTACTGGAATGTATCAGCTGAATGTGTATCGAGAGCATTGTCGAACCTGAACATGCGGTGATAGTTTATCCTCTATAAAAGAAATCCTTTTATCTAAAGTCAAACATTTATGAGGAAATTGATTTCCACTAGCGATTAAAGCCTGATTTAGACTGAATACTTTTTCATCAATAGTATGCAAATGTTGTTTATCAAATAATCAAATCCGCAGTTAACATAGTGTTTTTATTCACGGTTGACGAATTAACATAACGCATTTACAAATTATGCAAATTAGTTGACTAGAGAGAGTTTGTCTACATTATATCTGCTTATAATCATTATATTTGCTTAATATCGTCTCAGTTATCTTTTATATTTACATTAATTTTAATTACTAATATTCTGTCACAAATTTTGAATTAATTTTTTCCAGAAAAAATTTTACTCATCACAAATTTGAATATTTAATATTAAATATTTCTTGATAATTAAATTTCCTATCATGCTAATTATATTATCTAAATTATAAATTATTATTATCTTATTATTTATTCTCACAGTGATAAGTGTTTATGACTTTTACAAATCCTTATCAATATTCGAAGAACGAATAGAGTTAGGCTAAGATTTCTTGCTATCAATGATAAATAATATTACATAATACTTATATCTACTATAGAAAATAGCAATCCATGCCCACTATGTTTTGTATAATTTGAAACAAAAAAAGGGGAATCACCGAGTAATTTCCGTATGCAATTTATTCTGCGAAAACCAATCTATTTTACGTCACCAAGGTTACTGTTAAATAATCTTTAGCCAATTCATGATTCATGATCATGAGAAACTGACTTTAAACATTTCCAAGTGTTTTTGAACAGCAACCGATAAAATTCCAAGTAACTTTAAATGATTTTTACGAAAATAAGTGTGATTATCTCTCGAGTTGTCATTGATTTAATACCAATTTACATTTGTGGAAATCTGAACAAACACAATATTATCAATTATTAATATTATTCAGATAACATTTTTAGCGCATCATGTCAAGGTAAATTTTAATAAAAAATTATTATTATGATTTAATCAGGAAAATACCTTGTCATTGTGATTGCATGCTGTAGCAAATATTTTGCTAGCGTTATTATTGTGTGTATTAGATTTCCACTTTCATATAAATAACTCCATTTGTAATCATTTTATTCCATATCAAAAGATGGAAATGGATGAATCTTTGAGTAAGAAATTTTTAAAAAATTTTACACATATAAATCATATTTTAGTCGATTTTCTTCTAAATTTAATAAACATATGGTATATGTAAAAATATCATATATTTATTAAATTTAGAAAAAAATCGATTAAAATAAGATTGTAAGATTGTAAAATGTTCCTCTCAAAAAAATTTCTCATTCAAAAATTTTCTGATTTCCACAATGTTGATTAAGTAATTTTTATTTTATTTATTATTTTGTAAATTATTATCTTGGATTTTCAATAATGTATGATAACGTACGTATATTAAATTCCAGAAATTGTTACAGTTTGAGTGTTTCTCAACCGCCTTGCTGTTTACCGACATGTCTGATCCCATGCTCTGTAATTTGTTGTACTCCACCTGTGAGCTATCCCTGCATGCCTTACGTGCCCCGTGTTCAATGTAGGATAGCTTGTCGGCCTCAGTCTGCACCGAAACCAATTAAAGCTGTGGTATGTTTGTTATGCGAAATACTAACTTCTATTTTCTTTACAATTCTTCTTTAAATAGAATTACTGTACGTGCATATTATAGAAAAATTTATCAAAATATTTTATTAAAAATATTCATATTTAATTTATACCAAATTGTACTTGTGATAAGATAAAATTTATTTGTAACAGATATCATCATGCCACAGTATATCTCGTACATTACTTTCAGCAATTTTTCAATTATATTTTAATTTCGAGTTTAATTTTTATTGTTATCTTATGTAGATTAAGATATAATACATACATTTATATACATGATAATATTTTTATCTCATATAAAATATGTACAAGACACATACACATTTTTAAAATTATTTATTTGAGATTAATATACATGATTATTTTAAGCTAATAATTATTTTCTTGAAATAAAAGATAGCTAAAAAAATTTTTTTGAAAGGTTTATTTGCCAAGCTGTCCCATGTCCAATCCACTGAAAATGGAAGTAACATATTTGCCGTCCTCATCACTCCCTTCGTCACCTTGCTTTTACGTTTGTAAAACGAATTATGTCCCTTGCAATCTACCTAAAACCGATACTTCAAAACCGATAGCCATGAATCGCTCATCTTGCAAAATACTTGGTCGTAAGGCTATTATCATATTTCTCTCTTTAGAGAATTTATTGTTAAGATTAATGTAAATTTCTCATTTCACAGAATTGTCAGATCTTGTCCCGCCTGTTAAAAAAGTTCTCTAATTGGCAAATCATTGATAATTATGCAACTGCATGCAAAGATGCGTCATGATTTATGCAAACAGCAAAAAATACGAACTTGTTAAATGATACACTTCAGTTATAAAATTAAAAATTATGGATTTTTGTAATGATATTTATTAAAGTAAGTATTGTTAATATTCTATAAAATTTTATATAAAATGTATATATATATATATATATATATATATTTTAAAAGTTGTTAAATAGAGATTTAAATAATATTTGTAATTATTTTAACATATTTCTTATTTTCATGAATTATTGCGTATTATGTGTACAATGTTCTTAATGAAAATTTAGAATATAAAAATATCTTCTTTTATTTACAAGGAACGTAGAAAACGTGAAGTAATAGTAAAATCAATCATTCATAATCTATTTTTATAATTTGCTATGAATTGGGATAAAAAAATGTACAATATCTATTTTTTTCAAAGAGAAAGATATTATCGCAACTCTCTTAAAAAATTTCATTGAAGAAGAAATTAATTAACATATATAAAATAAATAACTAAATTCTTGACTAAAAAATCATAATATTATTAAAAGCAACAAATTTTGTGTTACTCTGTTGAAATAATTTTTAATAAATTCAAATTAATTGTATATTAAATTTTATGGTATATTATAAAATATTCATGTATGTACATATTGTTTTAGAATATGTATTGTAAATTGTAAGCAAGCTAATATTATTATAATTAAAAATAAAAATATATTCTTATTGTACAAATTTTAATGTGTTTTATTATACATATGTGTTTATCATAATTCTTAAATAAAATAAATATTGTCTATATTTCTTAAATCTTTTTCCACAATTAGTGCTACACTTGATAATCAAACGTTTTCTTGCATAATTATAAATAAAATAAAATATAAACAAGATTAATTCTACACATTAACATATTTTGTTTAATTATAAATAAAATCTTTCTTGTATATATTTATACGGAATTAATTTATAATTTATATAAACATATATATATATATATATATATATATATATATATATTGTTATAATATATATATACACAAAACATATCCATGGTAACTAGTCATGCACTTGTCCCTCTTTTCTTAATATGTCAAAACTCGCGGTTTCCTTTCGGCGGTAACGCAAAATCCGATTTGAGAATTTTCCTCATTAAGTTTAAACGATGATTTTTTGATAGCAAGTATTGCGTTATCCAAATTTAAGCAAAATTAACGATAATGAAAAAAAAGTAAAAATGTTCCAAAGAATATACGTTAAATTAATAAATTCAGAAATTTTTTTCCTATCTAAAAAATTTTCTTTCAGGAAAGTCTCAATCGAAAAGAAATTTGGATGCAAATCGTCTGCACATCCAAGCGTAGTAAACTTACGAGCTACCAATACAAACCGTAAGGAACATTCGCAATCTATAAAGTCTCCGTCTGTGCAGAACTTGAACAAATCGTATTCGTTAAATAATTTTATGAAATCGAAAAACGATCGAAAAAGGATGTTGCCAGATGAAATGCAACCTCCAAAAACCAGATTCAACTCTCGAGACAGATTGAAAGAGACACATTCAATTTTCTCGCCACGACTTAAAAGTTTTCCTGCAGAAAAGATCAAGAAATTGGACAATCAGCCAATGTTTTCACCCGAACTAAACGATGCTTTAATTGTACAACAAGATAATCAGCAAACTGGCACTTTCTTCGCAAACTCCTCTATTAAAAGTAATAACGGTCATGGTGATGTGATACCTGCTATATTATCGTCATATCAACAATCAAAAGTAAATTTTAAAGAGATTTTTCCTTTCTTAATTTTAAGTTAATTTATAGGACGTTATTTTCTTGTTTAATTATTAATTAAAATGATTTAATTTAATAAAAAATGAAAAAATATAAATATAAATTAATAATATATCAAAAACAATATAAAAAATATTTACACATATACTGAATATATCTTAACATATATCTGTATTAATCTTTTTATTAATATAATTTGTTTTTTTAATCCCAGAGCATATCCGACACAGACCAACAACAGATTATAGCTAATCATCAGCAGATCTGTCAATCGAGTACACACTCTGAAAATTTGCTTAATCGACCCATTGTGTCTCCCGAAAAACCTTTCGTATCAAACATGCTTCAAGGAACAGTCGTTTGCAATAGATCGCTTCAAAATCCGTCCGCGATTATTAACCAGCCGGTAATCATTCAAAGTCCTTCAATGTAAGTTATGTCGCAAACGCAACAATCTTCGACTAATTTGCAGATTATTGATCAAAATCACAATGAAACTTCTGCTCTTGTTAATGGATGCGAAAAGCAACCGAGCGATGGCCGAAACGCAGTTAATCAGAAACAAATTTTTATACAACCGAAGCAAGCAGCGATCATACGGAACGCAAATGCATCGCTAAGTGATCGATGTGTCAATAACTATCAAAATGTTTATCATTTTCAATCGCATAATCCTTCAGTTCATCAAAATTCTCAACAAATAAATGAACAAACGCAGCACAACGTGTATCATCAGCAAATGTTGCCGCAAGGGCTCAATCAAATGCAATCACCAATGTTCGATCAGCGACAACATCTACATAATAATTCGGGAGCATTCTATGGTCATTACAATCAACAACAATTATCTGCTACGCAAGTTTCTGGACATGGAATGACTTCGCCACAAGACATGACAGTAAATCAGATGAGATCGATACAACATAATTTGCCTATTCATAATCAGAATCGTGGATATTCTATCAATCCTCAATCACACACAGCATGGCCGCAAAATGATCGATGGATACAAACGGCAAATTTGCATCAACAATTCCCGCAACAGTGGCAATATTATCATCAAGATACTAATTTCAATGAAAAAGATTCTAGAAGCCAAGATCAATCTAATTCATTACAAAATTATAAATCTAATCAACAATCGGTTGCGGAAATTCATACGCATCAAAATAGGAAAAAGAAACTGCAATTCACACCTAATATGATACGCGATCAGGAGCTGTTAGTTTCTACTATGAGGCAACAAGGTGTACCTGAGGAAATAATGCGCCGTCAGTTTGATGCATTACTGAACGAACAACAAAAGCATCTGGTTTATCTCATGCAATTACAACAACAAGAAGATATTCCGGATATAAAAAAAATTCGACTTGCACAAAGAAGAATAGAGAGAGAAGAAAAACCGGAATGGATGATACACATCACTCCATCACGGATATCCTATAATGAGATTGAAAGAATAAAGGCACAGCAAAGAGGTCAAAAGAAACAATATCGAACGGACAGTCTGTTGCCGGAAGAAATTAATAAGACAGTGACTGCTCGACAACAAGATTATTGTCAACAGAAAAAGCAAGAAATAAACAATCAAGTTATTCTACCTCAACAAATGTACGTTCAAATGAATCCTCAATTATGGCAGCGACAAATGATCTGGCCACATAAAAATAACCATCAGACTTCGTGCAATAATTATGCAGCTTGTTATCCTTATCATCAACAAAATACATTAAATAATATAAATCATCAGACAAATCCGACTTTTAACAAATACGTACCATACAATATATGTTATAATCCATATTATTCGAATTCTGAGCAACAAAAAATTTCGCAAAATAAAGAACATAATCCAAGTTCATCGAATTCAATTGACAATCAGAGATTATCAATGGATTTTGCAAATTTCGAGCAGAGTAAAAGACCTGCCGAACCTTCTAGCTTGCTAAAGATGCGAATGTACAAAGAAATAATTCGTCCTCAGAAGCGCAATAACGGTTTGCAGGATCCAAACACCGTACAAAAAGTACTGGAAACACTGAAAAATCCGTCAAGTAGAAAAGGTCTCGAATATCTGGCCAATATTATCAAGAAAAAACCTGTTATTAGACTAAACGGTGTCCAAGATTCTAACGAGATTCCGGAAGATATGCAACCGCGACCACCCGTAGAAATGTCTTCACAACCTCAAAAAAAAATCTCGGTAAACGGTTTGGAGAACACAAGGAATCCTAATAATCCTACGCCATGTATCCTGCGACCTAAGAGAGCCGATGAGCCCGCTATGATGGAATATCCGCGACAGAGACAGAATGCAAGAATTTACAGCATGCAAGCCGAAAAGGAAAACGGCACGGTGGCGATCAATGACGATCAACAGCGATGGCAACCGCGAGATCACATAGTTTCCTACGTGCAAGACACGAGCTCGAGTCCTTATAATCAACAGAATATACCTGTAATGCAAGGACGCCACGACGACCACAAGATGTTCCAATATGCAGCTGCTCCATCTCAACATTACCATCAAATGCAGCAATACTATCTAAATAGACAGAATTTAATCGGCCATAATGGTGGCCAGGGCGATGTTGTGAGCGTGCAACGACCGAATGCACCGGATGCGGTGAGAATCGATCGCGCCGGCGGTGATACCGGTGAAAAATCGAATGTCGAAGGGCCGACGAAGCGCGTAGATATGCAAACGATACAGCGAACGAATATTTATAGTCAACCGGAAATCCGCGAGACAAGGACCATCGGAGGTATCACGTACCTCGCTAGGAAGCCCGAATACGCCCCTAACAATCTCGTCATATCGCCAGATAAATTAATCGCGAGCAGACACTTGCAACCCCCAAGAATATTTTAATTTGCCCGTAAAAAATCTTATCTGTTGAGATTAAGTTTAAGTTTTTTTAATTCCACGTGCATTAGAATTATGCGAAAAATAATTTTGTATCTCGATGTTGAATATGCCCAAATTTTTAAAATTATTTTTTTTTATATGTTTCTTCATTTTATATAACGAATGTATAATTTTATACATATTTTATTATGCTTTTACATCTAATAGCCAATTCGATCAATAGAAAAGTGCAAAATTAGTCATTACATTATAATGCAAGAGAGTTGTAATGTATGATTTTTTAAATTTATGTGTTCGTATCTCTATTTCTATATTTAAATTATTTAAGTAAAACAAAGGTATTTTTTACGTGAATGATGTCATGTGAACGAGTCAATTAATTGTACGATAAATCCTAAATAAGTGTATTATTTTTTAATTTATGTTTATTTTTTATATCATGTTTAATTTTTATGTCAATATTATAAAAATATATCTTGCAATTTTTCACTTTTGATATTTTTTTATTTATATTATATATTTTTATATGTTCGCGTGAACATTTTAATTTTCGATATTTTTATGATTGCAATAATTGTGTTGTATGTATATTCCAAGCATAAGAAATATTCACAATTTTTGAAAGTGTGTAATAAGTAAAAATCTAAAATCAAAACTTACTATTTATTGCAATAATAAATTTATTATTTTTTATTTTTTTTCTCTATTTTAATGTAATATAATGTAATAAATCTAACAAAATAAGTAATTTTTATCCTGGAAAATATATAAATAGAATTCATATGTTAATTAAATAATTAAATAAATAACATAGACATATTAACTACTTTTATATACTTATTATGATAAATAATAAGTAAGTGAGATGAAAGAGTAAGTAAATAAATATGAAGTAAGCGATATATAATCTGAAGTCGATTATTAAAAGCAGAAGAAAATTTGCAAATATCTATCTTTCAAATTTTAGTGTATAAAATTGCCGATATTGAAAATCTTTCAAATTTTAGTGTATAAAATTGCCGAGATTGAAAATTATACAAAATTTAAGTGTATTTAACATGGGCAAGCAGAGGCGAGATTTTATGAATGAAATGTATAATATTATACGTGAAATAGAAAGCTTGTAAGTATATATTTACAACTTCTATTTATATACTTAGTTTGCTAAAATTAATAATTCATTAATAGATATCTGATCAAATAAAATTTTCGAAATGAAGTTTTAGAGTTGAAGAATGTTCATAGAATATTCTCTTTTTTCTATCTCAGAAAACCCGAGCCCGAAGTGTGCAACGTAAGCTGCCCTCCTTTAGGATGTCCCCTAGGACCTTGTCTGGGGATGTGCTGTTCAAAAGGAATCTGCGATCCTTATTGCGTGTCGAAGATGCCATGCGATCCTTCACCTCGTTGTTATGTGCCATGTTGTTTAAAGGACTATGCATGTAATGCGAATCGCTTGTCGCATTCCTGCGGTTCTTCATCAATAGATATAAATCGAGAAAATCAAACTATACGAAATAGCATTTATTCCAATTCCATCCATCGCTGTCGACCAGGAATTCAACAGAATCCTTACCCATCATGTTATAATCTTATGCCAATTGCATCACCCAATTATACCATAAAATCAATAATTTGGAATACGTAGTTTCAAAGTGGAAATAAAATTTGTATAATACAAAAGAAAAATTAAAATATTCTTATTTTATTAAATAAATTGAAATTTAAAAAATTCAGATTTTTTGCTTAAGAAAATCGTATTTTTTTTTGTTATTTATATATCTATCTTATTTATCTTTTTTTCCTGTTACGAGATACTTTTGTATAATTTATAATTTAATTCTATAATTTATTTTATATTTTTATAACTTTTTAACATAACTATGTTATTTTATTATATCTCTGCCTTTTTGAACATAACTATATTAAAAATAATTATATTCTATATATAAATCCATATACAAGAAAAGTTTATATATACTTCGATTTGTATTTTTTGAAATATGTTTTTTTCAATCTTAAATAAGACTGACAAAATAATCAAATCGACAAATCGATTTTAGACATCAGATCAGTAATATATTCTACTATTTTCAGTGCGTATCAATGATATTAATCTTGATTAATAACCGATATTTTAATTTCTATTAGTAATCAATAAAATCTTTATATAGAGAAAAAAGAGAGAAGTATAATAAGATCTTTATAGAATATTAAAATAAAGAATGGATAAGGAGAAGAAAAATCTGACTACATGTTACCCAATCATACACAATTCTGTGGAGATATTTATGGCTTTAATAGACATAAAATCATGCCATCAGAGAGAACAACAAGTTAGTTTCAAATGTAGAATTTCTATATAGAGAAAGTTTCTCTCTCTCTTTTATATATATAATGTTTGTCAATTCCATTAATGTCCTTACAGTATGACATGACTCCCTCGGAATATATCAAACAGATGCTGATGAGCACTCAGGAAAGGGTCGATTATTTACTGAAACCAGGTCGCAGTATAAACGTACGGCCTTTATACAACAATTGTGAAAGCCAATGCTTCAAGGCTACACCTTGCATTGTTCTCTTTCAACAATTCATTCCCGGCAATGTATACAATATGACGCTCACAATTCGGAACGTAACAAAAGTAAAAGTCTCTTCTACTCTAAAATTTTAATACATAATAGACCATTCAAATTATATGTTATGTTTCAAGTTGTAATATTTACGAATTTAACCCCGAAAAATCCCTTTTCAAATGTCACATCACAGATATCCCGACACTTAAAACTCTCACGCAATCCCGATCCCTTCTTTTCCGTGGAATATCACGGATTGAATTATAGCACTATGGTAGCGCCAGGACTCGTTCACGTTTATAACGTTAGATTTAACCCGGCAGAAAAACGAGACTACGAATATCGTGTCGAGTTTATTAATGATACCGAAATTTTCGCGGTGCCGGTAATCGGTGAGGAAATAAATTATTTATACATATATTTATTATATATACAATGTGCAATTGTAATTATTATACAAACAATGAAATTGTACATATGGTCATTATAATGCGGAATAATACAGGTCAAATTAATATTGTTCTAGCTATCGGCTCGAGACCTATTCTAGATATCCCTGATCGGATCGAAATACCAGCTACCGCGGTAAAAATTCCTTCCTCAAAGACTATTTTAGTACGCAATGTAGGAGATATACCGGCAATCTTCAACTTTTATTCAGATAAGTATGTAATGTTTGATTAAACAATTTTATAACAAAATGTTTATACTTAAATTTATATAAATTATAATATACAAAATAAAGAAACTTTTTTAAATATCTTATATTTTTCTAAAATGCTTTAAACAAAATTAATAAGTACACGGAAAGTGATTTATATATAAGAGATCAGTATTTATATAGTATCTATATAGAATTATATACGTAGAATTATATATATACAGGGTATTTCAGACCACCTGTACCACCCATTTAAAAACTAGAGAAGTGGTATTTCAAAAAAGTAAAAACATTTTCTTTATAAATCGGGTGCGGTTCCTTTCATTATTTTATATATAAAAGTATTAAAGTAAGAGAATCGAAAAATGAATATTTTACAAGATATTTTATGGTTTATGTAAAATTAAGAAATGATTTCAAGCCTCATAACTCGAAAAGTATTTCATGGAAAAATAATTTATTATTATTATAGTGTTTTGGAAAGCTCTCGAGGTAAGCTACAAGAAGTGCACCCGATTTATAAAGAAAATGTTTTTACTTTTTTGAAATAACTACTTCTCTAGTTTTTAAATGAGTGATACGGGTGGTCTGAAACATCCTGTATGTGTGTGTGTGTGTGTGTCTGTGTGTGTAATTGAATATATTACTATTTCAGTCCAAGTTTCTCTGTTGAGCCGTCAAAGGGTATATTAGAGGAAGAAGAAACGATGCAATTTACTGCAAATTTTTTATCTGAGAAATCTGGCGAATTCAAAGCAAATCTTTTTCTTAATTATGAATCAGGTATTGACAAGCAATTAACTGTGTAAAAATGAATGTTAAACATAACTTTACTTGTTTATAAGAATAATTTTTGCATTAAAAATATTAATTTATGTATAATATATACAATGTAAATTACAGGAGAGAAGCTTTGCTTAACATTACAGAGCTTGGCAATAAATTGCACGATTCGAATTGATAGAGCTAGTATCAGAATGGAAGACACATATTTAGGTTTGTCTAGAAGCAAACTCTTGACGATTTATAACAGAAGCGACTATATCGTGAAATTTCAATGGATGCGTTTCAAGGACAAAAATACTGATATACAACGAAAGGAAGAGTAAGCATTGTTTTCCGCATGAAATATTTTATATTGTATTTATCAATTTTTTCACTTTTCATGGCAGGTACAAAACGTTATTTCAACTGGTGCATAATATGGAGACGGTGCGTTGTGTCAGTCTCGTTCATTATAATATTTGCTTGCCAGATATTCACGAACTTATTTGCCAGCGAATTTACACGGACGAGATTGCTTGCTTAATGAATGAGAATTTCCACTACAATCATATGTCTTTCCTTCTTACACCTGAGGTGATTTTTTGTGATAATTTTCACAGTTTTTGCAAAGTAATAGTTATATTCAAAGTAATATATTATATATTCTAATTATATTATATGACAATTCACTTGCATGCTTATTTTTTTCGTTTATTTATTGTTATCAATTCTATCATTGAAATATGCTAGAAATATTTTTTTAAATTTTAAATTATTTTTTCACACATTGATTAAACATGATTTAAATTATCTTTAATTAAAAAAATATATAATGTTTATTCATTTAATTGAAGATAAAAATAAAATTTTTAAAAGTATTTTTAACCAACATTTATTATGAAATATTTAGATAAAAATAATATTTAAATAAATATTAAGATTCTATATATATTAGAATATTATAATTTTGAATTTAGAGAGAGAGAGAGAGAGAATATATCACATTTAGTTTTAATGTTCTTCGCCATGTTCTAATATATTTTTCAGAAAGGCGAAATTTGGCCTCAATCTTTCATAGATATTACGGTGTTTTTTCGAGCCATGGAAATAGGCGAAATATCGAGCGTTGCTTATCTTGAAATTACAGGTCGCGAAGACAGAATAGCCTTAAGGTTACAAAAATAGCTAATATTATTTTCGGAAACTTCCTTTTGCTTCAGAATTTTCTCATTAATTTTTCGTTTCAATGATAGCCTCCATGGAACAGGCAAGGGACCAGTCTTCCATTTCAATGTAAACACTATTGATGTTAAGAATATTTTCTTGTGTTCAGTGCATAACTATGAGGTAATCTAATCAATTTATTTATGTATAAAAAAATTTGTAAAAATTAAAAACTTTTTATAAAAAATATGATCTTATTGAAATTTTAAGATATTATAATTAATATTATATTAGAAGTGTCTATAAAGATTTATTTATTAAAATTGAAATTATTAGAAATTATATTTCTCTTTCTGCTGTTTATAGAGATGCATATATAAATACGTTACATGGTAAATTATATGAATTTGAGTTTATATTTCAGATTGTAGCAGCAAATAAAGGGCACATTTGTGGTACATTAATTTATAAAGCAAAGCCAACAGATTTTGGTGGAACTATTAATGTCAGTCCAAGCGCTCTAACATTGAAACCAGACGAGTATAAGTCATTTAATTTATCATTTTCTTCAAATCGGAAGGGAGACTTTATAGAGCGAATCGACTTCGTCATTAAAGAGAGTTTGGAAGTATTATCTTTGCATATCAAGTACGATATTTGCGTTAGGCATATTATTATTTTCAAAAATTCGTTTCTTCAATAAATTATATAAACATTATATAGAATCTTGTATATATATATATTTATTTTTAAATACTTCTAAATAAATACTTTAAAATTATTTACTATGCCACTTATAAGATATATATATATATATATATATATATGTATATATATATACATATATATATATATATATATATATACATATCTTAATTTATTAAAAGTATCTTAAATTACTTCTTTCTTGTTTATAAGTAGCATCTTAAATTTTTTTTATATCTAATATATCCCTTACAACAATTTATTTTAATTTCAATATTCTATATTATAAGTTTATTTCTTATCATATATTACAAATTTTAATATAAATTTTACATAATTTTACATAAATATTAATATATAAATTTTTTTATTTATAGAGGATGCATCATATGTCCAACACTACATTTTGACAGGATTAATCTTGATTTTGGCGCAATTGCTTTAGGTATGCTTTTTATAATTGATACAGTTAAATTCAAAATTGCAATTTCATACACACACTTGCAGGATTTAGTGAAAGACAAGAAGTAAATCTTCGTAATTTATCTCTGGTTCCGGTTTCGTTTAGCATAACAATGATGGAAGATGGAGATCAGAGACCTTTGACTTATGAAGAGTTCGCCATATCTGAAGCGAAACCAAGTTTTCCAACTAATCCTCGCGAGTTTACAATTACTCCACAGAAAGGAGTGATCCAAGCGCATAGTTCATTTAAACTAAAGGTAAAATGTACAATAAATACATCTTCGAACATGTAATTTATAATGATTTGCAAGTGAGAGATTAATTTCCTTTTTTTCCAATTTCAAATATATAGTTTACAGTTAACAATTTGCAAATAAAAAGTTAATTAATACTATCTTTTTTAATTATTCTTTAATAATTTTTTCTAAATTAAATAATTAACATAGAGTATTTGTAACTCTGTATTAAAATATAGGTAACATATACGGCGAATATAGTTCGAAGTGGATGCTCGAATATTCGAGTCGATATGTGGGATTCGGATTCAGACCCAGTAATACTACCGATCTCGTTTTGTGGTGCTATTCCCTCTCTATCGATTAAACCCATAGAGATTTCTATTAGATTTTCTTTCATCAATTTTCCTTATGCTCGTTCTATTACCGTAGAGAATAACTCTGACTTGGATGGATATTTCTATATAGTACCGCAGCCGGTAATTGTTAAACTAATTTCAGAAGCTAAGCTAACTTAGTAACAACACATCACTGTGTTCTATATACAAAGAACATGTTATTAAATAATAGTTATTGTAAACTATAATTTTGTTTTCTAGATATCCGAGAATATACCTATAGTATATTCGCTGTCATTCTATCAAGGTTTTTTGAAAGCACGACAATCAAAAACAATAGATATTACTATTATTACCAAAGTTCTGGGCAAACAAATAACAACATTAAAGTACAATAATCAATAAAATAATTTTTGAAATGTTAAAAAAGTTAAAATTAAAAAGAATAATTTCTTATCTTTTAATTCAAAAAGACAAAAATAATTCTTTTTTTTTAGATGTTTACATGTACGCTGTTATTTTTTATTTTAAATAAGAAACAAGATTATTGTATTTTATTGTTATTTTTCAGTATGCTAGTAATGGGCCAAGAGGCTCCAGTTACATCTTGCACGATTATATGTAGCGGTCAGGGACCAGTAATATCTGCACAACCTAGTTGTCTCAATTTTGGAGAGATACAAGTGCTTCAAAATAATATTATGAAGTTTTGTATAATTAACGACTCGCCGATACCAGCACAATTCAAATTAACATCAGTAAATATTTTTTGAATACATTTTTTTAAATGATGAGTTTGTAAAATATATAAAAATTATGAGAAAAGGTATATATTCCAAAATTGTCTTATTATTATCTTATTATTGCTTAGCATAAAAAAAAATCTTTATGGTTTGTCAAACCAACCTTTGGTGAAATCGAACCGAATGGCTCTATAGAAATTGAAGTCAAAATATTTTTATACGATACTGGCAAATATATTGACAATATAATCGTGCATATCATTAATAGTCGATCGATTCCCATTAATGTGATCGCGACTGGAATCGGTTGTAATATTGTTTTTGAGCCGCAAATATTTCCAATATTTGATATGGGTGTTCTCTTTAGGTAAGGAATATTGAGAGAATGTTAACTAATATCAATGATTAAGCAGGAAATAATGTTCATTGCTTTAATATAAAATGCATGTTTTTGACTATTCATTAATTTTAACAGTCATCAAAATCAGAATCTGCCAATAATTATGAAAAATTTTGGCACGCGTCACTGTCAAATAATATGGTCAAATGAACCAGAAGTACGCATTCAAAAAAGTCAAGGATTACCAATGTAATTATATAATCTTTATTGCAATAATTTAAATTTTGACAAGATGTTAAAAATTAAATTTTACAGTAAGAAGTTTCAAATTGATCCGCTCACCGTAGAGATTCCAGCGAATGATTCTAATATAGTTCAATGCAAAATATGTTGGGACGCGTAAGTTCCGATTAAAGACTTTATATTCTTAATTATAAAAATATACAAATTAAGATGAATGTAATTAAAATTTAATTAAAATTAAAAAAATTGTGAGCACTTAATTTATTTAGATATTTTAAAGTCATAATCCTAAATTTATAATTTTATGTCAAAGAATTTATTTTATATCATGTTTTTGCAATTTTATAATTACAATTATTAATAATTTAAATTAATATTATAAAGACCTTTTTTATATTAAAGCAATGAGATTTTGACAGAAGATTGGTACGTGTTCAGGCAGATTTCTGGACAAGGGAAGCGAGAATTGATTGGAACTTCTGTATTTAAAGTCACTTTTACAGAGCCTCGAATTGCGTTTAACAAGAGAGAGTTAACGTTTCGCATTGATATATATCCCGAGGGAGAAGAAATGCAACAGACAGGTAGAAAATTGTAATGTATTATAGTACCATATTTCGAAATTATTTTAATGAGAATTATTTTAATGAATTATAGGGGAAAGTTATGTAATTCAGTACCATATATTTATAGAGCATCTATAACACTTTGATGTTAGAATTTCATGTAATTTCATATAATTGAAATTTTTATATTATTTAAATTTCGGTATAATTTTATACGTATAAGAAATTTTTTATTTATTAGATAATTATATAATGACTTTTAATGTGCTGATTTTTTAGACGAACTAGTCATTACAAATCAATCGCGATTAAATTTAAACGTTCTATTATACGTTGACGCTCCCTTTTATTTAATAATCGATAAGAAAAAGGTTCATAAAAGAAAAATTATTCTAACGGATGGAAACACTACATCAATTCCGGTGAAATTTTTGCCAAATATAAATCTTGATAATCCTTATTCACGGAATTATAATGGTACGCTTTGGTGCGAATATGATGAACATCCCAATAAGGTACGTTGGTTTCATTGCAAACATATATGTAAATCTTTTGTGCACAAAAATTTGATTATTTATTTTTAGGACAAAATTCAATGTAAAGGTGCCGTAAATTTCCCAAATATTAAGTTACTTTGCAAAGATTTGATTATCAATTGCATTTTGGGTTCAAGTACTGAGAAATGTTTAAGAATGACTAATAATGGACCGATTCCTATAATATATAAATTCTTGTGGGCTGGAGAAAGTATTGAAATTCAACGAAAAGTATGTGACATAAATTTTTGTTAAATTATATAATTATTTACGTACAATTACACAAATAATTTATTTAATAAATAGCAATTAATTAATGTTATTATTTATTATTTTTAATAACTTTTTATAATCTTGAATGATTGACAACATAATTATATATATATATATATATATATATATATATATATATATATACATATATGTGTATGTGTATGTATGTATTTCTTTATAATAGGATGTAACAGATCATTCAAGACTAGAAATTAATGTACAAAGCAAGTTTAATCATCACTTTTGTAAGATCACAAAGAATTTAGAAAATCAAAAAAATGAAACTGAATCTACAAAAACGCTGGATTTATCAATGTTATACGGTATATATTGAAAGTTTACTTTTTAATATCATGCAAAACACTTCTACATATTAATCTATATTTTAACGTTATCTAATTCATCATTACACAAAAATAAAATCACATTCATAACACTTGGCATGCATATGAATTTTTCTCTTATGTCACATAAGCAATTCGATCAGATACCATTTACTCTAGCGGAAATTAATCCATTAATTTTATTGTAAGAATATAAAACATAATATAACATCCATAATAATTAATACACATTTAAAAAAATTAATTATTCCGAGCAATTTCAAATTTTTACATGTATATATATGTATATATAAAAAGTTAAATCGATAAAAATAAAAATATTTTATTATTTATATCTATGTTTAATTTCAAAATAAAATTTGAAATATTTTAAATTATGTGAGATATATAATATATAACGTATACATATAAATATACACATGTATATATATATATATATATATATATATATATATATATATATATTAAAAATGGATCATTACATCGCAGAGTAAAGGGCAATTACCTTTATAAATAATAATAAATAATTTATTAAAAACTCACAATTATTCCATTATCATCTGCTTCATCAGTCTCGGTTTGCTTTGCCTTCCTTGTTCTTTGCTGCTTCTTTATGACACTCACTCGCGAAAATATAATTAATTACAATTAACAGAAAACGACGATTGTAATAATTTGTACGACACTTTCAATATTATTCATATATAACGTACACTATTATACTATATTTATTTTATTGTAGTATATTTTATTATGCAACAACGAAAGAGTAATGTAAAAATTACAATCCTCTCAGGACTCAAAAATTATGAGATCAAATTTGTAGCATTCACCGCGACAATGTTTTATTTTAGAAGCGAATACATGTGCAAGTTTAAATATCCACGGATGCAATATTCGAGAGATTAAGATATAATTTATCGACTTTTGATTTTAATTGAATAAATCACACAAATAGAACGCGTTTTGATAAATTACAAATGTCTAAGTTATGATACGCGATTCATATATATTTAATGTAACAAAGTATAAAAATATTAAAATATAGAATTATTAATTCGCGCGCGACTATTAGTAATTAAACTTTACTATTTAGTAATTAAATATATTCAAATGTTTCTAATAGTTATTGCAATTATTAATTTGCACTGAAGAAGAATTAATTTTTGTGATAAATGATATGTAAGAGTATACAAGAGTGAGACACATTATTCGAGTCAAATAATAAGATAAAACAATATATATATGTAATATATACATGTATAATTGTATATTTTTTGTTAGTACATTGCGTCTAAATTAATCATTAATTTGATCACAGTATTGTGCGGTACATATCATAAAAGTATAATAAAAATATAATAAAAATTAGTTTTACGAAAAATGGAACGAGAAATCTAGAGAAGTTTATCGATAAATATATCTTTCTTAACACTCGAACATTGACAAAATGATAATAAACTTTTTGTGTCTCTGCGCGTCGGCTTTTCCCCCTCTCTTGCCTCTCCCACTTTCACTTCGCCGCATTCCATTACGCGTGACGTAGCTCCAAAAATGTAAACAAGGCCACGCGTCGCTGTTTCTTAGAATCGGAATACAATCGTCAGTACAACATATACAATAGGAATATAGCAAGCATGATAGATTTTAATTTCGTATAAATTCTGCTGTACGCGTATTTTATTAATAAATATATATATATATATATATATATATATATATATATTCTGCTGTACGCGTATTTTATTAATAAATATATTAATAAATATATATATATATATATATATATATATAATATATTTATTAATAAAATACGCGTACAGCAGAATATATATATATATATATATATATATATATATATATATATAATATATTTATTAATAAAATACGCGTACAGCAGAATTTATACGAAATTAAAATCTATCATGCTTGCTGTATTCCTATTGTATATGTTGTACTGACGATTATACGATATTCCGATTGTAAGAAACAGCGACTTGGCCTTGTTTACATTTTTGGAGCTACGTGTGTGTATATATATATATATATATATATATATATATATATAAACTATTTATTAATAAAATACGCGTATAGCAGAATTTATACGAAATTAAAATCTATCATGCTTGCTATATTCCTATTGTATATGTTGTACTAGCGATTGTATTCCGATTGTAAGAAATAGCGACGTGGCCTTGTTTAGATTTTTGGAGCTACGTCACGCGTAATGGAATGCGGCGTAGTGAAAGTGGGAGAGACAAAGAGAGGGGGAAAAATCGACGCGCTGAGACACAAAAAGTTTATCATCATTTTGTCAGTGTTCGAGTGTTAGGAAAGATATATTTGTCGATAAACTTTTTTTAGATTTCTCGTTCCATTTTTCGTAAAACTAATTTTTATTATATGATATCTACCGCACAATACTGTAATCAAATTAATGATTAAATTAGACGCAATGTACTAACAAAAAATAATCAGAATGTACTACTGAAGATATAGTACCAATTCCAATGCATAAATTTCATATATTTTTATATATTGATAAACAGTTTGTATACTTTTGTTATTTGAATCGAATAGCCGCTGTTGTATGTTTTTACATGTCGTTTATTATAAGAGTTAATTAACTGATAGTTAATTATACTAATTATAAAACAAAATTATACTTATAAAGCATTATAAGACGATATGAAGCGCCGTTATACTTGTCGAGTTTTACACACATATCAACAAAACAATATGCCATATAAGGGATGAAAGTACTAACAACGTTTATTTTTTTTTTCCATTCGTACAGTGAAATTCAGTACGAACCGGTAACGCGAATTATTTTTATCATATTATTTCTCAAAATAAAATCATGACAAGTATTGAGAATTATAAAATGTGATCAGTTTCTATAGTTATTACAAGCAATTATCACAACATGCGTAATAAATTATCGCGATTAATGACCAAATAACTTACTGTGATAACAATTTTAACTTCGTATTTCCATAGTTTTTCGTGCGTTCTCTCGTCATAATATAAATGAATTGTGTATTATGTGATTAATCTCACGAGTGTCGTGCATAACATCGCGCGTATTTCATTGTTCGTAATTAATATAATTTCATGTAGATGTTATTTAATATGTTCTCTATTTTTTTAACGTTATTTTAATATTTAAAATAATTCATGTTTAACGTGATCGTTGCATAAATTTTTATTAAAACTTCATTATTGACACGATTTATAAAAACTCTTACGAACTTTTATATTTGCATGTAAAAATATACTATATTATCTGTAAATATTTTCATATCAGAGCTGCAAGAATTGGAATCGGACAATTTGTTAATGGAAGTTCATTCTGAAACGTTAGACGAAAAGCTCGAAAAATTACGAAGTATTTTTTCGATGTCTTGTTCACTATGCTTAGATGATCCAAAGATTCTTGCTTTGATAGATCCCAGTATCAAATTTCCCTCGAACGAGTTACTCGACGATGTTTGTTCCTTTCTTTTCAGTAAAATTTATTTTCCAATTCAAATTTTCATTTTACGAATGTATTATATACTCTTAATAAATCATTAAATATATTTTAAAAAATTAATTTTTATTACGATAATTTATTATGCAGATACTTAATATTGTTCCACACGAAGGCACTATTGTACCATACTCTTCGCAATATGTGCGCTTTATCTTTTACGGTCATCAGCCTATACAAATCAAAGTCGTTGCGCTTTGTGAAATTCTTCGAGGACCTACCGAGATAGTTAATGTATTCGCCAGTGCCGACATCATTGAATATTCTGTTGATAGACAGATCATCGACTTCGGTCAACAGGTGAGTCGTTTTTAATTTTAATATCGTTGTTTGTAACTTTTTTTATATTAATAATATGTTATATTCTAATAATTATTAGTTTTAATTATATATTTTATAATTTTGAGATTATTGCATAACGTTTTCAATAATTTAATTAATCTTTAATATATATTTTAGTTAACAAATAATTTATATTTTTTTCGACATTTCTTGATATTTTCATGATACAGTATTTTTCATTTTTTTAGTTCACAATTATAGTTAAATTAAAACTTTACTAATTACGAGAAATAACATATGATTATATGTATGTATATATATATATATATATATATATATATATATATAAGCTTAATTTATGTTTAATTAAAGTTACCAAGTTTTATATTAAAATTTTATATATTTAATTCAATATATTATTCGTAATTACAATTTAATATTGAATTTGTAATGTAAAATATTCAGTCCATTGATTCATATTATAGTTATTCGGTGAACTGTGTCGGTCGAGTTTCACTTTGGAAAATCATAGCATAATATTCCTGGACTATAAGATAAATAAGAGGAATTTAATATCCATCACAGGAAAGGTCGACTGTACAATCGATGCATTAACAGTCAAACCGAGTAAAGGATCTATAGATCCTCTATCATCAATAAAAATTGAGATAGAATTTCGACCAATATTGCTTGGCATTTTCGAAATAGAATTTGAATTGCATGTGTGTATATTATACAAAATATTCTAATGAAACTTTGTAAACAAAATATTCTAATGAAACTTTATAAATTTCAATTTTTATCATTGTGTTATTATTATTATTTAGGTGGCTCATTTGGATCCACTGATAATTATCGCGAAAGGTGTCACATGTTATTCCCAAATTTATCTTTGCACCTTACGTGAAGTTTTTAAGCAACATTCTGTAAAATTTGGATATTGGGCAATTCAATTACTAACTCCAGATTACATTGCAATGGTAAATTTTGGTTTAGTATAAAAAAAATAAATTATTTTAATATTTTGCGTTGCAGAAAAAACAAGAAATAAAAACGCAATGTAGTGATATGAATAATGAATCAAAAAATCAAGTGCCTGAATGGGATGAACGAATCTTATTAAGTAAATCTGGCATTACTACATCCTTGATTATGATAAAATAATAAAATATATAATAAAATATATAATTAAATATAAAATCGGTTTAATTAATAAAAATATTTTAATCATTACTAATTATTTTAAAGCTGACAGGTGGGATTTGATTTCATATGATGAAATATTTCCTAGTATTATCGACATTGAGATGGCAATTGATAGATTTCTGGCAATTCGATTTATCGAAGAGAATATTTCTACTTTGATAAAATATTCCAGCTCAAAGAAGGCTGTTATTCCTTTTCTTTATACGCCTGAATATATTATAGGTATATTTACGAAAAATATCAATCTCATGAATTAATTTTCCTAAATTAATGCATTATAGTTAATTACGTCCAAATTAATTACTATTTGATCTATAAATAATTACAAGATAAAATTAGCAATACTCGGAATAATTAATGATATAACAAATATTTTCAGACATGGGTTATGTTATAATCGATCTTAAAACGTGTTACTCGATAATAATTATCAATTATGGGCCTTGGAATGTGGAAGTTGTAGTAAAAAAATTAGCAAAAAAGCAACTTGAGCATTCCGGCATTTTCGTAGAATTTGAAAAAGCTATGTTAATAGTTGGAAAAACTACGTCTTTGACTATTACATGGCAACCAACATCGGTAAAATATACTGAAAGAAGCACAAAGGAACAGCATTCAATTTATTTAGAAGTAAAATTAATTTTATTTCGCTATTTAAATAAAATTTGAACGCAACTAAGTTATAATACTTTTTCTACTTTCACAGCGTGTTTTAACAATAATTTAATAATAATAAAATAATATGAAATATAAAATATTAAATAAATATTTATAGTACTATATTTAATTAATTAAATATTATACTAATTTAAAAATTTATTGTTGTTAGGTATCTCGTGGTTCTACAATTCCCGTAATTATAAAAGGCATCATTACTTATCCATTCGTAACTGTTAACACGAAATTATTAGATTTTCAAAATGTTATTGTGGGAGAATGTTTGATGATGAACGTTTTAGTGACAAATGAGTAACATATCGTTTTTAAACATATTTAAAGCTTTATCTGAAGATAGTTACATATTTTAACTTTTAGAGGTTTCGTTGATTGTTGCTGGGAAGCAAAAATATTCACTCGTAAAAAACAAAAAGATTGCCCATTTCAACTTAACTACAAATCTGATTTTCTTTTATCTGGTCATTCAGAAATCATCAATATTTATTTTAAACCACATAAAACGGTATTATAATACAAATATATATATATATATATATATATATATATACATATATATATATGTATATATATATACATATATATATATGTATATTATAAACATAATATAAACAAGCAAATCTTTTATTATTATTTCATCAGTGTCGTGTCGAAGCTAGTCTAAAAATCATTGTCAAAATGGGATTGGAAACGCAAACAGTAACATTACTTGGCCGCGGAATCGAGCATAAACTGCGAATCAGTGATCTTAATATTAACTTTCCTCCCACCGTACTTTTTACTGAAGTACAAGAGAAAATATTTACGATCGAAAATATTTGCAATTATCCCGTGGAATTTTTTTGGCATCATCTCGATAGGTAATCGATGTTGAGCACAAACATAAATTAAACATTAACAGATTATAAACAAAAGCAAAGTAAAGAAAAATAATAGAAAAGAGATTCTATGTATTTATGGAAATTGTCATAAATAGAAATATCTATTTTTGTTATTTTGTGGTTAATATGAAAACAAAAGTGATAGATGAAATGGCGTGGAAGGTATTTTATAGAATAAATCGACGCATTGTGCAGTCTTTTTCTAGAAGAGGAACGACTTGCCGAAGCACTGACTTGCTACTATGGAATTAAAGAAATTCTATTACCGTCTCGAAAACCCGGGGAGAGAATGCCGTCGCTTTTAATGGAATTCTATAATAGTCTCATGAGTGAGATGGCGTACGCTTTGTCAGCGGAAAGAATCGAAGAAAAAAATATCATCGCGTCGAATGGTATATATTAAGAGTCTTTGAAAAATATCTTCTTTTTTGAAGATCATCATCTTGTAACTACAAAACTGTAACTACAAAATGAAAAAGAGATTAATTATTTTATTTTTATTTTAAAAAAGCAATGTTTACTTGAAAAAAAATTTCATATAGATTTTAAATCATGACGCAATGTATAATAATATTTGAATAGATAACAACGATTTATCAGAATACAAGACTAGAATACAAGAAACAAAGAAGTCATCTAATACATCAAGCTCATCTGTTCAGCATTCACCAACTCAAAAGTCGAAGATAAATCTGCAAAAGGGGCCCAATATCGATAAATTGTAACAGAAAAATCTACTAGTTAGTCATCTACTAGATAATATAAAAAAAGATTGTCCACCAATGTTAGTTTTCAGCGAACTGGACTTTCCTCGTGAATCGCCTAGATTGCCAACAAGTGATCCTGAAGAGCTTCAGAATCTACTCCTCTGTGAGTTATTTTATCATAAAGAAATATAAATTATTACGATATAGTTTTTATTTAATTTGATTTGATAAAATAATTATTATAGCTTTTGCTTCTTTTAAGGTTATATAGAAACTTTACGTAAAGATCCTAATTTCTATAAAAGAATAAAGGATCCTGTAAAAAATTTATTCGATACTCTTGAAACAAAGACAATTTCACAACTTGAGATAATGGATCCTTCACAACCAGTCAAAAAAATCTGCATTATTTTTCACGGTGCACCATTCACTGGTAATTTTGCACATGAAGATATACGCAAATAACATTTATCAAATTGTTCCTATTATAATTACAAAATATTATAATTACAAATATTATAATTACAAATATTATAATTACAAAATTTAGAATATCAAGAAACTGCGTGCAGAAGTGCTACAGTATTGCAAGTGCCATTATTAAATATAGACAAAGTTATCATCGAAGGGATCGCACTCGGTAATAATTGGTCTTCCATTAAACTACGACAGATTATCGACGAAGCTTATCAGGAACATTTATTAGCGTTCAAAAAACATAAGTAATTACAAAAAATTATTTAAAAAATTAAATAGACTTTGACATAGAATTAAAATTAATCAGTATTTGTTTAAAAGAAGATTTTCATTTTCTTAATAAAAATATAAATGAGAAAAAATTTTTAAGTATTTCACATCAGAGATATTTTGGAACTAGATTGTCAACAAAAAAGAAAATCGACATCGAAATGGAACATGAACAAAAAATAATCGCGAATGAAGAATCACCTAAAGAAACAAAATTATTAAAAGCAACAAAATTTGAATCAGAAACGATGACAGAAATCGATAAACATACTGAGAATGATGCTCAGGAATTAATTATTTCATTTGAATCGGAATTTGCGAAGATCCCAAGAGAAGAGGATTTACAATTTTTAGATCCTGTGAGTCTTTACGAATGTAAGATCCAAACTATTTTATTATTGCATAAAATTCCTGTATATTACACGGCGACAATTGGATCGAAAATCAGTGAGAAAAATCAGAATAATACTTTCCTCGGTATTGAAATTGACATGTTTATCGAAATTCTTCAAGAAAGGTAACATGTGACATACAAATATTATAAATAATATAAAATCTCAATATATATTATATTTAAGTAAATACAGCATACATCAAAATAAATTTAAAATATATTTGTGTATGTATGTATGCGTATTCATATACATTTAATTAATTATATAATATTTCTTATTAATTGTATTTTTTATTAATTAATTCTTCCTCTTTAAATATTATATATATATTATATATAATTTCTTGTATATTTCAAATTCTTTTTTAATCTTGTGTATCTTTTGCTATTGTTATAAATAGATTATCGTCATCAGATTTCAAGAGCGGTTTTATTCTGCAAACTTTAAACAATATCTTCTTTGGAAGTGATGTTATCACGCTAATCGCATTACTGAATATAGTTGGATACGTAGAATATTTATTGTTTGTAACTTTTCTGAATTCGATGGATAATTATATTCAGAAAATAGAAGAATTGCAGGAATTAAAAGGTAGATTACAATATATTAGATTAAGTTATAAAAATTATTAAATTCTTATATTGATTATCTAAATAGCACAAAAATTAGTGGAGGAAATTGCTAAGAAAATTCAAGAAATTGATGAAATGTCATTATCTGAGTATGAACTACTTGCGGAAGATGAGAAAAAATTCTATTTGGAATCAATTTTACCAAGAAAAAAACAAGAAGCATTACAAAGGCGAATGCAATTTATACAACGGATAACAGAACTGAGAAAAAGAAAAGTATCGACTTAACTTTAGAACTCGCGATTTAACTTTAGAAAAATCTAAATTGCCGGATTTCTCTATTTCCTTTGAAAATTAGAGTGTAGAATGTATAATATATAACTAATAAAGATTTCTATATTTTATTTTTTATCATCAATAATAATGTCGTAATTCTATATTTAATATTAATATTAATATTAATTTAATTATATTCATGTAATGCTCAAATTTCTCATCGACAATGTATATTTTGCAAATATTATCTCAGCAAACATCTAACATGAGCATTGTCAAAAATAAAAAAATAAATAAGAGAATAAAAGATGGAAAAACTAACAATCTAGAGGAAAGATCTCAAACTTTTAAAGTGCTTGTCAATGAAAAAGAAATTCGGGATCTTAAGGATCCACAACGTAGAGATAATTCTAAACCAAGTAAAATAATAAAATAATAAAGTTATACAAGAACAGTAAATTTAGTTTTTGAACAAAAAAAAATTATAAAACTTAACTTAATTTGCATTATGACATTTAGGATCGAAAGAAGAAATATCGAAAGAATTGGAAAATATTACTAATGCCATGAATGATTATTATAGCAGTCTTTCGAGCATAGAAAACATCATCAAAAATTGGAATCCTTTCAAAAAAGCAAATATCCGCAAATATTCTATAAAACTTTAATTATATATATATATATATATGTCTTAAAATAATCTTAATATTTAAAAATTATTATATAAAATTATTTCTCTATCTATTTGAAGGATGCTCTGTTTACGGCGAAGAACAAAATTTTGAAAACTGATAAGTCAAAAGATAAGAATTCTGATATTAATAAAGAGGTAAAATATATATTTTTAGTTTTAATTTAATACAACTAATAATTTTTTATAAAAATTTTACTACAAAATATTGCAATTTATACTTTATATAATAACATTTTCTGTTTTATATTATCCATACGGAATAATTCCAAAATGTTCCCATATTTAGAGTAGAATAAGATATTACGCAACATATATATATATATACATATATATAAGATGTCCCAGAATCATTATACCATCCGCTAATGGCAGATTATTGAAATTATTTTAGAGATGATTTCTATCATATTAGTGAAAATATTGAGACATCAATAATTTGCAAGCAATTTAAAAAAAAAGGACTTTTGCAAACTACATTAATATTACTTTACTAAATTAATATTATTTTATGGGGAGAAAAAGAGAAAGAGAGAGAGGGATAAAAGATTACTAAATTTATATTCTTTAGTTAATTTTAATAGAGTACTTTAATAGAAATTTAATTTAAAACTTGATTACAAAGATAAATGATGGCAAAAATTGCAAAAAATAATGATATTCTTGATATTTTTACTGAAAAAAAATTGTCTCCAAATATGATCTCAGAAACCTGCTATTAGCAGGTGGTATAGTGGGATATTCTGTATAATATTTATACATTTTAATTATTTTTACAGACTTATACGAATAAACATATGAATGAGTATATTCATATCTGGTATGTAAAAGCCACAGATCCATGGGATCGAGTGATGTATGATGTAGTAGTTAATCAAATGAGTGAAAATAGCTTGGCTAAGGAAGCTCTTCGTAAGTGATTATTTTTTAAAACAATGTTGTATCACATCTAAATTATTAAATAATAATATTTTATGTTAGCTCTTGAAATTGCCTCAAAACTGGAGCTTGAGCCGAAAAAATACTATATTCTTAAGCCACGAAACATAAAAAAACGGGATATTAAAAGTAATGGCAAGTATATTGTTATTAATGCAACTTATAATAAATGTCCGTATATAATATGTTTATTTAAAAAAAAATATTAATCATAATTTTATGTTATTAATTAGAAGCTTATCAAATTGTCTCATTATCCACAATGTCTGATTCTATAATGAGCAATTCTTCACATGTTAACTTAATTAATAAACAAGAAAATAATGCAGAGAATTCAAAACGCAAAAAACATGTTGACAAAACTGAAGAACCATCATCGACATCATTAAATACATCGATAATAGAGAATAAAGATGCATTTAGTATAAATGCAATTTTTGAAGTGATGCTAAAATCACGATGGATTTTGCAACCCAATGAAACTCAGAGATTTAAAATACGATATCAACCCGAAGAAATAGGAACTCATCAACAAACATACGCATTATCTATCGTCGATGGCAATAATATCACCTATGATATCAATATCTATGGCATCGCAGATATTCCGCGATTGGATATGAATCCTAATACTATTTTTTCAAAGGTATAATAATGTTTTCTTAGATAGATGTATAAAAATACAATTATTATTAATTAAGCTTACTATTAAGCTTATTATTAAATAATAAATACGTAAAATAAATTATGTAAATCTTTATTGAAATATAGCGAGGTAATAGATATTTTTTAAAAAATTTTATAAAAGTAATAAAAGATGTTTTTTTAGGTTCAAGAAACAAAAATAAACAATATAATAAACCCTACATATTTTCTTGATTCTGATACTTATGACTTTGGATCCTTGTTGGTGTTTCGAAAAGATAAAAGGTTCGATTTAATAATGTTAATATATTTAATGATATTAAATTATCAACAAAATAAATAAATTATAAATAACATAATTTATAAACAGTGTTCATCGTCGTGAAGCGGAATTAAAGTTCTGCAATATATCTAAAGTCGATGCGATAGTGTCCTTCTTTTTGGAAGAAAATAATCCAGATATTTTTATTATGGAATCAGAGAAACTTTATATTCAGGTGTATTATATTTTATTTTATATGTTTGATCTCTTTTATAATTAAATATATAAGATATTTTATAATTTAAAAACAAGATATATAACAAGATGTAACATATATAACAACATATCGAGATATTTTTTGTTATTTAATTTGTAGGCTGGACAATGTAGGTTGCTAAAAATATCTGCAGGTGTTACAAAACTAGATTCATTTACTGATAAGTTGCACATATGTATTGAGAATAATCCGCATATTGATACAATTGAAGTAATTATAAAAAATATATATGTTTTTCACAATTTAAACATATCAGAAAAACTATTATTCTAAAAATTATTTTTATATAAAAAAATATGAAAATTATATTTAAAAAAAGTATTATTTTATTATTTAAAATATCCCATATTATTAAAAAATATATAATCTTCCAGCTTCGATGTAATGGCTCAAAATTGGACATTGAACTTGACGGCAAACAATTGTTCTTTAATCAAGTACTCTTATATAGAAAAAATTTTCTTGCTTGTTTTATCCGTAATAGATCTCCGGTTGAAATTTTCTGGTATTTGGATCCTAATGAATTCTTAGATCCTCAAATATCATTTACACCGATCAAAGGAATTGTTAAACCTCAAAGTGATCAAAAGATCGAATTTTGTTATCACGCAAGCAAAGTAAACAATTTAATTAAACTTTTATTAAATTATATTATTGTTAATCATATATTAGTATTATTATCCATTATTACAAAAATTAGTTGTTAAATAATTTTAATATTTAAAATTTATTCATTCAAATATATATAAATTTTATAAAAATTATTTGAATATGCAAAAATAAATCTTAGAAAAGTGATTTTCTTTTTCTGTTTTTCGAATATTTTTAAGTTAAAGACATATCAAATTTTCTTTTCAAAATATGTATTTTGCTTTAGATTGGAGCGATCGAAAATAGCTTAACTTTTAATGCCTTTTTTCACGAAAATGATGTGGAATCTATTTTTGTGGAAACTCTCACTTTATCTGGCGAAACATACGATGTTGCTATCGATATTAATCATGCAAATCCAATTGATTTAAAGTGCGTAAAGGTTGGCTTCCCTACGAATGCAAACTTTACAATAACTAATCGAGGACATTACGAAGTTAAATATATGTAAGTAGAAAAATATATTTACAACAAACTTATATATTCATATCAAAATACTTAAAATTTGTTAATTACGTTATCAATATTTGCGTGAAAAAGAAAATATTATAATTCTTTTTTAATATTAAATTCATAATATTAATATACGTGCTCTTAATTAAATTAATAATTATGATCAGTATTCTTTTGGAAGAGCAAAATAAATTGGCTAAAATCGCATCAGATTTGCCTTTAAAATTGAAAGAAGATATTGAAATTAATCCTATTACCGGTTCCATTCAACCAAAAAAAGAAATTACAGTACAGGTATATTTTTCCAAATACAATATTTTTCTATATTTATATATAAGGAAGAATTAAAATGAAGTTGTTATATTGATATACTTGTTATTAATTTTTATATAGTTGTATATTTAAAAAATAAAATCATATTAAATAATTATGAACGAATTTAGCGTAACTTTATCAATTTAGCTAAAAAACAATAAAATACAATAAACAATAAAAAACAATAAAATAAAAGAGAGATACAAGTTTTAAAATTAAACTGAAATACAACTATATTCAATCGCAGATAACATTTCTACCAAAGAATGAAATTACTCTAAAAGAATGTCCGATATTTCGATGTCGTCTTTTCGATATGAATAAAGAAACTGCTGTGATTGCAGAATTTCCTCTGACAATCTCCTTAATTGCATATTATACTAGGTGAAACATTTTGTCTAAATCTAATTAATTTTTAAACATTTAAAGGCAATTGTGCTGATTATACTTTTCTAAATATAGATTTCGTGTTTATCCTTACCCGGAGATAAATTTTGCTTCTCTTAGTATATGTACTAAAAAAACGATATATCTTAACGTGGAAAATACTGGAGAATTTTTACTTTATTATTCTATTGAAGTAGCACCTATCAAGCATCCATCTATTGTCTACATGACAGAAACTAAATTGGAAGAGATGATAAAAAATGATAATGATAATACGACAGATATGTCAACGAAAAAAGATAAATTACAAATTGATAAGTAAATTTTTAAAAATCCTAATTTAAACTCTTAATTTTAAACTCCTTTTTTAAGTTGATAATTTTATATATTTATTAAAAAACATACGAATTAATTATTTATTGCAAATAAAATAATTTTATATTTATGTTATTTAATTACATTTAATTAAAAATTTTAAGAATAAAAATAATGTTTTAAAAGAATAAAAATAATGAAAACACTCGTTTCGATATGCCAATATTTAATTATTTTTACAGGAAAACGCCGGAACCTAAGACTATGTTAAAAATTGGTCCTTTTACTATAACGAAAACCGAAGGGAGCATTCAGCCAGGAGAAATCGATACTATAACAATCGAATGCTATCCAGAATGTGTAGGTTCACAAGAAGAAAAAATAATGATTCTCGTGCCTGATAGTACGCCCGAAAACAGAAATGGCAAATTAATAAAACTATCCGTTAATTCTTGCATACCAAGCATCGATTTGCAAGATCTTGATGCTATGTTCCACGAAAATTACATTGTTGACTGCATTGAAGATTTCATATGCCCAAAAGAGGTATCTAATTTTTTCAATAGTTTATCTCATATCCAAAATTAAAATAAAGAGATTATTTTTATTGTATGTTATAGATCGGAGCATATACCGTATTCGTTCGTCAAGAGAAATGTCTCTATTTTCGTCACGTCAGTGTGTCACGTACTCATACGACATATTTTGTACTCTATAATCGAAACGTGATACCTGCCGATGTAGAATTAATCTTACTCGCAGAATCATTTATACCAAAAACTGTAAAACCCGACATTTTTGTATTGACACCTGAAAGAGAACGTATTCCGCCGATGAGTCATAAAAGATTTGCAATTTCATTTAATCCGACGTTTATGGAGGTAATATCTATGATAAAATATAAATTTAAATATCAAGAATAACACATCATAAGTTTTAAAATAGAAAATTAATATTTTAAAATATAAATGTTAGTATAAATATATTAAGTTTATAATATAAATACACTAATTATGAATAATAATTAATAGAAATCATATTATAAAGAGTTAAATAAATAAATTTAAATACTGAAAATAAATATAAAAATAATAAGCTATAAATATTAAAAATATTAAATATTAAAAATAATATAAAATTAAATGCTTTCGATACATATATAAATTTTTTTAAATTATTTAAATTATTTAAATTATGTATATATAAATTTTTAAATTATTATATGTATTTATGAAATGTATATATGAACTTCAGAATATTTTTCACATATTTTTAATAAGAGATTTCTATGATAATATTCAATATTAAAAATATTAAATATAATATTAAATAATCATCATCTTTTTATTTTAGTTCTTTTATATTTAGCGTTATATTTATAATCACAGACATGTTATGCAGTCTTTGAGATCGCAGTCGAACTTCCACCGCACTTAAGGGATGAAAAGTTTTTTGTAAAATTAATAGGACAAGCTTGTGTACCACAAGTGATAATCGTAGAACCACCGAATGGAAAACGAGAACGAATTGTTCTAAACCTTGGCCGTACGCTTGTAAATGATTCTAATGAAAAAAAATTTACTTTTGAAAATGTCGGTGTGATTCCAGCTAAAGTGATTGTCGAGATTTATGAGAATTCAAATTTTCTTTTTACTCTCAGTTCTTGTGACAGTACAAAAAATGTGTCAAGTTGGGACTGTGGAACCAATAGTTAGTATTTTAAGAGAGAAATTCTTTGCAAATTTTATGAGAAATTAAGCTTAAAAAAAATCACAAACATCAAATTAAACAAATTATATTTCTATATTTTTTATATCTTATATATTTTATATTATTTTATAATCAAAATTATTAAAAAAGTTGTTCAATTCTTTTTAAAATCTTTCTCTAAAAGTCTTTCAATAAAAAGTAACTTTTTAAAAATGTGAAATAATTATTTTAATATTTTTAATTTATTAAATTTTTCATAAAATTTTTTTAAAAATCCAGTTTCTAAAAAAAATAAAAAAATATATACACAATATGACATAAATATATTTTAATAATCCAAAACTGAAGTAATAAATAACTTTTACGTAACGTGTTCAAATTATTAAATTGCAGTATTAAATGATCGATGCGTTATAGTTCATTTAATACCCGGAGAAAAGATTTCATTCAAAGTAAAGTTTATGCCGCGAGAAATTGGCAAGTATGAAGGTCAAGTGCGACTATTCATCACCGATAATCCCTACGAAAATCTAATAATTGATTTAAAGGGCGAAGCATATGTAGAATCAATTGTATTAGAAGGACTAGAGCTTACAAATATAAAATGTGATTTTAATGAAAGGCAGGAATCTAACATCAAGTCGCGAAGATCGTCAAAGCCAAACAGTACAGTAGAAGGTAAAGTTTTGCAAAAACAATATATGTATATAAGAGAACAATTATAAAAAATATTATAATTTTATTTTATACCACGTATAATTTAATTTTTTAATAAATTTTTATCAAAAATATTTATAATTAAAAATATTTATATTAATTATAATATTTATTAATAATTTATCAGTTTATTATTTTCAGTTATTCCTATACGTTTAATTTTACATAAGATTTTTATTTATTACATCGTAATTTTATCAAATATTTATTAAAACTTACGGTACTTTTTATTAATCTCATTTTTAAATTCTTTTCCAAGTGCTATTTTTTTTTCATCACATATTTTTATCTATAATTTATATCTTACAGCTTTGACACCAACAATGCCGATTTCATTGACGTATAAATTGGATTATGGATATTGCTTTGTCAATAAGATATACAGGAAGAACTTTAAAATTGTCAATAGATCAATAAATCAATACTCACGATTTCAATGGAATGCACACTCCAATATTGTCTTTACTCCATCCATTGGTCATCTTCAACCTATGACTTGCAAGGAAATTATTGCAACATTTTTTTCTTCGGAGCCAGTGCATTATATCGATGTATTAAAATTAACAAGTTTATATTCTGTCAACTGCTATTAATCAGTACTTTTAATTTGAATTTATATGATAATAATATTCATTATTTGTAGTTTATTATACTCCTTTTTCTTTAAAAAAAAAACTAGATTTTGAATAAAAATAAAATATTGTTAAACTTTCATTATAAAATTAGATTTGACATATTTATATTAAATATAGTAGCAGTTGTAATTTTTCTCTTATTTAATATTGTACATCGAATATATATATATAAACTAATTATACTCAATGATAATTTACAGACGCGTATCGATTGTACGATCTGCGCGATTGAACTCGCTGATTCTTCGAAAAAATCTTGGGATGATCGAGAGACAGAAGTACGATGGGAGACAATAAATCATGATGATGATGAACAAGAAATAAACACAGAAACATTATCTAGAAAAGCAGTCGAGCCCGTTAATGAGCCAAGCCACGAAATTGTACTTGGCACGACGAAATGCATCCAAGTATTACTAAACACGATCGTGGCATTCTCCAAGTACTTCTGTCCTATTAAGGAGATCAATTTTAAGGACTCGTTAATGTTTCAGGTAAATTACAATCATGACTTATATCACTTATTTTGCACTCAAATTAAACTATAAACATTTCAGTATAATTAGATTTTTAGCTATATCGATTTAGCTATTCTGAATATATATAATTTATATATTTTTAAAAAGATTATACTTAAAAAAATTTTTTTAAATATTTCTAAAAGTAACACAAAAAATATTTATTAATTTGTAAATTTTTATTAAAGATTTATTATATATTTTTTTAATATTTGTTAAAAATTTATTGCTTTACATAACAAATTTTATTTTTATAAACATCAAAATTTTAGATTTTTAGATTTAATATTTGTTAAAAATTTATTGCTTTACATATATAAAAAAATTTTATTTTACATATATAAACAAATTTTATTTTTATAGACATCAAAATTTTAGATTTTTAGATTTTTCTTCAATATTTTTCTTCAATATTTGTAAAAGTTTGTAAAAAATATAATAGTATAATCGAAGTAATATTTAATTGAAATATAAAATGAAAATTATAAATAATTTTGCAATCAATCATATCAAAAATTATAAATAATTTTGCAATCAATCATATCATTCATATCAAGTTTAAATATTTAATCTTAATAACACGGAGATTTTCTGAATTGCCATGTCCAGCAACAGACAGCATAAATGTCACGAAATTCTAGAGATAAAATACAAACCAGCTCGCTGTTGGTTTTATATCAAATTCAATTTCGGGTGTTGTTTACGCGTAAAAAAAAGAAATATATTTCCACTCACTAGCAGTGAGTTATTCTACTACTTTCCGATTGAAATATGAATCTTCCATATGGATGAGTAAAATTCGGTTTTCTTTCAACATTTGATATTTTCTCTTTGAATCATATATAAATTGTATATATGTATATAAGTTATATATGTAGCATGCGTCTGTCTCGATAAAATATATTTAGAAAAATATGTATATATAAAAAGATCAATTACGAATAATATAGAATAATATAGAATATAATATAGAATAATATAGAAAAATAACGTAGAATAATATAAATTATATTATATATATATAATATATATATATATATTATATATATATATATCATGTAATATATCATATATTTTTATAAATTAATCATAAAAAAAGAAACGTTATTAATAATGCAACAATATCAAACTATTATAATTATATCAAAATAATTTTTTACGTAATTATGACAATTAATATCATTAATATTTTTTTCAATTATTTGAAAATAATTTATATTAAAAACTAATAATTATAAATTAAATATTATATATTAAATTATTTTTTAAAATATTAAATTAAATTTTATTTTACTTAGATAATTTTAATGTTCAAATATTTTATATATGTATATGTATGTATATATATATATATATATATATATATATATATAATTTATTATTTACACAAAAAAATGTTATCACAATTTGAACTTTTAAATAAAATCATTCATCAATGCAACATGTAAAAATTATATTATTTTATTATAATTTATTTATATAATTCTCTTTATAAAAAATTTGATGTAGATATATTATGTGCAATGTTAAAATAGATTCCAATTTTTATTTAAATTTCTGTAAGTAATTTAAGATAAATTAAATCTTCCTTCTTACGATTTTATTTCATAAATACATAAAAAATTTTTTTTTATAAAATAGTAAATTAATTTAATATAATTATTAATTTACTATAAGTTAATACATTAGAATAAATAATAAATAAATAAATTTCTATAACTCACCAATCGGGATGTCGTAACTCTTCTATAATCGATCGAAAAGGTCGTTTCGAGATCATGTAGTTCCAAATCCATCGAATATTATAGCACTCTCACATGCTTGAATAAAAGTACAACTATTTATGTTCTCACACAACAATTAACACTACACGATTATTGGGCGCCATTTTAACGGATTTTTTATCATACGCGTACTGCATTTTTGCGGGAAAAAATGCAACTTCACACAATCGCGACGCGCAGCGACACTTTCACGGCATTCCAAGATGCATTTACCGCATGTCGTGAGATAAATGCCGTGTCACACAGTTTAATGAAAGTTCAACAGCATTCCTGGCGTTCACGCTACACAAGCACTAAATTCAATGCCACATTCAAATTATTACGTTTTGCACTATTTCATTCGATGCTCATTTGCGACTTATCTTTGACGATTGCCCGCGTCGAAATAGCGAAAACAATTGACTTCATTTTGATACGCAAAGCTTAACGAATAAAGAAACGAACAATAATCTATGATGTACATATGCCGATAAATGTCATGAATAGAATAACGTTATGATAATTAAAACAATAAATGAGGTATACTTATTGTGCATATAATAACTGCGTATATGTAACTGCGGTCGACGAATAGCCATCACGCATGCGCAGCCAACTTTACTTCGAATCTCAAGCGGCTATAATAACTGATCTGATCGCGGATCGAATTTATGCAGAAAAGTAACTAATTATTTGACACGCGCACTCTATAATTATTGTTCGACAGGTTATTTTGAATATTTATTTACACACAAAACTTACTTTGAAGAATGAATAATGTCAAAAATTGCGGAGCACTTCGAGCACACACTCGACTCATAGTTGGAGACGTTCGACTATGTTCGGTTTTGCTCGGCTTGCTTCGGTTACCCGCGGAATTATTCTAGAGACGCGTTCCACTTGACATTTGCAACGCTTGCGGAATTATCTCGTTCATGTTGTTCATCAAGAATTAAAGATAGATGGTGCTGCAAGCGATAAATGAACGCATTTTATATTATACAAAGTACTCGTTAAATAATTATGGGCAGCTAATATGCACGAGGTAGTATATTAATATAATTATTAATAATTAATAATAAAATTATTCGCGTCTACAAACTTAATTTTTTAATTTATACGATTAATTGATATACAAGAAAGTGCAGTAATAATTTTCTATTGATAGACGCACGAGCACGTATTTACTTTTTCGAATATTGGCATCGTCGATGTAGAATACAAGTGGCAAATAAATATGGATGAACAGTATCCGATGAGATTGGCAAATTATTCGCAAACTACGCCGAGATCAAGAGGAAATATTCGATCTATAGCTAACTCGTCAATATATACGTTTCACGAACGTCAGCGACATAATCCAAGTTGCGCAATGACAGAAATAGCGGGAAATATGAAATTGAATCGTCAGCAAGCCCTACCGTCTCGAGGTTTTAAAATGATTTTTTAAATAATTTTAACTTTATTGATTTTAAATAGAGAAAGTATAATAATTAAGATATAAAAAATATACATATTTATCATATATACATATTTGTAGAAATTAATTAAGATATAAAAATATACATATTTGCAGAGAGTATTACCGAGGTAAAACCAACTCCTTGTCACTGCGGTCCATCTGATCTCTTCAGCAGTAGTGCCGGATTGACAGAGAGAAGTAGTGACAGCTGGTTAGAAAGTGATGACTTGCCATTTGAAATTCACCCCGAAAAGGGAACTTTACTACCGGGTGAATCTATGGAATGTACTTTACGATTCTCTCCCATGGATGTATTTGATTATAAAGCTCATCTTACGTGCAAGTATGATCACACATCCATACAACTACTACTCGTTCATTTAATATGTCGCATAATTTAATTTAATTTAATTATTTTTTGTTTTTAGTGTTTATATAATTTTTATATATTATTTATATATTGTTTATATATTTTTTTGTATAATAATATATCAAATATTTTATATAAAATTAATTTTTGTCCTTATTTATAATATAAATAATTTAATTAATCTAAATTGAAAGAGGATAAGTGAAACTATTTTTAGATTAATTTTATTTTGATTTTTAATATTTTTATTATTGAAAATATAATATTTTACAAACAAAATTATGTAAAAATCAATTGTAGCAATCATTCTTTTCATTGAATAAATTATTTATATTATAAATAAATAATTAATTTATATAATATATTAAAATATTAATAAATATAAATATATTAAAATATTAATAAATATAAATTATTGAATATATAAAATATTATATAAAATATTCTGATATATTTGATAATAGAATTACAATATGTTATAATTGATTTATCGATCGGATTTATTATATATATAAATTCTTGACACTATTTACATATACGCACTTCTATTTATCCGGTGGACAGAATAGAGAATCTCGATCCAGAACTATCAGAATTGATTATTCCTATTGCGGGAAGGAGTTTGTTACCGTATTGCCACTTCGACATACCGGAAAGTGACTATCTATCCGGCAATAGACGTAATGCAAAACTGCCAGGACCAATCGATTACCAATCAACCGATGGATCTCTTCCGCAAGATACGAGAGTAATTGAGTTAAACGTGATCGGGATCGGCGATACTCACGTAAAGTGAGAATTCAAAAAATTTAAACAAATATATACAAAATATACAAATTATACATTTATTACCACGAATCTCTCAGAAAATTTCGTATGATAAATCCAACATCGGATGATTACCACTTCGTCTGGAAAGATCGAACTCGTCGCGTTGAAAGCGAGATATCGAATTTCCACTGCGTATTTCTGAAAGGAATCGCTGAACGAGGGAAGCAAGTCGATTTCGTTTTTACATTCCTCGCAGAAGATATTGGCACTTTTGAATCTTTCTGGTTATTCTCCATTGAAAAATATAATTTAGAATGTCTCTTTCTGTTTGTCGCGACTGTCAGAGAACCGTCGGTTTGCTGGTCGCTTGTTCACCTGGAAATGAAACCAACGGTATTAGGTAAAAGATATTAGTAGAAAAAATTATAAATATATATAAATAATTTTTGTATATTTATATTAATATTCTCTTTAGGCGTTAATGTACGAGAATCGATAAGCATAATCAACAACGAGGAAGTTCAGCTTTCCTTTCAGATCGCACGAGATTCTTTATATTCTGAAGGACGTGTTCAGAGTTTGAAGATAATGCCTATGAACGGCATTTTAAGTCCAAAAGACGAACAAGTTTTTTGGTAAGTAAGAAAAATAACGATATTCTATAATAAGAACGTTTTATGTTTAAATTATGTTTTTTGTTATAATATAGGATTGAATACCAGCCTACATTTGTGGGCAAATTTGATTTTTTTATAAAATGCATTGTGAAAAAATTGAAAACGCCGTTGACTATATTTGTTACAACAATGACATATGATATTATCGTCTCGGTTACATATGTGGATCAAAATGGTCAAGTCGTGCGACTAAATCAAAATGAAGAAAATATCATTGATTGCGGAAAAGTGTGTTTATGAATTATTTTAATTAAAGTTTAAAAAAGATCATTTTAAGGATAAATATACTTTTTTCAATTTTTAGATAATGTTAAAAGTACCCTTTACTATCACATTTGAAATAACGAATTCAAGCAAGATGGCATTTCATTATTCTTGGGATCTCGGCATGACACCGGAAATAATCAGTAGAAATATGTATATGATTGTGATACAACAAAAGCAGGGTCACGTGGTTAGTGAATCGCGATCCAATTGTTGCCTCATCATTACAGCATTACAAAAAACGATGATAAAAGATCATCCTATTCTCTTGAAGGTACCATTCTCATAAGTATTCAATATGATGTAATTTATATAAAAGAAGAGGAGATATTACAAATTTATTTTTTATATTCAGATTTCTAGAGGACCAGTATATCGGCTAATTTTGAAAGCGACTGCTAATAAACCGATTTTGGAATTCAGTTTTAATCATTACAATTTTGGACCTTGTTACATACGAGACATCACTGCGGATGCATATCATATCGACTTACGTATTACAAATTTAGATGATATTCCATACATGTAAGTTGTTTTACAAATTGTTTTGCTTATAAAAAAAATTAAAATTAATAGGTAAAATTCTCGCAGATTAGAGTGCAAATTCGAAGAAAAACCACACATCTCCGCAAATCTCAATGCTCTTTCAGAGACAATAAATTCTCAATCAAGTATCATTATTCCGATAAAATTTCGTCCTCTGGAACAGCTGCATTACCGCGACAATTTACATTTTATAATCAATTCGACGATCGAGAAGAAGATTATTATAACTGGTGAAGGAATTAGATACAAAGTACGTTATCACGTTTATAATTAAGATATATATTACAAATTAATTTAATTCTATTATCCTATTATGACAGATTCGTTTAGTAAATTCGCGCGATAAATTAGTAGATCTTGGTAATTTATCGATCAATAAAGCCATCATCAAAAAAGTACCGGTGATTAACGACGGCCGTGCTCCGCTCGAGTTGAAATTCGATCTCATGAAGAATCTACCGGGATATGAACAATTTCGCGAACGAATTAAAATATGTCCAAGAAAGATTAATGAGGAAAATTTGAAAATGGATCAAACTCGAGCATCAATCACTGAAACAAAACGTTCAGACACGTTTGATACGACTCTTCAGACAATCGAACCTGATCTATCTGAAGTTCTCGAGGTCGAGCCGGCAGAATCGATCGTACTTCAATCGGGAAAGACCGTAAATGTTATCGTAAAATATAAATCTATGCGAAGAATGCGTCCTTTCGTCGCTAAAGTGGCTTTCCAAACCAATTCCACGATTCAGCCATTATTTATCTTGCGTGGAAATTGCATAGGAGCGGAATTCCGTTTAAATAGAACTTGCGTTTCTTTCGGTATAATTGTTCAAGGTTGCCTCAGTGAAGCAAAAGTAGTATTATTAAACATTGGAGATATTGGTGCTAGGTTGGTGTTATTATAATTAACAATTGATAAGTAACCTGATAAAGAAAAACAATTAAAAAAAATTATAATAATAGAGGACTTTTCATGTTCATTTTCAAAATTAGAAAACTAGTTTTTTTAAATGTTATTCCTTCTTTCTTTCTCTTTATATATGTTTTAAAATTTTTATGTAGTTTTTTAGTAAATGATTAATTATATTCTTTATTATATTCTTAATTATATTCTTTTAATTATATTCTTTATTATATATATGTATATTCTTTTATCTCTTTTTATCATGTATTCTTTCATATGGTTTTTATTCGTATTATAAGTAATTTTTATATTTTTATTATTAATTTAAAGGATATAATAAGGAATATAAATTATTTGAACTTATTAATGCCACATGATGATCTATGAATCAATTCAGATTCAAGTGGAACATATCAAAATTACCACGAGAATTTAGCATCGTTCCTGCGATTGGCTATTGCTCTCCCGGCATGAACGTCAACTTCATTGTCAGTTTCCGACCTACTCGACACGACAGTTTGATCGAGGGCGATGTGAGTGCATATATAACTTCTAGTCTGATGTATTTGTACATACAAATATTCAATTAGCAGAAATTTCGTAATTTTCGTATAATATATGTCAAATATAAAAATAGTTTATTACACACAATTTTCTTTATTTTTCTAAATCACGTTTAACTTTCCAAAGTAACTTTTTCTTTCAAAACTCAAGAATTTTTGAATTTCTCGTGTGTATATATGTATATATATATATATATATATATATATATATATATATTTCTCGAAATTTTATTGTTTTAATGAATTACTTACTTAATTCAAACTTACTTTAATATTTAATAAATGTAAATATAATTATTAGTTTGAAAAGTTTTCTGTTATTTCAAAAATACATATTTTACATTAAATAATTTAATACTTTAGAAAGTATACATATTCCAATCTATTACATATATTAATAAAATACGCAAAATATATACAATACAATAATAGAAAAATGTCAAAACCTCGACAGAATCTCGTAAAAAATGTTAATATTTTTATAATAAAGAGTCTTATACATTCTGTAATCCTTAGTAAAGAGAAAATTTCACATTGTTCTCAGGCAACACTTGAAATTGAGAAATATGGAGTTCTCAGCTTAAAAATTACCGGAGGTTGCTGCAAACTACCCGACCCAGTTGACACTTTGTTTTTTTCGTGTCGCGTTCGTGAGAAACTAATAAAATTTCTAAATGTCGAGAATGACAGTGTGACTCCATGGAAACTAAAGCCAGAAGTCTTCGGTGATTATTTCTTTGTTGATGAGATCTTACACGTCCCTTCAAAAAATTTTGCTACTTGTGCAATTACCTACGCTCCTCTGATTATGAACAGCGAGGATAATCCTCACAAAGTAAATATTTGATAAATTTCTCTTATAAAATAATTTTGATGATTTGAAACGTAGAGCGGAAAAGATCATCTTATATAATTCTGTATGTAAACAACAAATCAATAAACTATTTGTTTAATCTCAGGGTACATTGCTTTTGAAGTTGCCAAATGACAAAGCACCTTTGATATATTCTCTTCAAGGGTTAAGTCTGGCTCCACAAGTTCTTCAAAGGATTATACGTCAGTTTCCTGCAAAGACAAAGTATACAGAATTATTACCTGTCTACAACTGGTTGAGTAAACGGCAACGATTTGAATGTAAAATTGAAGATTTAGAGAACAAAGCTTCTGTCAAGGTTTAGAAACTTATTTGGAGCAATTTAGAATGTTATAATAATTATAAAAATTTTAATATTTTTTCATAATCATTATTTCTTTAGAGTGTTGAAGTGTATACTTTGGTTGGTAATAGCAAGATAGATGTGCCATCAAATAGTCAGCGAGACTATCGCGTAGAGTTTTATTCTTATAAAAAATTGGAATGTAATTTCAAGGTAAATCATTAATAAAAAAAAAAAATATATATATATATATATATAATTTATATTACACAAAAGAAAATTTGCAATATAAATAAGAATTTAAAAATTTTTATGTTTTTATAAATGTACATGATATTTTCAGATAACGTTCATTAATGAAGAGGGTGAATATCAATTTTATGAGCTTCAATACAATGTTACAAAACCTGAACAAATCGAATCGATTAAATTGATTACTTCGGTGCGATCTCCGGTATGCCACGTTTTAAGACTCGATAATCCACTCAAGGAACAACATATAACATATACAGCAAAATGTCAGCATCCCTGCATTACAATTTACGATATACCAAAACTTGTGGCACCTTTATCCAGTGTTAGTTTTATAAAGATTTTTGATCGAAATAATTTTTAATGCTACATTAAAATAGTATTAATCAAAAAGAATACATGTATAATTTATAAATAAAAGAAGTTAATTGATCGATGAAACATGTAACGACTAACAATCGACATAAATGTAACAGGAAATTATCGGTATTGAATATCATCCCATACATCCTAGTGAGGAGTCTATTATAAACTTAGACGTTAATTGCGAAGAACTCGGGCTGTTTCCCTATGAATTGCGATTGCGAGCGATACCGGCACCTGCAGAAAAAATAACGCGCATCGTTGCGATGCTCGGTGCTTCTGCCACTTTCTCTTTGACCGTAAGCAATTATGCCACAAAGGATGCAACATTTACAATCGGGGTAAGTATAAAAAATATTTTTATCATAATGATCAAAATATGAAAGTTTTGTCCTTTCATTCTAGGTGAATAACGAATGCTTCACAACTCCGAAGAACATCGAAGTGCCAGCGTTGAAAAGTGCCTCATTCGATGTAGTTTATGAACCTTACGATATCGATAACGTCTCCACTACTTTGATAGCCACGTCCGAGATCGCCGGGGAATTTATGTATGATAATTTACAGCTAAAATTATTTAAACTTGTCTTATTAATTGTTTCGCTATTGAATATACAGTTAAAATATAAATTAAATATGTATACAAATATATATATATGTAATATAAATATTATTTTACTTAAATTATGTACAGATTTCCTCTCATCGGTACATATTCGCTACCAAAACCACAAGGGCCATATACAACTACTCCCAACACACCGATTTATATACCATTTAAAAATATATTTAGAGAAACTAAATCTTTTGAACTTATCTTGGATAACGAAACTTTTGTGACGACGACATCGTTGGCAGAAATGAAACAGAAACAGGTGAGATTTTTAGATGTATATATTTTTAAAGTTTCGTTTCAAATTTAGTTATTTTTGAAAATAAAATTATTCGTTGATCATTAGTTCGAAATCATATATGTGAGAAATGTATTTATTTAAGGTATATTTAATGAGAAAGAATATATTTGTAATTTATTATTTATAAAATTACTTAAGATTATTACGATACTAATATATAATATGTACTAATATATAATATGATTTTTAAATATACATATACATATATATAATCAAAATTTTATAAATTAATATTGCAAGATAATCAATATCGTCGTTCGTTTGAAAGATGTATCAAACGAAAAGAGAGAATTGGAAAATGACAGCTATCCAATAACTGGAAAACTCCTAGTATATTGTTCAGATCCCAAGATTTCTTACATCAACTGGATTTATTATTTAAAAGGTGTATATGACTGATATATAAATATAAACAACATATATCAGTATCTAATGATAATATTGTAGCTTTGTCACATATATTGAGTCATTCAGAATACAACATAAAATTTTATAATTAATTAGTGATTGTAATCTAATTATATTATTATAAAAAATTCCGATAAATTGTCAATATTTTTTCTATGCTAAAAAAATCATTCATTTATATATGTTTCATTCATTCATATAACGTAATATATAGCTATCATATGTTTTCATTATTGATATTCTGGGTTGTGTTCCAAAATTTATTTCTTGAAGTAAAATGACATTTAATTGATAAAAAAATGTCTGTATTTTGATTGATCAATCAAGCGCTACTTTATTCCGAGGAATAAATTTTGCAACGTAATTTTAATCAAAAGTCGTAACTAGATGTATTCGTACATTATGATTATTGACAGTCACAATCAGCTGTAGCAGTCGCGCATCGCGCACGCGTGGACAGTGTGGTGCTTCACTCTAAAATCACCAAAAGGAAAAGAAAAAAAACACTAACTGCGGCCATGGTGATTTGCAATTTGCAATCTTTATGACAACTAATCGTTGCTTCGTAAACACAGAAGTGCAATTCTTCAGAATCATTCTCGTTAAACAGATGTTTGCATCGCGCATCAACATGTGAATTCTATAAAAATCGCGCCTTTCAAATCAGGCAAGGCGATGGTCTTTCTGAAAATCTATTTCCTAACAAAGACTGTTACAGTGACTGCTAATTTCATATAATCTGCCAAATTCGTTGCATATCAATCACTGATCATCACTCTTTATGAAGAACATTTTTTTTTTTCAGATTTAAATTCTCCTTTTTGTAATAAATAATTAATAATTATTGAACCCAGTTAGTAAATCTCACAGTAATCCCAAGTAAATTCTATAGTTTCATTAAATGATATTTGAAGAAATTATATTATTTGATTTGGTAAAATTAGGCATGCATATGGTGTATGCTACATTATCACTTGTAGGCGGTTTTCTTCGGATGAGCATATCATTATCCTGCATCGCATTATATCACCATGAGTGAAGAGTTCAGGAAAATAGTAACCAGATTTCATCCCATCCATGGTGAGAATATTCTCCTGTGCGAAGATAGCACAGTGGCAATACGTACTACGAGTTTTGCCAACTCAGTAGCCTTCAGTGAAAAACCATTGCAACCAGGAGAAATCTTTCTTGTGGAAATTGAGAAGACAGAGAGAGGATGGAGTGGACATATGCGATTAGGGCTTACATTAATTGATCCTGCTTCAGTCAACAACAATCTACCCCAATATGCGATGCCTAATTTAGTCAGATTAGGCAACACATGGATTCTTGCTATAACAAGAAATCAAACTATTTGGGATAATTTTGATGGTGGTCTATCATCTACATATACTTCTCTTACTGGTTAATATTCATTAATCTAGAATTATTATTAGAATTATTTTGTATATAGTATATACTTTGTTAAATATTATCTTATCAAAGGTATACCACCAGGAATACCAGCCAGAGAAAAGAAATTGGTCACAGATGGGGTCAATGTGCAGACATCACGCGGTGTCATTCCATTCAATGCTCTAAAGCCAAACATAGATGGTTCCTCCCAATGTATTTTACCCACAGACGTTGGTAGTCGAATTGGTATCATGTATGTGCCACAAGCTGGTTGTCCTGATAAAGCAGAGATGCATTTTATCATTAATGGTGAAGATCAAGGTGTATGTGGGAAGGATATTCCTTACAAAGCAGGACCTTTGCGAGCAGTGGTGGATGTCTATGGTACCACAAAACAAGTTCGAATAGTTCAATTATATGGGGGTGAGTATTTATGTTATCTTGTTCTTTTTGTTTTAATTTCTATATTGTTTTTATATGTTTTTATAGTATCGACACTACAAAGTGCATGCCGTGATGCTATATTGCAATATACCAAGAGGAACGCAGTTAATCTGCTTCCGCTACCGAGACTATTGAAGGATTATTTATTGTATCAGTCACAGTGAGAATCAGCTCACATTCCACTTATACATACATTTTTATACATATGAAACACTTTTCATTAATTTTTTTTTTGTTTCCAGTGATATCAGTACATATCTCCAATGTTCGATATGTATATGTTTTATATATATTATAATATATATGACATATACATATACATACATATACATACATACATACACATATACATACATGTATGTATACATGTTGTATACATGTTCTATATATGTCTGAGTCTTAAATATTGAAGAATTATCTCGATTTGTATGAATTTATTTAGACAATATTTCTACATGTCTTATTCACATTGGAAATGATTGTCTGTATCTTAATATAATTTATATTTATTTCCAAAATTTTTTTTCTTGAAATAGAAATGTTAAATTTTTTTATGTGTACATAATGTAACAAAATGTTTATCGCTGCATCGAGAATATCAGCGAAATTGCATTGAAAGTTTAATTGTAAGTATTCTTTAGACATGATCATGTTTATGGAATATAATATATGGAATATAACGCTATACCTATATATAAAACATTTAAACATATTTTTTGGACAGTTACCTTTACCTTACTTTCTCTGTTTGTTATAAAATATATAATATAAAGTTAAATTATAACTTTCACATTGTTGAACAAAAACTAAGAACGAATGATACTAATGTAAGTGTCCAAAACGAACTTGATTTTACAAAATAAATGTATTTATAAAAAGGAAAGAAGAAAGTCATTTTCTATTTGCATCTTGCAAATCCAATGACTGTGAATCCATCCGATATATTTATCTCATATATCTTTATCCAATATACTTATCTATTTTTTTATTATATGAGAGATTATATTACTTAACAATAATTTAATAATATTAAGATATATATCTTTAATAAACAATTATAATTCAAATTAATTATATTATAATTTAAACATATAGTTAGTTTGTATATTAAGAATTTATGGTACTACAGTATAATGTGTAGGAAAATACGTGCTTAGTAATATGATATAAGTGAGAAGCACACCTAGAAATGCAAACCACCCTATGAGTACTATAACATATGTCCATGGCGATTTCTTGCTACTTGATTGTACAAGATCAGTATTGTCATCTGCGTCAATTTCTATTTTTGCTGTTATGGCCGGATCTAAAATACTGACAAGAAGAATTTGTCCAATTCGACTACGTAATATAGATGTTGTGCTGACTGAAATCCACGTGGGTGGCTCAGTAGTAAATTCTTGCAAGTGTCGCAGGATACTAGTAAGTATGAGAGTAAACGATGCTATTGCGAAAGAGCTCTCGTAAAAGATGACTAAAATAAAAAATAAAATATTTATGAGAAAAATAACCCTTTTTATAATAAAAATGGCAAATTAAATTAAAAATTAATGAATTATTAAACTATATGATTGCAATTTGATTCTATGAATTAATTATATATATATATATATATATATATATATATATATAAAATATATATAATGTATGTATATTCCCTTCACAGTTATGGCCTCTAATTTTGGACGAATAATGTTAATAAAATTTTATTTCAGGAAATTTAATTGTTAAATTAAATTTCCTGAAATAATAATATTTTATTAAAATATTATTTATTGTTTAAATTAAGATTAATGATATTATACAAACACAAATAGTCAATAACTTTTATTGTTATCTATACTTACTCAGTTTAGGAACGTTGAAGCCGCTCTTTGGCACTTCCCAGTGTATGGCTTGTATACATAATAAATGACAAATGAAACTGATATTAGCAATAATCATTCGCTCGAAAGATTTCGGTTCTAGCCACAATGCCGTCAGAATCATCACCATTAGCACTATGAACATTGTATAAAATTTCATACACCGAAGTTAATGAAAAGAGATTGAAAATTTCAAACTATTTATTTATCAATATTTTAATTAAAATTATTTAAAAAATATGGTTACACATATTTATAGTATAAATAATATCGATTAATATTAAAAAAACACTGCAGCGGTACATACCTATACTAGGCAATATATACGCAATTCGTATGATGCCCGAATGTCTTCTTAGAATAAAATGATAAGAAAGCATTTTAGCTGTGGAACCTTCATTGAATTTATACTTGCTTTCCCATCTAGTTACGTACATTTTTAACAAATCCCATTCAACATCTTTAGAAACTAATTCTAATGACTGTAAATATCGATTTAATTTATAAAGAAACGACAAATAGAAGAACATTAATTAATTAATTTTTTTATGTATTATGTATCACATTTATCGAGATATAAAATTAATAGGAAATAAATGTATGAATAAATTATATACCATATTCTGCAAAGGAACGAGATCGATCTCGTCACCGGAATGTGACCACGATCCAATTTGTATGGTGCAATTCATGATGTTGTATGGCCACCACGTATTATCCGCGAAACAATATGTAACATATTTTGCTACCGTTAACAATTGAACCATTCCATGTTTTTCGACCCAACATTTCGAATGGCTATTACCCAATGAACTCTCTCCAATTCGTCTAAATATGCAAATAACTCGATAAATACCTTGGAACTAACAAGTTAAGCAATATCGTTTTGCTTGAACATAATAAAAAAGCAGAATCGAAATATTTTTTATATGTTAAGATTGTTTTAAATTTAAAATACATATAGATTTTATCACTCTTGATTGAAACGTTTATTGAGATGAATATTGATTGAATGAAGAAAAAATATTAATCAAAATTTTTTATTTTAGTTTTAATCATATAAGTTTAATTTAAATTTAATGAAATAATCTATGTTTATTGATAAATTTATAATTAATTTGATGATAAGATTAAAATTAATGAACTATTGATAAATTTAAATTAGCACGTCTTTAACTAATAAAATACGAGAATTATGCATTTACTCGTTATGTATTAAAATGTCCGGAACCCAAATTTGATTGCTTGATATAGTTATCCACTTGATATTATCGTATTGTTCAGGATTCCATGTCAAATGTGAATCAAGCCATCCCTGTTTCAATAAGATATTAATAAATTACAAATAAAATGTTCGTTTTAAAAATTCGTATCAAATTATATTATTTATTAAAGTAGAAGCATCCATAGAGATATAATCCGTAAATCAAATAGCTGAATTAGTATATATATATTTCCTCTATTGTTTAAATTTGTTTAAATTTATTTATATGACATAATATTTACATATAATTATATATTTACCATTAATTATAAACTTACCATCCCTATCCACGTATGTAATTCGAAAAGTTCTTCTTCAAAGGTCTAGACAAATATAATTTATATGTTTAACCAATTTCATCATATGATTTTTTATTTTGATTTTTTATTGCATATTCTTGGCCTATAATCTATAGTTTAAAATTGCAAAGACTTTTTCATATTATGAAATATTTTATATATTTTATATAGGATTAAGAAGAGAATAATGAGCAGAATAAAAAGATGAATAAAAAAAGTATTAATTTTGATTGACAAAATATTAACTTCTATAAGAAAAATGAAGATTTTTTATTTACTAAATGATTTTCATAGATACTTACATAGCGAAAAAAATGCGGTATCATTCGAAATGTTACCCGCGTCTTGTTATTGTTGTTTTGGACTGGTCTTACTTCGGAATCGTACTCGCAGAGAAGACTTTTCTTCAGTCGTGACATAGGCGATTTGCTTTCGACATCATTGCAATTATTACTTGCTATCACATCATTATACATAACAAAGAGAATAAATAATAAGATAGAAAAAAGATCGCTTCTGTTCATCTTGGTTATATGATGAACGACAGACGAATCTAAACCGACTGAATCGTTTAACGATGTATACGAAAACAGAACTGATGATAATCATACGCCCAATGAAACATAAAACTGCAGATTTTGATGACCGCCCCTTCAATAGCAAACTCATATCGCTTTCCATATTTAGAACAATTATCCACAAGTAACATATATTTTATTGATGAAAATATAAACCATTTCATTATTTACTTTCTTCGATCTTCTGAATTATGTTTCATATATTTATATATTTCAGGTTTTTTTCTCATTTAAATCGGAATCTTTAGATATGTACAAAATTGATCATTTTTAAAATTATTAAATTAAACAATTATTACAATAATAATATTATTTAATGTTTATACGAATTACAGATAATTTTTAAGTAGAAAGAAGTAATAAAAATGAGAACGTTTATAGTTTATTTTATACAAATTTAGTTTTATTTATTCTTATTATATGATATATGTTCATTATACATTTTGCAAACAGGTTTTTTGAGATACTATATTTTTTCTTATCGTTACAAATATAAATATTAAGCGTTGTATTTTTTTACATTATAGAAGTTGCTACACATATACAAGAATATGTTATTAATAAGATTCTATGTGGAGGAAATAAAAAATATCGTATATTTTAATTAAAAATAACACACATGATTATTATTTATTTTAATCAGCCATAAAAGTAGGAGTAAGATTATTTAAAAGATTTTTAAAGAAATGTTTTATCATTGATTATCTATAGGTACAAGAGTAATTAAGATAATGGCATAAGTGAGAATAACGCAAAAGAATGACAACCATTCGACAATAGCGGCAAAATATCTCCAGGATTTTTTCATTCCGAATTTTGGAAGGTCCGAATTAGCTTCAATTATCATGTTTTCACCTGCTATCTTGGACTCCTCGTCATTTAAGATTAAAAAACGACCAGCCTTATTGTTCAAGATAAACATTGTCGTCGATGAGATCCAACTTGGCATGTCTGTACTTATATCTTGCAGTTTGCGCAACAAAGTCGTCAAGATTAATGAGAAAGTAGCCAATGCCAAGGAATCGCGATAGAATAGCACTGTGAAATATGTGAATGCATAACAAATAATTCGTGATTTGATAAATCGGCTATATGTATTTCAAATTTGTATTTAATTTTAATTTTAATGAATATTTTTATAATACATCTAATCTCACAATTATATAAAAAAATCTGGTAATTATGCAAATATACGGAGCCACTTTCCGATTTCAATAATTTTCACATATGTTGTCAAGATCAAAATTCTGAGTAATGTTATACAAATTTTAGCCCGCGCTCGTTGTTTCTTAATAAGTTATAAACAAAAAAAGTTTTATTAATTTCAAAAATGTATGTGTACACACACTCACACACAATCAGCATATATCCATTGTGATTGAACACTTCGCAATGCGACTCTTAACGGCGAGATGGTTGCGGGAGGGGAGCGGAAGGCCTCCCCCTTGCACCTCCTGCACTTGTGTGTGTGTGTATGCTTTTTTCGAAATAATGGCTACTATGTATCCTATAAATGAAAATATAAATGATTCTACGACGTAAAATTGTGTTCTATTCATTAAACTTTTTTGATTAATAACTTATTAAGAAACAACGAACGCGGGCTAAAATTTTTATAACGTTACTCAGAATGTTGATCTTGACAACATATGTGAAAATTATTGAAATCGGAAATGGCTCCGTATATCTGCATAATTACCAAAAATTTCATATATTAAATAAATTTAAATAATATTTAATAAAAAATATTATAATTTTAAAATTATTAAATTATTAAATTTCGAAATACTTTAATTGAAATGTTCTATAATTATTACATTTTTTATGATACTCACATATATTAGGGGGATTACTACCATTATATGGCAATTGCCAGTGCAAGTCGTATATGCAGAGCAAATGGCAAATAAAGTTCACGCTCGCAACCGCCGTTCGTTCGATCGATCTCGAATCCAACCAAAGCACCGTCAAAGTGAGAAATATTAAAGCTAAAAAAAGTATTATTATTATTTAGTTAAAATTTATTTTGTGTCTTTGCATTTATAAGAAAGTGCCTACCAATTGCTGGTGTGACGATAGTTTTGTGATTTATACCATAATGCCGAGTTAACAAAAATGTATAATCAATCTTGGGGAAAGTATCGTTTGGACAACATTTGTATTTTTTAACATGTTTCACTGCGTCTATAAACTTCAAGTCGTACGATGTATTATTTTCATAACTATCCATGTAAATCTGAAATAAATATAACCAAGCATTATTATTTTTAAAATAATATAATAAAATATATAAATTCACTTATAAATAAAATACAAAGATATTTCAGAAAATATAAATAAATTAGGATTTTTCAATAATTTCAAATACGTTCATTTTACTATATTTAATTAGTCGAGATTTTATTGAGAATAATGTTTAAATAAAGAGAAAGAAGAAATGATGAAAATATGAAAAAAAGAAAATTATAAATTGTAAATAAGATAATTCATATACCCCGTTTTCCTTTAGATGAAAATCGACTTCCTCCCCCGCGTACGACCATGAGCCAAGTACAATACGACATTTCTGCTGATCATAAGGCCAATAAGTGTAATCGCCTTCGCATTTTGAAATGTATTTCACAGCCGGTACACAAATGACGGAACCTGTATTGAAGACTAAACAATCCGTTGCAGGCAGCTCAAGTAGATCGTTCGACAAATCACCACTAAAACAATTATCATTTAAAGATAATTATTATTTTTATGTAATTAATTTTATGTAATTAATTTTCATATAATTAAATGTCAATATATAGATAAAAATTGAAAAATTTAATACAATAAACAATTCATTTTGAAATCGGAAAAATGTGTTAAATCTTCTTAGCATGCTATATATTAATAATAATAATACAAAGCTAACTTACGAATTGTATACGCCTAGATCGGGCACCCAGAGATTGTAGGATTTTACTTGAATATAATTAATGCCACCAAAATTGTTTGGCATCCAAACAAGATGCGTGTCCGTCCAGGACTGTTGATTAAAATATCTATTAATTAAAAGCAAGACAAGCCATCAAGAACAAAATAATTTGCAACTTACAAATGACATCCAGCTGTGAAGTGTTAATACACCTTGGTCATCAAGCTGTGTAAGTAAAATTAACTTTTTTGTATCCGTAGTATTGTTAAATATTATTATTATATATATTATAATAACCATAAAAATAAAAAAATTGCGCACGAAATTTAGTTTGAATAATAATGATGTTTTGAATTAAATCTCAAAAATTAAAAATATAAGCCGAACTCGTTAAAATCTGATCTAATAAACATTTTTTTCCAAAAACATCATAATTTCTTGAAATTTTATACATAGAGAATGATGTTAATTCATTAAACATTTTATCAAAATTGTTTCAAACAATCATATATCTTTAATTTTATTTCTAAAATGGGACATTTTTCTTATAACGATTTCTTTTAATAATTTATACTTACGTATTCCATCATTTTTGGAATCAGCCTTAGAGAGACGTTAGTAACTATGTTGTGATTATTTGGACGGACGGTACTATCATATTTGCAAAAAAGATAATTTTTAAGGCGCAATAATGGTGTTGTATCTTCCAGATTTTTACATCCATCTGTTACGACATTTTCTTGTACGGAGAGAGAATCTAAATATTTACATAATTTTTTAATAAATATAATATCTACTCATCATCAAACTATTTTTAATTAGAATGATTCTTGTAATGTTAGAAAAATAATTTTAATATAAAATTTTTTTTTATATGTGAGAGATGATTATGAAATAATCACAATTATTATTATGTAATCAAGATAATGCAATTATCATATACATACGAACTTGATCCTGCCAGAGAATAATAAAAATTCCGAACACCTGTATTATTCTCATTTTGATCGATGTGAGCCAACGGCTCTGATTCGACTAATTTTCTTCATTATAATAGCAGAACAATTTTATCAAATGCCTCATGAAATTCTACACTGTTGATATATTAGACGCCCCTAAAATATCAACAATAACGTTTTCAAATAAAGCAACTGTTATTGCGTCGGAAACGATTAATGCCATAAACTCTATCTTGAGTTATTAGGGGTACTTGAATTATTAGATAAGTCAAAAAAATATTTTGAATAAACATTTGATTCATTAATTAGGATAAACAATCTGTTATTTTATAGGCAAAATAGTGTTCAATAGGATACGTATTTCATATTATTTATATTATTAATATATTATATTTATAATAATCAGATTCAAAACACTTTTGATCGAATATGTCTATGGCAAGTTGGATTAATCGCTTTCAGAATAATTAAATGTCCTTCATTCGAGATCGTTAATTTGAAAGTTTTGTCAGTTATAAATATAAAAACATTCATATATACGACTCAAGATGAAAATATGCCTTAATCAATCAAAGTCTGCTATTCTTTGAGATTCTGTTTTTATAAATTTTTAATTTCTTCATTCATAGAATATTTCGAAATAATGTCATAAAACAGTAGCAATAATTTTTAATATTTTTTAAAAATATTAATTTCTATTTAAAAATATCAAATTAGTTTTTGAAATAAAATTAATTTAAAATTAAATTAAAAGCTAGATTAAAAAATAAAAATTTCAGCTTTTATGCTGCTGTATTAATTATGAGTTTAACTATATTTTATTATTTATACAGATTTTTTAAATCTGCATTAAATAAGTATTTCTAGTTTTAAATAAAATATAAATATTAGCAGAAAAAAATATAAGGTCTTAATTATCTTTTATTATTTATGTAATGTTCTCTCTAATTAAGATCATGAAAATTTTTTTAAAAATAAATAAATTCTACATAGAGAAAAAAAATCGGGAATCTAAGAATCTAAGATTTAAGAACAGATATAAGTTTTTGGTTATATTTTATTCTTTTTATTACAATTCAATGCAATAAATGGAATTTATTTACATATTTTGTATGTACAGAATACATATTAATAGACATAATCATTGCAGAACTTATACTTACACAGTTCATTGTTTTTAAAAAAATATATAAAATAATGTATTGTGTGTTTTTTATTAATTTCTTTAATTAATTAACTGATATGTCACTATGTAAAATAGTGACATATCAGTTAATTAATTAAAGAAATTAATAAAAAACATAACTTATTTTTATAAAAGAGATTGCATTTTCATATTATTATTATCATTATTATTTTATTATTATTATTATTTACTTACTTACTAATTAATTGATTTAAATCAATTGACTTGAATGGTTACAGTAATAATCGAGAAATGCAAAAAATAATGACTTTTACTACTTTTACGTGCTTCAAAAATAAATTTTTTAAAACAGTAGTAAATATTTTAGAGGATATTCTATATGTTCATATTTTTAAATGTAAATTAACTAATGTAAATTAACTAACAAATATGATTAGCGTGATAATATAAGTAAGAATCACGCATATAAAAGACAACCAATCGATAGTAGTAGCAAAATGTTTCCAAGATGGTGCCTTCATCTTTGTTTCGGATTTTGGAACATTCGAGTTTTCTTCAGTCACTATATTTTTGTCTGCCACCTTAGTTTCATTATCCTTCAAGATCAGGAAACGACTAATGCTGTTGCTCAAGACAAACATTGTCATGGATGAGATCCAATTTGGCATCTTTGTGTTCATGTCTTCCAATTTGCGTAACAACACCGTTAAGACAATAACAAGAGTAGCCAAAACAACGGATTCACCATAAAATATAACTACAGATAATAAAAATAATTTATTATATTTAAAAAAATTTTCATCGTATATTTTATAAGTTTGATTTTAACATTAATTGATATTCTTTTTCATTTGCAATGTATTATGAATTCTTAAACATTATATAGTAAACATTAATTATAATAAATTTAAACAAATTATATAATTTAATTTTATAATTATATAATTTTAGTTTATTATTTTATTTTATTATATTAATGTTTAATATTCTGAAATAATTCATATATTTTATATTCAATTAATAATTGAACATCTTAATAATTAAATATTAATAAATAATTAATGTACTCTAAATCTGTTAATTACAGACTTCTTCTGTTAATTAACAGATTTCTTGAGATTATACAAATTAAATTTTTTTTAATGTATTATATTTTTTCCTTCCTTTTTATATTTATATTCTTTATAAACCTTATTACTCACATATCTTAGGTATATTAATGCCGTTATAAGGTAAGTGCCAGTACATATGATATAAGCAGAGCAGGTGACAAATAAAATTTACGCTTGCCAATGCAATTCGCTCTATCGATTTTGGATCCAAACAAAGAACCGTTAAAGTAAGAAATATCAAAACTAAAAGAAAACATTAGTATTTAGCTTTATCATATTTGATTTTATTCTCGTTAATTATTGCTCACCAATAGCAGGTATAGTGTTAACTATGTGATTTGTTTGATGATAGCGTGTCAATAAAAAATTATAATCAATTGTTGGAAAAGTGTCATTTGGGCAGCATTTATGCGTTTTCATCTCTTTCACTACATTTATAAATTTCAAGTCCCACATTGCGTTATTCTCGTAGCCATCCATAGTAATCTGTCAAAAAAAATTCAATTTTGTAAAAATGTTTAGAATCAATACAATACTGTTGTGTAATAATATTATTAGATATAATAAATATCTCGAAATAAGATTATAATTCTTATTTAAGGAAATGCATTATATAAATTGCTAATTAAATAATGTAGTAAACTAATGTAGTAAATATTTTTTTCTTTAGTTAATTTTAGATGCATTCATTTAATTTTATAATACATAAGTTTGATCAAAAGTAATATGTTAATAATTTAAATGCAGCAAGAATATATGAGACGTAAGGAAAATTAACGATTAATATTTTAAATATTTATAGAATAATTGCAATAAATAATTAATTTGACTTCGCAAACAAATACCCCATCTCTATCTAACTGATAATCGACTTCTACTCCTGTATGTCTCCATGAACCTAATGTGATGCGACATTGATATTTTTCGTAAGGAAAATCAGTATAATCGGGATCGCATTTGGCAACAAATTTTACAGCCGGTACGCAACTAACGAAGCCTTCATTAAAAAACAAACATTTCATCTCCGGTAATTCGAGTTGATATTCCGACATATCACCACTAAAAGAATTGAAAAAAATAGTCATTTATATTACATTATGTAAAAAAATGAGAACTGAGACGATTAGTGCACAAGAAGCAATTTATCTTAAAATAAAAAAATGAAATCATTTTTTTCAATTATTATAAAAAATCAACTTACGAGTTGTAGACATACAAATTGGGCGTCCAGATTTCCCAACTTTTTACATTAACAAAATTGATTCCATCATAATCATGCGGTGTCCAAATAAGTTGTGGATCAGACCAAGTCTATTAATGAAATACTCGATTAAAGCATAGATGAGACATAACAATACTTTTTATAAGGATTATATACTCACAAGCGTTATCCAACTATGCAATGACAATATAGCATGATCATTTTCCTGCAAATAGAATAATAAAAAATATGAAGTGCAAAGAAAGAATAACGAATGAAAATTAATGGCAAAAATCTTTATTTTATTAAAACACTTTATATCAAGAAGTAAAAAAATTAAATTTATAAAAAATTTATAAATTTTATGTTTAAAAAGTGATGCTTGATTTGTTATAATTTTTCGCCTTACAATTGATTATAATCAAGTTATATATAATTCAAGATATTTCTATGATTATACACTTACTAATTCCATTAATTTCGGCATCAATCTCAAAGTAACGACGGTGGCATTACTTTTGAAATGATTCGGATGAATCGAGCTATCGTAATTGCAAAGAAGCTTCCTTTTAAGACGTAATAACGGTGTATCTTCTAATTTTTTGCATTTTAACTGTACACTGTATAGTCCAGATAAATGATATAGTAACTTAAAATGTTGGGTTGAAAGTAGAGACAAACCCCAGAAAGTGTCTATAAAAAATTTCAACAAAATTTTATATTTAATCTTATATAATTAATATATCTCAGATATATATAATATTTTATTATTATTAATTAAATTTTATTTAAATATTATTTTTTATTATAATGTATAATTCATAAGATAATACAATTATAAATGATGATAAAATAAAATGATATGATAAAATTTTTACATTATTATGATATATCTAATTGTAAGATTAAAAGTTATTAAAAGTTATTAAACTTAAAAAAATGTGTAATATCACAATAATTAATTTTATTTTGATACAAGTAATTATTTTTCACATACTGCATTGCCAGAAAATAATGAAAAATCCGAACACATGTTGTATTTTCATCTTGATCAGTACGTATCAATGGTTCTAATTCGACTAATTCTTGTCATTATTGTACCAGAATAACTGTCAGACGATTTGTCGATATTCGATGTTATTGATATACTAGACGCCCCCCAAGGTATATCAATTGATTTGAAAACTTTATGGTATCTAATTCAATAACTCGTAATTATGAAATATTAATTAATAAAATCTAACAATTATTTGAGACTTTATAGTATATAATTTTAAATTATTCTTTTATAGAACATCTTGAATTGATAAGTTTTATAATGAAATACTTTTAATGATATTTTCGAAGTCTTTAAAATATTGAGATCACAAAAACAAACAAATGTACAAAATATAACAATTAACGATTTTCCTATAATTATATTATAAATAAAGAATAAAATTACAAATAACGCAATATAAATATATCAAAACAAAGAAATCGAAAATGTTTTAAATACAACATACCAAAAATTTTGTCTTTTTACTTATCGCTAAAAAAAATCAAGCTAGCAGGTTTGCAAATTAAAACTTTAAAAATAAGAATTCTCACAAAATAAGAATTTAACTTTTTTATGTATAATATTCTATTAACAACTTTACCTACCTTTAATATACCGAGATATCTTTTTTTCACATTATTATAATTAACAATAATTTAGTAAAAAACTGTGGAAATGTTATATACGAAAAATGTTTATTTCTATGTCGTGTACACGCGGTAATTTCACAAAACATTAACATATCACAGAAATTAACAAATACACAATGTGTTTAATTCTTAGTGCATCGATTTGTGTGCAAATTTCAAAATATTCCAGATAAGATATAAATCAATAAGGTTGTAAAAATATAATAAGATCTAATTTTTAACTGTTAACATTTTAAATGATTTATACAATGTATTCCGAGGAACATGGAGAGTTCCTTTACTTCAGAAGCAACTCCATAAGAAATATGTAATTGAGAATAGCAAAATAATGAGGCAGAAGTAATCAAGACAGAGCTATAAATATTCGAAATGATTATAATTTAATGCGATGGACGGGAAATATATTTACATATTTCGTGCGAGAAATAATCTACACATTTATAAAAATAGCGATTAAAGCAATTACGTTTGCTTTTCCGTCCTCCCGCGTTTTAAAGAAAAAATATTTAATAAGGAGAGAGACGAGTTGACACGTTTATCGTCATTTATTTTTAAAATCTTCAAATTGTTTGGTGATTATTACTGTCTATGATTATTTGATGAATTAAAAGTATATGAAACAATTGCAGACATTTACGGTAATAAAGTATAACACATAATAAAAAAGTTTTAAAAAAATATTCACAATCAAATAAAAGTAAATATAGCATTTAATGTATCAAAACGTCTTGTCAAATTTATCAAAACGCGTCATCGTGCTAATACAATATTCTCATCCATAAAATAGCAGTAATCTTTATTGCGCAATCATACGTAATAATTACAACACAGATTTCACATGTTCGCTCTGTTATCGATATAGTCGTCATCGTCGTCCGCGAATTTAATGCCATCCTCGTTCTCCCGGATTAGATCATAGAAGGAATCGTGCGATTCCACCTTAATATCGCTCTCGACTCCATAATCTGGACTCTGGATTTCTTTCTTGGACAAACTAATGTTGAAATTGTCCGTCGTCAGTCTTCGAGCTGTCGCCGGCGAGTTTAAACGCGGCCCCGAGAACTCAATCATCGGAATGTTGGTGCAATCTGACAATTTATTCATCTCTCGAGGTTGCGTGAACTGCATAAAATCTCGATATTTGCATTGGTTACTCGTTACGTTCAGATTCGTCAAAAGGATATCCGATTTGGAATCGTCTTTGGCATCCTGAAGATCCTTTTCTCTGCCATCTACGTATCCTTGTGTCTTCGAACTTGATTTACCAGACGTGTTCTTACTGGACGTGTTCTCGTTCTTGAAATAACGATTCCTCTTATCTTCTTGGGAAACATCCTTTGTTTTTTGATTAAAAAATGACTTCGAAGTAGCATTATGGAGCATTGCGTCCTCGGTATACCTTTTCGAAGTCTGTTTTGATTTCTCTGCTTTATCTTCCGATTTTGTCACGTTGTCGGTGATATTTACATAACTACCTTGTTGGCTACTTCTCGATGAAGTATCCTGTTCCTGGGAAAAATCAAATTTAGTAGCTTGAAGACGATTGGGAATGATGCATTGCGTCCTGTCGGTCCCAAGCTGACCGCACAAGGATTCTTCGCTCACTCGAGTCCTAGAGTCCTCCAGGATTCGGTGGATTGGCAATAGGCGTTCGTTCAGCCTGGCCGCTCTGCCTTCGCTGTTGATGCTATCCTCGGACAGAGCACTACCGCCAGATGACGAATCGTTCTTTGATGATGAAGACGAGGACGTCGAGTCTTGGCGTTTCTGCTCGAAGTTGCTCAGTCTGGTCTCCTCGACATTAGACGCGAGCCTTTGTCGCATTCGCCGATACTCGGCCGGGGTCAGGGTCGCGCCCTCGGTGATCTCCTCCGGCAGTCGGAATAATGTCGGACTCGCCGTCGTGCCTTGAAAACAATCCGGTCGATCCGCAGATGGACCTTCAGAATCCTCAGACATCGATAACGGGGGAATCCATAGGAGAAAAGCTGGATCCATACCTAAATACGAACCCGGCGCGGCGCCGGCGTTCGCTACGTTGTAATCGTAATAATCCAGTTCCATATCCGTCTCCGGATTAGTTAGGCTGAACTCCGAGCCCGGTCCTTGAAGCAGTCGCTCGCGATTTCGACGATCCTTTGTCTCTTTACCGCTGCGTAACGTAGAAACACCCGATAGTGGACTGCTCGTCGAATCCTAATAATTTAGTCTTTTTAGAAAACTGCATAATTCTTTGATTTTTTCTCCTAAATTATCTGACTTGTATTGATATAATTATCTTCAATTTCTTATTTTGTTCAAAATTGTCTCGACTTGTTTAATATTTATTCTTTTAAATGTTTTATTATTAAAATATTGTTATTAAAATTATATAAAAAATATTTTACATCTCATTCTCAATTATATGTTTTAACTTTAGATTTGTGTCGTTTCAGATAAAATACATATATAATCGGATTAAACTTTCTTTACCTTTGATTGCAAAGGATTGGACGCATAATGATGAGGTCTTGCAATGTGAGGGCTGTTAGTAATGCTCGCTGTACTTTGACATGTTGTGTCATCCGATATCAGCTTGTCCACTGCCGGGGTGTTAGATCCTAGGGTGCGTAACCTGCAAGTATGAGTAATATACAAGCTATTAATTATACATATAACTGTCAGAGATATTTCAAAATACACATAGATAAAAGATATATTATTTGAAATATTTTATTTCTATCAAAAACTTACTTTTATTTATTGTACAATAGGTTACATTACAACTATTATTTTATATAATAATTGTGTATTGCATAAATTGCTGAAGATTTGATCCGTCTATTAAACATTTTGCGATTTATATTGCTCAAATATGTCAACTTCTCTATAGATATTATATAGAAAAACAAATGTTTACATAAAACATGATAAATTAATTAATTATAATTACTTGACTGGTTGGGCATATTTTACTTCCGGCTGACCAACTGCCATAATAGCCGATACTATCGATGATGTTTCATTAACATGTAGTTTGTTCGGTATTATGCTTCTTTCTATAGAGCTTTCTTCGTTATCTTGTTTCAAAGTAGTAGAGCTCAAACTAGTTTCATCCTCATATCTATTACACAAAAGATATACATACTGGAGAACGCGCTAATATAAGTCGCGATAAAATATTCGACGAATCAATAGTTATAGAATAAATAAAGCAAAATATATAATATTTATGCAATATCAAAATATTAAATTTAAATAAAATTATAAGTTATAAAGATCACACACATATTTAAAAGATATTTAAAAGTATGTCAAAATATTAAATATTAATATTATAAATGTTAATGCATTAATTGCAACATATTAATCATACGAACTTATTACATACTCTGCCAAAGTTTCTGAACTATCATAGCCGTCCTCTACCGCACAAGGAGCCAATTTACGTTTTGAAAGTCTTGGTGTACATTTTCTTGGCAATCCCACTAAAGACACGACTTCTGATATTAATGTCGTAGAAGACATTGATTTTGCTCGTTCCATCGTATCGCTACATCCTGAGTAATGGACATATTTTTAGTAATTCTAATATTTATGCTTATAATATTCTTGTTGTAATTATAATTTGTAATTATAATATTAATTGTAATATTAATTCGATATAATTTTTATTGTGTTTGTTTTTAATATTTTAATTTTTAAACGCAATAATTTTTATTACAGTATTTTATTATTGTAAAACATATTCACCGGAATGCTCGCTCAGAGTATCCAAATCTTCTGCGATATGATATTTTCTATATTTCAATGCAAATTGCAATGCTAGAAAAATAGATATAAAGAATATGAGTATCAAAAGAGATGCTGTCGCCAAATGCGCGGGTCCCCAGAAAATCCATCGTTCGACAGTGGAAGTGGAACTCGTTTCCGAAGAGAGTAATGTCTTATTCTTTTCGTATAATTTCTCTGAAAATAAATTGCATAAATTTAACATAAGCATATCAAATAATTACAATTAAATATAATAAAATTTGACAATGTTATAAATTAAAAGATAATTTGAAGATGTTATAAATTAAAGGATAAAATTATTTAATATAATTATAATAATTCTATTAATTTATTAATATCATAAGATTTATATTGTTGAAAAAAGATTACAATTTTTCTTCGTTTAATGTAATTTATGTTAATTTATTAAACTTACTAAACATGCTCGCATGTCCTAGAAAGCCACCCACGCAAGAGTCTCCCGAAGCGGTTGACTCGTCGCTGAAAAACTCCAACAGTAAATTTTGACCCGAGGAAAATATCGTTCCCGTTGCGGGTGCGCTTTTGTCAAACGCAATATCCGTCAAAAGTTCCGCACTTCGCGAATCACCGTCGCGGATGCGGAAGTATTGCCCTGGACAGGGAAACTGCGTTTGGTCCAAGTGCAGTCGGATCACGTAATCCGATTTCGCCTATACAAATTAAAATTGATCGACAGATATTTCGTTTCAAAAATAACAAAAAAGATAAAAAAACCTTACTTTATCTTTTGCGATTAACAATAAATATAAAAAATGATTCTGTTCCAAGTAAAAAAATAATACACGCATATATGTGCACACAAGAAAAAAATTTACCTGCAGCAGCCAAAAGGATCGACCGGGACAGGCTTGTGTATTCGCGGCTAGAATCTTGTTCAAGATTTGATCGTGGAAATTTATAATACAACCGCATCGACACTGAAGACCGATCTGAGCCGTGACTTCCGGTCTCGTGGCCGCTAATGTCGTTCCGTGTCGACACTCCCATCCCTCGGTGTTCCACGCCTCCTGAAAATCGATTCTGCCGGTGCCGCCGCACGATTCTGTCTCGACCGCTTTTCCCTGTTTTAAAACAAATTATTAACTTGTTTGCGATTGCATTCGTCAATTTTTATATCATCGAATTTACCTGACAAAATTTTGCTCCGTATTTCGGGGGTGGTGTATCGCAAAATCGATATCGATTACGCGTTCCACCTACGCAGGAGCTGCTGCAAGGACTCCACGCGCTCCAAGGACCCCAACCAGCCGCGTCATTTTCTGCATTAATAATTAATATGAGAAAGAAGGAGTGTATATATATATATATATATATATATATATATATATACATAGTGTATATATATATATATATATATATATATATATATATACATCTCATATATATCTCAGAGATCGAACTTTTGTCTTTCGAAAATTGTTTAAATTTGATTTTAAGAGAATGGAATATGTTTTCTATGATATTACTTTTAGCTAGAGAAATTAATTAATGTATTAATAAATATATTAATCATATTAATAATTTTATATTTTATATTATTTAATTTAATTCTTTCAGTTACCCATAATTAAAAAATTATTGAGAAATTTGATGTTTATATATGAAGTTTGATATTTATAGCTTGAGGAAATTAAGGAAACATAATAACAATATAATAATCAAATTAACTTGTGTTTCAGATTTTTATTCCATCAAAAATCATATTTATCCCTTCATCTCTTCTGACCTAGATCAAACAGCGTGAGGCTCGTTAAGAAAATCAAATTTATATGTCTCGCAATCTCGACGGCAACAAGGCGATAAATCTGTCGAGAATAAAGGCTTTTAAATGAGCGCATTTGCATGTCGCTTACCTAGGAGCGGGAAGGTGGGTATGCACGCGAGCTTTACTTCCGCCATCGCGCCGGTGATCGCCTGGCTCACATAAACGAAGCAGTACTCGATGAACTTCTCGGTGAAGATATCGCAGTCGAAGTTCAACGAGTGCTTTCCCGGTGCCGCCTTTAATTCCGCGATGTAATGTAACGCGGACGGCGGTGCCAAGGAACTTACGTCCGCCCGGAGGCGACCGTAGACACGAATGCGATCGCCCTGAAGACGACACGCTGGATACTGGAAGAGGACCGATATGCCCGCCGATCCCTCGCAGGGATAAATCGATCTCGCGTGAACGTTGAAGCTGAACTCGTCCGACCATTCCACCTGCGTGTGAAAGAGAGGAGAATGCAATTTTACAGATATCTTGTCCAATTAATTTATTTACATTTCAACAAGCGCGCATAACGTGCATTAATCGTTCACTATCTTGTAAACACTTTTTTAATTAGTGTCCTCTCCGATGATAATTCTGTTTTAATTACTTAGAGTGAGGAGTTCAATTACCTTGATGTACGCGCTAGTCGTCGGTGCGGAAGGGTTAATGTCCGAGGCCTTTAATCTAAGTGCATAATTTCCAGCCAATCCGAAAAAATCGCACTTTAGTTCGATGACCTTTGGCGAGGTGAAGCCGTTTATCTCCTCGTAATAGAGTACCTAGGAAAATTAAAAAATGAGAAAGTAGATTATGAGGAATTTTATCATTTGACAAACGCAAGATTCATGCGTACACTTTTTCGCATACATGATTTATTACTTTTATATATAGCACTTACTTGAGTGCGACTATTGTTCTGTGGATCGCAGGCGGCGGTGGTAGTACCGCAATATATGAGCTGCAAACTATAAGCCGCTACGGGAATGCCGTTATCAGGCACACATGAGATTCCATTGTACTTTATGGTTGCTATTACCGGTTGACTAGGATATGTACCAAAGTGTTGGGATTCCAGGAGCAGAGAAGGGATTGGCCACTTTACGTCTAAGGCACTGCTCATCTAGAAATTTTCATTCCAATTAGATAAATTCTTGGAACATTATTAATGTCACACATTAACATCCACTAACAATCTTCGAGAAGAAAATGTATAAAATCTGAATGTAAATTTAAATCTTGCTCTTTTAATACATTATTATAATATATAATAGAGTAGTATATCCATTCTAAAGATAACTTAATAAATCATGCAAATATTAATAATTCAAGTCACACAAGCATTATATATGTCTTTTATGTTTTGTGCGTATAGATATATTTTTAATTAATTATTTTGACAAATTATATAATATATTATGTTCTTTGATATTAACTAATGTGCTTACCTCAATTTCGGGCAGCCCAGTAATGGCAGTGTTGTATCTGGCAGCCACGGTTGAGAACTTGTACTGAAGTCGTAATGTATAAATTCCGCCGCGCGAGAAGATACCACAAGGTATTATCACAGAAATATTCTCACCTTTATGCGGTAAGGTATTGAGAGGGATATCACCAATCAATTCCGATGTGAGACCATCGACATATAGTACTCTGAAAACAAAACATACAAATGCAATTTTTAATATACATTATCATTTTAATCGTAGTTAATTCTTCTAATATTTGTGAGATTTTATGTAGACATAAACTATAATTATTATTTTATTATTTTTTTATTATTATTATTTTATTATTTGGAGGAAACATTAGAAAATATCTGTAAAAGTTTCCTCACGACTCTCTGCAGACATGTAGTTGCAAATGTGATAACTTTATTTTATCGTCATGGTTTTTTTATCTTAAGACTCATTGTTGCACTTATTTAAGTGTAAATTACGTATGTGTAAATTACGGAATATTTCAGGAGACCGTGCGTGTTCATTAAATTATTTTATGGTCTTTTTACATACCTAAGCACGAGCGGTTCGTGACTTCCATTAATTTCGTTTTTCTCCGGATCGATTTTATCTTCCTCATCTTTCTTCATACCATTTGTATCGTTGGTGATCACGGTATTGGTGGATATTGCGAAAGATTCCGTTTCCGCCGAATCTAGGATAAAAACTGTCACATCGCCGGACAAGGCTGTGTGGGTCGGAGGAACGAGAACTTTTAATAATATCGGCTCCCTCACGTCTACTATCGATCTTGTGATACCTGAAACCGGTAAACATGAGGCTAAAGACGCGAATATTTTCTTTATCAATAGCAATGTTATATTAGTCAACAATTAATTAATTTAATTTGAAAAACGTAGGCACTATCTAAAATTAAACTTAATTTAATAAAAATAAATTAATAAATTTTTTTCTTGACAAATACTTTAATATTTTAATTGCACGTTTTTAATATTTCATACAGTATTATTATTTTTTAGATTTTGTACATTAAATGATTTTAATACAATTTTTTCAGTATGATATTGCACACTCGCAAATATTAAAATATAAATTTAATAATTATTACCGCATTTCAGGAGAAGGATGATTAATAATCCCAGTGATGTCTGTTCGGATATCCAATTCATGTCCGGCTCTTCATTGATGATTGCCAGGGCTTAACCGAGATATTTCGGTGCCCCGGACAAGATAATAATTCTGCGTCCCTATTCTGCTAAAAATAATGAATAAAATACGATTGATAAAATTTTGATAAAGTTAAATGAATATTTAAAGTACATAGTTTAGTATAGCTCAATTAAATTAATATAATATAATTAAGTTAATATAATTCTGATACAGAATAATAAAATTGAATATGCTAGATAATGTCCAAATAAAGTAGAACATGTTAGATGTTCAAAGAAAATAAGCCGGCGTAACCCAGATTACGTCATGATAAGCTAAAATAATGAATGTTTCTATAAAACCTGAAATATTTTTAACTCCGGGAATTACCGTGCACACATGCGATTGAAGCATTATATGTTCTTAAAAAATTGTCGCATTCTGGCTTTTAGCGTTTTTAACGTTTTAATAATATTAAAGAACATTCTGTATAATTTAAAATATTTTCAATTTTATTTTCAAAACACTTTAGTATTTCTTTCCGCATATTCACTATATATTTTTAAATTAATTAATTAAAATAAAGATAATAAAACAGGTTTTAATTATTTGATTAAGACATTTTCAAATTGTTTGAAATACTTAGGAATAAAAGTTTATTAATAATTTTATTAAAAATTAGGAATTTATAATTTCAAAAAAATTTATTAATTCAATTTTTTTTGTGTGTGCATATAAACATTTTATTTTTATAAGCGATATGTTAATGCAAAATATTTGCACAGTTGAGTCTTAGATGCAAATGTAGTGTCTCTTAGATGCAAATAAGTTAGTGCTAACAGAGGATAATTTCGCTTTGGGCCAACGATCAAAGTCACCAGTCTGCGTGCGTACGTTTTGCACCCCCGCGCTTCGCTTCTGAAAATCTGCAACCCTGTATAATTGCACGTGTTGCACCCTTAGGGCGACCCCGCAGTTGCTTCTCGGAGGGAAATCGAAATCGGGCATCGTCCTTTCGCCTCCGTATCGATCGGCCGTGTCCCTACACTGCACCATTTCAGAAAACGCACGTACGCATACATCCGTACCAACCGCATTAAAGAATACGATTTTTCTCTAAGATTTCATCTCTAAGATAATGTTTACAAAATTAATAATATAAATAACATTTACAAATTTGAATAACATATTTAATGAATAGAATTTTGCATTTTTGTTGCACAATTGTATTTGATATAAAATGTGGTAACTATGAGAAAGTGTAAATCAGAATACATTTTATATATATATTATTTATAGAAAAATCTCTATATTTATTTTTTATAAAAATTCTTTTTTAAAAATACTTCTTCTCAATAATAATAATTATTTAAAATTTTTTATTCATTTCAAGCCATATTTGAAATTATATGTGTGATGTTCGTCTAAATCATTTTTCAATGTCTATGTTCAAAAAATATTTGCACATATCTGGGAAGATCTGACTGGTCTCTGCGGGGTGTCTCAAACCCCCTGAAGATTCTTTTCACCATAACGTAAAAATAGATGGATGGATGGACCCTTCCATAAATGTGCTTGTTAAAATCGGGATTTCTCGTTGCCTGCATCTCTTTGTTAATTTACGAGAAACTGATCTATACATGCATTTTTTGCTTAAAATATGATAATTAAGGATCTAGGAAAAGTGTTCACGTAATTAAAAAGAACTCTATTACAAATATTTTTACAAAATAAAATTGTAAAGATTTATTTATTTTGCATTATTTGCAAAATTAAAATAATATCATTAATTAAAGTAAGCAAATTATTATATTGAATTAGAAAATACGAAACATTATATTATCATCTTTTATGTTATCTTTATTATAATTTGTTTTTCTATTTTTCAGACAAAAAAATTAAATTATAAAATTGTATTGTATTATTACCTATTATTTAATTAATTAATTAAGATTAATAAAGAAGGTCATTATATAAAATTATAATTTTAACATTTTGTTTAATGTAATGTTAAGAATTTGCAATGACTAATGTTAAAGTAATAAATGATGCTCAATATAAATAATTCACGTGTCGGAATGATGTAGGAAATATTTAGCTTGATTATGCAATTGGAATAATGAGTTCGATGCTGCGTGCGAAAGGGAATACCGACCGCACACAGACAGATATATTATAGCTATACACATGCGTAGTGGTGATTAACATTGATATATTGAGATAAACATCGCCCCTCTATCGAGAAGGTGCCGTAGAGTAACATCGAGGGCTTTAAAAATGAATCGCAAGACATGCACAAATATATATACATAACATTGTAGCGAAAATTGTTTTGTTTGTCTTAATTTTATAATGATATTTATATAAATTATTTCTATTATTTACATTAAATATTGAGAAGAAAAATATATATATTCTTTTTCAAACAAATTTTAAATTCCATTAACAAGAAAATTCGACAACTAAATAACAAGGTTGTTTTTACATCTATATATTTAAATCAAACTATCAAATCTTATTTATTAATATATTTATATTACTTTGTGTTTAACTGAAAATCTCTCTTGATTGTTAAAAGCTAATCTATAATTATATTTTTTAATGCAAGAAAAAGAATTAAATGTTAATTGAAAATTAACTCGATGTAATTAATATAATTAATTCTAAATCTATATTGTAAATATTTTTTTATTTAAAAAATCTTATCTTATATGTGTCTCATCATTTTTTAATTCGATGAAACTAATTCAGGATTCGATTAATCTCTATTATCAAATATCAAATATCTTAGTCATTATCAAATATCTTAGTGTTCTTCTTAATAACAATACAAAAGTTCAAATCGAAGGACACTTAAATATTTCCAACATAATAAATAATAAATAATTTTTTATTTTTTAGTAGAACATCTTTAAATATTTTGTAAAATACTTTTTATGCTTTTGCAATATCAATATACCTTGCTTACGTAGTAATCTTATCCGGATGCATTCCTCATCTTCTCCAGAGCAGTTTGATCGCATCCGATAAAAGCGCAGTAGATGAGCTCGATCGTCGGCTCCGACCTGATCGATCGATCTTTCCTCTCATTGATTTCGCGCGCAATAATGCGTCGACAAGCACGTTTTGCTGTCTTGCTGTCAACCGAAGGACAGACGGAGGGCACGATTACTGCGCGACTACTTCGGCGGCGACCTTCTGGAATCGATATCGAGAGCCCGTCCGCCACACGCGAAATTACCGATTCGCCTATCCACGCCGTACAAACACCCTTGCGCGCATCCCTCGCGCGTTCCGAGGGTCAACCCTCTACAGACACGAAATTATCCTCCCGCCGAAAGGAAGAACGTCGACGATGTTTACGAGACGCTAGGAAACTGATGCTACTTTTACTTCTTTCTATTTTTCTCTTTTTCTAAATAAATAAGAAATATAAGAATTTCAATTTTTTTCTTATTTTAATAATTATTTTGCTATAGATTTGACTCTGAATCTCTCTGGAGATATGAAACATCCATAACTGCGATGTTTGGATTTAACACAAAGAGAAATAAGTATTCTTCGCCATATTCTTCGATCGTTCCCTTGGGAGAATCCCTGTCAACACTATAACACTGATGATGACATGATACCATCCGAAATCGAAACTAGATCTAAGAATTCAATGTGTATAGCTTATTTTTCACGACTTTGTTTTGTGGAATTGTTTAAGCATCACCATCACTCTTTCATCGTGCTAGATTATTTCAAAAATTTCAGGGAGATTCTTCTAATAAGATTCTCGCTCGTCGACTGAGGGATCCCGCGGAAACGCGAAACAGGGAACAACTGCGCCGGGGCGACGCGCACATCGCGACTAAAGCCGGGGTCGCCGGCCACCCCTCTCTTGGTTTATCGTAGAGACGGGGTCGAATTGCCGCCACCACCGCCGCCCGCACCCCCGTTTGTCGTTCGAGGTACGCCTCGAGGGAGAGTATTATGACAGAAGGTTGGCTTCTATGAATGAATACCCGATCTATACACGTTCGGGGTGCCATGCCATTGCGTGTTTTCGGAGCCGGAAAGGCAAGACTGATTCTGCCGGGGATGACTACTCGATCTTACCTTCATAAGAAACGATTGCGAAGGCGCCAGAGTCGGATGACTTTGAGCAATATTAGTGCTTTGTAGAAAGCAAAGGGATGATGTCGGACGAGAACGACTAATGTAATACGTTGAGAATAAAGGAAAAAAATTATTTGTACATTGGATATATATGATTGTTTTATAACTCTTTTATCTTTTATTAACAGTGCAAAGTGTTCTTTAAAATCTATTGGTGTAATATATATATATATATATATATATATATATATATATATATATATAAATTTTATTCGTCTATATATTATAATTGATAAATATACATGATCAATAAATATTGCATAAACTGTAAAGAGCTATCATATTTCTATAAATTGGTATTGCAAAAACATTAACTTATTTTTATCTTTTTTTTAATAGATATCAATATAACAGAAAAATTGGACGGAGGAATTTATATATCGCACAAGAAGAAATTTCGCGTTTAGAATACCATATTTTTTTATCCCTCAATAAATCGTTAGATAACGAGACGCAGCGATAATTATCGCGAATAATGTGTTCTCAAATGAATGAGGGTTTGAGTACTTAACTTCCCGGGGTGCGAGCCACTTACTTTCGTGCAGCCCTTCGTGATGCAAGTCTAAAGAGAACGAAGGGTTGCTACAGAGGGAGGCATACCCAGCCAATTAACAAGCGAAATCCTTATTTGAAGCTTTCTTTTTTTCTTTCGCATCGAACTTTTCCTATTTATTGTGTATCTATTCGACAGGAAGGGGCGACATTTTTTTCATCTTGACACTTCTTTTTACGCTACAACGGCAACGATAGTGTGTACAGCTTGAATAATCGATACTTTCAGCATTTCTCCGCCGTTGCACACGCAGACTGTTATCGGCGTCTGCGAAACCTAATTGCGTGGTGTTCCAAGAACAAAGGAATTGGTGGTTCTTTATGATGTACGATAACTACAACAATGGGTCTTGTCGATGCAAACCCTTGTTTTTTTTGGGTTGTAAATCCAACTAAATTGCAGGGATGAAGCAGGGTGAAAAGAAAATATTAATGAAAAAGAAAATTCAAAGTTTATATTAAACATAAAAATAAAAAGTTCTCAATAAATACACAAAATATGCAAGGCTAATCTTTATACGAAGTTATTGAAAAAGGTTGTAAATTCGTGCAAAATAGAAATACAGTCTCTATGTAGTTGTTAGTAGCAGATAAAAATATGATCATGATGTGTATTTGAAGCAGTTTTATTAAATTCAAACAGCAATGTTAACAATCATACACAACAGCGAAAAAAACAAGAATAAACAGATAAGAACAATAAACAGATCAGATAATATAATATTACAAAAATGCATACAATTTATATATACTTTCTTTTTACAACCTTATCGAATTATATTATATTTGCTTCAAAATATTATATATAACAATTACATACGTCAATATGATAAAGAAAATTTAATATTAAAACTATATGTATATATATATATATATATATATATATATATATATATATATATATATTAAATGTAAAATGTTGACTGTATTTAATGCATTATATTTTCATTACTCGCTTGCACGAGTAATGGTTCACGTTACTTGATAAAATAAATATATTATAAAATAATTTTTTTTGTATCTTTACAATTTTTTATGTATTGTTATACGATGGCAATGAAACAGATGCTAGCAGATAATCATGTTGGAAACCTATAGATTATATTGCGTTTGCAAACTTACACTTAGCTCTTATCTGCCTATTTTTACTGCTTATTTATATGTGAGTATCAATTCTTTACTTAAATATAGCCGATCCAAGATCTTGATCCCCTTATTAATTGCGATCTGATGGACGGTCGCGACACATTTTTGACTATGGCTCGAGAGAGGCATTACGAATTTTCTTCGCTGAAAAGAGCGAAATTTAGTTCTATGTCCATGTTGTATAAATTGCATAATCAAGACCAAGACAAGTTTGTTTATACTTTTAATAACTGTAAGACCGGGTCTACAATAAGTAATTTAAAGCTTAGGGCTTACCTATTGTAGACTACCTATTATAGGGCTACCTATTATAGACCCGGTCTAATGCTACTACTACAAATGCAACGCCTATTACCGGATCAGAATCCTGGCACTCATCTTATTCCAACTTTTCCTCGCTTCGTGCCGACAACAAAGAAGAAGAAAAATCTTATCCCAATTAATCAGTGAACGGCAAGGTATATATTAAGTTCATTTATGATGTTTTTATTTTCACCGTTTCTTTTATTTCTAAAAAAAATACTATTATTGTTATAGATTCGCGTCATTGAGTTTGATCCAATCTAACAATGTAACACAACAAAATCCTAACTTGGCAATAAACGCCGCAGCAGCTGATGCAACAGCAACAGCCATATCAGGCCATGCTTTGAAATAGCTGATGCACACGCCCTTTCCGCAACAACAGAATCAAGTACTCCAAATACTCAAAAACAATCCGCCATTGATGGCTGTCTTCATGCGATGGGTATAACTATTTTTTTTTAAATATTAAAAATTCTTATATTATTATGTGCGCAGATTTACTCTATCATCATAATCTTCTTAATAAAAAGGTGCGTGATCATCCGCATCAACCTGGTCAACATGGGGGAGTCGCCGACTCATTATGATATATGGAAACACAAACGTTATTACAAACTACAAGATGTAAAATGGAAATAACGATCCATAATTTTCTGAATTGCACCATTTAATGAATAATGCCTACATTTAGTATTTCTTGCATTAAAGTTTTCTTCATCCCGTGTCCAAGCTATACATACATCAAAGCGTGAGGAAGTATGGCGAAATTAAATCACAATGAAAATATGTATTTCTGTATAAAAAATTGAGTGACTTCCATTATTATCACATTCCATTTTACTATTATTTCGCACTTGTAATAATTTGTAACTAATCTCATAGAATATGGAGATAAATATTTTTTGAAAGATATATTTTTACAATTGTCGACTATATATATGTCTTTACGTTTTATATATAAATACATACAATTATTTCAATAATTCATAGATATTAAAACGCAAAATATACAATAAAACTTATAAGGAAACCATTCAGAAGAGTTTATATACAAATTTTTTCCGTTATCAGTATGATATTGTCGGAATGTCGAAGATATAGATATATGAAACAGACGAATTTTATACAAAACTATGTGTGTGCACATTGCATTAAAATTTAATCATGTATCTTAAAGATTAGAAAGAGAAAAAAATATCAATTTCGAGAAAATTACACAAATATATTATTTTCATATTAAATGAATGTTTTTTTTTCTGAAAATTAATATTCTTTTAATTACTTAAGATTTGTAATCGAATTATTTTACATAAAACATTTTTTGCATTTAAAATATATAAAATATTTTTATCATTGTTATATATATGTTATATGTATAATACTACACTCTTTGATTGCTCGTGCTGACAAAAAAAAACAATATATTTTTTTATATATAATTTCTTATTAAATAACGGTAACTTTCATCTTCGATAAAGATACTAGAAATTCCACTAGATAAAGAGAATACAATGTATTACAATTGCAATGTAGCATTATATTATTTTTTAATATTGCATATCTTTTAAATTTTATCATCAATTAAAAATGGGTTACCTATTAACTGAGCAAGTCCATGATATCTTGCGTGGATGAATTCGTAGATATGTTCGAATTAGTTTGTGCATTAGTTGACGACATGAACGGCTGTAACGTTCCGGAAAAGTTTAAGTTTGGCCTAATTTCTGACTGTGTTGTAAAATTCTGGGGAGTGATAGAATTCCACGACGTGGATTGTTGCAAATTCCAATTTATAGGCGCATTTATGCCATTAGAATTCCAATTCATTGGTCTATTCGTTAAAATGTTATTCGACATTGCTTGCGTTGGAGATGTTAAAAATTGCGATTGCGTTAAACTAGTCTCATTATACTTGTATGTAGTATTTTTAGAATAATCTGGCTGCGACATAGTCGATTTTGACATGGATAGATTTAATTCATCTAAATTGTTTTTCAGCAAAGTGGCGGTTAAATCCTTTGGTTGTGATTTTATAGGTTGTGACACACTCTTGGGAGTCAATATAGATTGAGATTGCAATCTTTGATGCGCTTCTTGCTGATGAATTAATCTAGAAAAAAATTGTCAAATATTTAATATTCCAATTAATACGAAATAAATGTATGAAACATACAGAATTTTTAAAATATTGAAACAAACCTGAGTTTATCCTCCATGGTTAATCCATTTTCAATATTTACAGGTTTAGGATTAGTGTTCGAGGGTGGAATTTCGGGCGTCAAATTAATGTCGCTCAAGCTATTGTTTTGCATAAAAGTGGGCGACGTTACTTGAGAAAGTGCCTGATCGAATTGTTGGGTCTCGCGACGTACTGCGTCCAATTGTCGTAACGCTTCTCGATGTTCGCTAGTTACTCGATTTATCATATCAACGACCAATGTGGAAAGAGTCTCATACTGCGACATGCTAAGATTTTGCTCTATGCAAAGAGGCAATAGGAACGGTAATACTTTCGTCGCCAATATTTCTTTGCTCATACCTAACTTACTATGAGTTAGTAGCATTCGATAAATACCTATTGACATTAGAAAAATATCTTTTAAATAAATTTCTAGAATAATATTCTAGAAATTCTAGAATAAATTTCTAGAATAAAATCTAAATGTATGTGTGTGAAAAAATGTTTAAACATTTATATGTTTTACAAAAAGAAAAAGAATTAATATTTTTATACATGCACAAAATTTATTACCTATAATAGCCATTAAAATGGCTGGTTCGCCAGAATGAGGAACTTCTTGTAGGAACGGTAATATTTGATCAAACACCAGCCAGCGATCAAGATTTGGCAACATTTTCGCAAGACACAGCAAGCAGTTAACGCGTACTCCAAGACTAGTAGATTTCTTTCCTGGCGACAAACAAATCTTTTTCATTCGCGGCAGTATAGCATTTTTAATAACTGGTCCCTCGATCATCGTTGCTATGTTCGGCAATGCCGACAAACAGAGCTCTTGGAGCTGTTCCCATTCAGATTCCAATGCATGCAGTAGCATAGGCACTATATCGGTCTTTATGACGTCTGTAGGGCACAGTTTCAATAATAAATTTATTTGCTGCATGAGAACTAAACTGATCTGTAAAAGATATATTAATACATATGTTTTTATTTGTTATTGTATGAAAATTATATAAACATTCATTATAGTGTTATTATTATCATTTTTATTTTATACCTTTTACACATTTTATTCACTGATTTTCGTACAAATATGTACTTACTTGTGGCGGATCTTCCAAAGCAAGAACAGGTTTCAAATTAGGGAGAATGTGTTCTCGAAACTCCTCTAATTCAGTAACTTCCATAACTTGCAGTATACTTGGCAACACGAATGGTATCATAGGTGGATTAACCAATTCTTTATAAAGTGCAGGTAATACTCTATGAAGAGTAACTCTATGTGGTAATTGTTTCAACAATTGTGGAAGACCTTTGTAAAATTGCGATTTTTGAAGATTATCCCATTGGAATAATTTGTCTAAATAATTTAATGTCTTAACACCAATGTCCGTAAAATATTCGATCTACAATAATGGAAACAAAACTTTAATTACCTCAATTTACTTAAATATTTTGATTAAATATATAAAAAATTAAAAATTTTTTATATATTTAATCAAAAATTAAAATAAAATTATATGTTTTCTCAAAATATATTAATTCAAGAAGAAATTACCTTAATAAATTGATGAGCATCTAATCTCAATTCTGGACTATGACTCAACATAAGCTTTACGGTATCTCTCAGAGTCTCAGGAATTGGAAGTAATTTTGCTGATACATTGAATCCCTTAAAATTTTCCAGGAAACGTCGACACTTTCCTAAATCATTATGAGATTCATAAAGTGGTTGATGTTGCAAGGAATGTATTGTATATACCAGCATGCCTAAGGCAAACATATCACTTGCTGGTCCATTACTACTTGCTAATATACACTCAGGTGCCTGATAATTTAACTGAGGTTGCACAACTGCTGGTAGTGTCGGATCATATTCTTGATATAACCACGATGGCTGCAATACAAAAAATATACAACTCATACAGATACAAAATAGAACGATTAAATCATTTATTAATAATTACATACTGTGCAAATTTGTTTTATATTATAGAATATAAAAATTGAATGACACATAATAATTATAATTAGTTACTAATTATATAAGGCTTTTTATATTGCTAATTTTTATACCTGCTTGCTGTCTGGATTTTGATTTAAGGCACAGAAGTCAAAACCAAATATCTTCCAAGCTCCATGAATATTAATAACAATTGATTCTGGACACAGATTCCTATGCAATAGTTTTACATCACCATGTAAAAATGCCAAACCTTCTCCCAATTGCAACAATCCATAGCGTATTTCTATGTCATGTAGTTTATAATCTTTCAAATTTGCTGGAGTTGGTTGAGGTATATTCTCATAATTTCCTAAAATATATTTTACTTGGAAATGTTACACATAAAAACTAAAACAGAGTATTGATTTCAATGTGACTTAATTTAATTCCTTTAATAATATAAAATTTAAGATACATAAAGAAGGATCTGTTTACCTAGTACATTAGCCAGACTAGCAAATACTGGTTCAGTCGCAAACGCAAGACTGTCCCTCGATTCCTCCAACGGATGTTGCACAATCAAAACTTGCGGATGTCTTAGTTTTGTCAACTGCATCACACCTCGTTTCAGAGTCTCCAATACAAGTTCCCGATCCGTTTTAGCGGGCCATCTCTCCAGCATACGTTTCTCAAAGACAAAAATCGCAGCTTCCTGTTTGGTAGACTTTTTGTAGCCGCTGTAAATCTTCCATAATAATCCTGGTCCAGCGCTCGCCACATGAGCGGTCGCTTCAAACTCCCTGGTGACAGGATTGCCAGGTAAAACGCTGGACAGCTGTGACAAGCCGTATGCCGTATTTTGGACAGTATTGCTGATAGTATTGCTAACTGTGTTTCGAAGTTTATTAAGAACATCCATTCTGGTTCTGTCACTTGTTACTTGGTAACGATGTCTCCATGAAAAAAAATACACGCAAAGAGTGTCAATATAATAAATGTTCTTCGGATTACCAGAATAATTATCTGTATGCTTCTAAAGTGATTGTAATTCTTTAAATATTGTTTTAACAAATTTTCAAGCTCCGCAAATCACTATCAGTATATCACCATGAATCATCGCGAACATGACACCCATATAAGAGGTCTGTTCTTTTCAGCTGCTACACTAGTGCAGTTTGCTAGAGTGAAAGAAAGTATGTTTGCTCTTTCTAACTTATCGCACTAGTGCAGCAGTGCAGCTGAAAAGAACAGACCCGTGATGTCCAATATCCAATAGAAAACTACCGTTCTAGATCTCAAAATATTACTAGTTAAAATCACTAAAAAAAAGCTTTTCTATTGGATATCAGACACGTCAGATGTCGACGCAGTGTGAACATTGCATTAAGGTGCAATTTCATTGACGCTAGAAACCAGCGGCAAATTAAAATCACTAGACTTTCTCTAGATATGGCGTCAATAAAATAAAGTTCAAACAGTTTCAACTTTTTCAGTGTGTAAAGCGGCCTTTTCATTGACGCTACTTTTTAGCGTCAATGAAATTGCACCTTAAGATGCGGCCTCATTGACGCTAAAAAGTAGCGTCAACCATTGGTTGAACAATGAAGCAACTATACTTACCTCTTTGTTCAACCAATGGTTGACGCTACTTTTTAGCGTCAATGAGGCCGCACCTTAACAGTTGGCAGCCCTATGAGATAGGCTGTGCAGCACTGCGCGTATATAAAATAAATTTGAAATCGCTTCTAGCCTAACCATCTTCACGCGATCGACTTTATTTGAATTGCACGGCATCGCATCGAATTATGATGCGGCGCCGATTTGTTCGAACGTAATTCGGGACATCGCGATGCTGTATAAGCGTCGAATGAGCACGAATTGTTACGCAAATATGATAAATCACATCTACTCACCGTTCACCGGCTGTTCCACAGGCAGCTCCACTCGCTCGCCTCGGGACGTCCCATTCCGATCTTGATGCACACGATATCATCAACGCGAACGCGCGACACTTTATTCGGCACTCCCGATATTCGCTCACATCCGATAATCATCATCAAGGGCGCAAATAACGCGACGCGACTTCGCTCCATCTTCGCGATCGCGCTATCACTTAACTGTGAAAAATAGCTGTCGCGCACTTTCACCGACATATTATGAAAGTCGCGCGATCATCCTTGGACACTTTCGACGCTCTTTCACTCGTGATATTCGTTTAAAAACGGTTAAAAGACGCGAAAAATGCGGACGTACGACGATCCGTGTAACTGCGTATGACTCCGATTCACGTATGACGCGTATGACGTAGCAGTCACGCGCTAACATGGCAGCCGAACCAGTGCGCATTCGTTTCTGCGCAATGGTTCGGCCGCCATGTTAGCGCGTGATCGCTACGTCATACGCGTCACTGCTACGTCATACGCGTCATACGTGAATCGGAGTCATACGCAGTTACACGGATCGTCGTACGTCCGCATTTTTCGCGTCTTTTAACCGTTTTTAAACGAATATCGCGAGTGAAAGAGCGTCGAAAGTGTCCAAGGATGATCGCACGACTTTCATAATATGTCGGTGAAAGTGCGCGACAGCTATTTTTCACAGTTCAGTGATAGCGCGATCGCGAAGATGGAGCGAAGTCGCGTCGCGTTATTTGCGCCCTTGATGATGATTATCGGATGCGAGCGAATCTCGGGAGTGCCGAATAAAGTGTCACGCGTTCGCGTTGATGATATCGTGTGAGTTTGTGCGCATAAAGATCGGAATTGGACGTCTCGAGGCGAGCGAGTGGAGCAGCCTGTGGAACAGCCGGTGAACGGTGAGTAGATGTGATTTATCATATTTGCGTGCTCATTCGACGCTTATACAGCATCGCGATGTCCCGAATTACGTTCGAACAAATCGGCGCCGCATCATAATTCGATGTGATGCCGTGCAATTCAAATAAAGTCGATCGCGTGAAGATGGTTAGGCTAGAAGCGATTTCAAATTTATTTTATATACGCGCAGTGCTGCACAGCCTATCTCGTAGGGCTGCCAACTGTTAAGGTGCAATTTCATTGACGCTAAAAAGTAGCGTCAATGAAAAGGCCGCTTTATGAAGAAGAGTTGCCGTCTTGGAGAATCGTTGGTCGTTATCAGTGACCTGACGGTGAATTAACCTCAGTGCGGCTGGCATCTACAATTCATGGAGAGATATTTTAAGTCGCGCCGTGCATTTACTCTGGTTCGAAGCACAAATCTACATCGCATCGCGTAGAGAGGAAAATTTGACTGTTACTCTGTGACGTTGTGGTTTCCTCGGTAACGTGACAGCGATACATGGTCGTTGACAAAACTGTCAACGTCTTCGAGTATCTTTCAGTATGCGGCCGTTTCCACGAATTACTATGACCTGTATGTGGTCCTAATTAGATTAAGCAATTAATACTTGTTTATCATTTGATTGACAACAGTGCAAACTACTGTCGTTCAAACTGTCACTGAGAAGATTGTCACCATCTCAATCTTGTGCTGAAAACTAAATGAGATCGAGCAAAATGTCTGACGCAGTGAATTTACATAAAATCAATTACGAATCAATAAATGATCTCGCAGAAAAAGCCAAGATCAATTTTAATGGAAAGGAACCACATAATATATATTCAAGACTTCCTGCTATGCGACAGAAGTCTGAAGCAGCGAGGAAGCAGGGAGACGATGAGACTGCGTACATTTTTTTAAAAAGATGGTTGAATTCAGTCGAATGGATAAAAAAAACTCGGGATTATAAGGCTGGTAAATCAATCTATTCCACGAATATGACCATTGATCAGGTAGGAAACTATACAGCATATATTGCTAAAGCTGTATATTATATATGCTATGTAAACAGCAAAAATATATGAACGTTTATTCTAGATAAATGAAGTGAAAAACATACTTGCAGACTTGAAACAAAAATTAGAGATACGCTATGAGCATAATTCCAAAAAGCATAGCAATACAATAGAAAAAATGGAAGTTGAAACAGATGGGATAGAAGTAACAGAGATATATGCACCAAACAATGACATAGGCTTGAAATTACCAGAAACACCAACTGATGATCCTTTATATGGTGATAGTGATAAATTTATATCATGCAATCAATTATATAATTTGTTACAAAAATGTACCAGATATTTGATCATTGATACTAGGCAAAAGATTAATTATGACAAATCTAGAATATTTTCTGATAAATTCCAAATTAAATGCATTAATATTCCACAATCTGAAATTAAAACAGGGTAAATAAATCTTTCTACTATATTTTATAATTTTTTCTTTTTTTTTAATTTATATTTGATATCTAAAATATTTCTCATGATGAATTTATTTTTAGAATGCTGGGTTACAAGTTTAAGAAATATCTTTTAACATATGAAGATAAGCATTCGTATGATTTATATAATTGTCGAGCAGAACGTTATGTGGACGTTATAATCTTGCTAGATTGGAATACTACACAAGAGTCTCTGACAACCACTACTCATGTACATATATTAAAGGATATTTTAGAAAATTGGGATCCTGGTACAAAGTATAACAAGATTAAAATTCTAAATGGAGGATATCAAGAATGGCTACAAAGATATCCGGCATTCACGACAAATCCTAATGTAGATAATCAAGTTATCAAATCTGAAAACATAGAGAACGAAATTTTAGAGGCAATCGAATATCCGGAATGGGTAAACGAGAACGAAGTCGAGATTACGAAGAGCAAGTTAAATAATACAAAAGCCTTTAACATCAATGTTGACGAGGAGATGGATAAAGGTGATAACAAGTCAGTAATATTCAAACATGCCAGGTCGAGCAGTAATGATGTCACTTCTTCAGTCAAACCCAAAAGTTTTACTAGTCAAATAACGATATCAATCGACAGTAAACGACCGTCTTCGAGAATCGGTAATAATGTGCATGCGCAATTAGAGAGTCCAGATGCATTAGTTCCTCAACAGAAGATACCACCGAATAAAGCACCACAAAATGAGATAAACGCGAAGCCAATCATCGATCGCAGCAGTAAACCAGCGGCCTTGACGAACGATTCACGATGTAAAGATATATTAAAATTAAAGAAAGAGCTAACCGAACTGGCGAGATCAAAGTTGAAACTGACCGAGGAGTTGTTGAGTCACGAATGTGCGCTCTATTCGCAGCATGATAAATATAGTGCCAATGATGAAAAATATTTACGCGATGAGATAAAATCCTTAAATGATAAAGTAGAAGCCATGGTACTTATTTATTTAACAATTTACTTCAATCATATTAATTTTTTCACAGTATATGAATCGTAAATGTTGAATAAATTTTATTTACTTATTTTTATACAACAAATTTTTATGAATATATCACATTCTTATTAATATCTATATTGCAGCACAAAATGTATCTTGAAGTTGAAAATGAGTTTAATATGTATATGAAAGATGCACATATGATAAAATTTAATTCCAATGATGAAAAAGAGAAGAATAATCTTGAACTCAATCTGTCTCTTTTGAAAAATCAAATCAAAGAAATTGAAAGCAAACGAAAAAAACTGTATGAGTAAGTATACACATATTCAATTAATATTATATAAAAATTTTGTAACAATACATTTTAATATTAACAAAATATAGACCAGTACAAAATTAGAGAAGGCAATGGTTGTGTAATTTTATTAATTATAAGCTATTATAATTAATAATAGGGAAGATGATTGAATTTCACATCTTCATGTGTGAAATATCTGTACATTTATATATAAAGGACCCTGCAAATTTTATGAAAAAAGTGGTTTTGGTCAAATTGACTGAAATTAAAATATGTTGTAGTTTAGGTGGTGCTGATTAAAAGTTTTCTCGGGCAAAAAGTCTGAAAATCAAAAGTATAAAAGATATGATGATATTTTTTATACAAAGATATTATCTGAAGAAACTTTTAATCGACCACCTAAACTACAACATATTTCAATTTTTTTATATAAAATGTGCGGGATCCTTATTACATAAATTTTGAATTGGAAGAAAATTATAATAAATTTTTACTATTTAATAAATTTCTTGTAAAGAAAAAGAGAGAAAAAAATTATTTATTAATAGTTTCGGAATTTGTATTTTTTAAAAATACGTTTTTATATAATACTGTTGTTTAAATAGATACTAACACATGTGACATCATAACAGTAGAAACATGATTAATTGGCACTAATATATCTATTGTTTCTAGAAAGCATCGAAGAAATGAAAATTTATTTTTCGTATGGATAGTCATACATACTGACATTGAATTTTTAAAAGATAAAAAAAAAACAGAAAATCATAGTAATCATCAATAGTAATCATGGTGATGATTGTGTTTTGAGTTTTAAACTTTCTATTAGTTTCAATTCTCTATTTGTCATTTATTCTATTCATTCTTTATTCGTTGAAGCACTGTTGAATGATTTTTTAAAATAAATAATATGTCTTTTTCTCTCTTTTCTTTATTTTATTAAAATTTGATTTTACAATAACATTATTTCTTGATTTTATTGAATTTCTATTATTGTATGATTGTAGAGATTTGGAAAGGAAGCAAAAAGAAAAAACAATGAAGCAAAATGATAGTGACATTCATAAGGAGCCTTTGAAAACGGATGGTTCATCCATTAACACCGGCTTAGAGCGCTCTTATTCAAGTCCAAATTTACTACAAGTATGAATAATTTTGTGACGTTTTTTTATTATCAGTTTGTTTTCTTTTGTTTATCTGTTTAAAATAGCAAACGCATAATTACACACGAACATTTTTGCGTTAAATTCCATTAGTTGGGAGATCGTAAAGCACCTCAGGTAGATAGAACTTCTAAGCCCTATATATCGCCTCGCAAACAGAATGGATCTATTGGAAATGAAAACGTCAAAGTGTCTCCTCTTAGTTGGGGAAATCGGGAGGAACGAATGACTCCTATTCACGGCAGTGTTGTAAGTACTTATCCGGACAAAAATGTACGCTGGCGCTTTCCAGCAAAATTGCTCTAATATGGTCTTACAGACATTATTTATCGCAGCTTTTGCTTTCATTAACACATTGGGGACAAAAATTCGGACAAAACAAATTATGGTATTGGGTTCTCAGTTTTTCATTTCATAAAGCGCTTGGTATAATATTGCGCATTGGTATAATATGATACTGATTGCGAATGATAATATAATAACAATACACAATCAAAAATACAATATTATTTATCGTTAACATATTATCATTTTAAATTTTTGTATAATTATAATTACATTGAATTTTTTATATTAATGTAATTTTATATTTGCTATTTATTTTGAAGTGTAAGTTAATTTAATTTAATTTAATTTTTTTTATTTTAAATATTTATGTGGATATTAAAATATCAATTAATGTCACTATCAGAATTTAATTTAAAGATGTTTTGAAATTATTTTAATCACTATCTTAATGATTTAAAGATTAGATAGATGTATAATTTAAAATATATAATTTAAATGGAAATACATATTGTAAAAATGAAATCTGAAATCTTGGATTTATAACAGTTTGGTGAAAAATTATTCTATTTCAAAAGTTATTTTAAAAGCAAATAGTAGTATAAGAAAAAAAATTATAAATAACAATAAGAATAATTAGAAAAGAAAGGAAGAAAAAAAGGGCCGATAATATCTAACACGCTGCATACATACTACTGCTCATTAAAATTACAACACATATATATATATATATATATATATATATATATATATATATATATAGTCAGCAATATATTTATTAATATGTAGGAATAATAATTGTAGGAATACATCATCAATCAATAAACATCAAATCATCAATCAATAAACGAAATCGAAATTTTGCGATTCGTTGAACACGTGTTCCACAGTCACATGCTATATAATACGATAAATGTGCACATGTACGCAAACAGGGGTGGGGTTTCTTAATCCAATCTGCAGACGAACTTTAAATTAGTAGTTCTGTACACACGTGCTAGTGTCCGAGTAATATTTAACGAGATTCGGGATCGCCTGTCAAATGTGTTGCCTTCCAAAAATATCCACTAAATTAATGTTATAAAGAAATACTCTACATATCTAATTATTAAATTGATTAAAATTATTATAATTATTAAAATTAATCATCCTAGAAAAATTATATAATTAAATATTTATAATTAAATAATTATATATAAGTACATTGGCAAATTTAATTGTTCACAAACTTAATATAATGGTATAATGTTTAATTATAATCTAATGCACAATAATACAGTCAAGTATATCTATGGATATAGTGTTTATTATCTTGTGATCAAGTAATCTGTCGCTGGAATGTGATGGAAAATGTCAGTGAATGTTAGACAATGGTGTATCTTCAAAGGAAATTTACTCCACTGCAATTGCTTAATTATTTTAAGAAGGTCAATAGAGAGAAGAAGCAAAATATATTTTTATGCTTTGTGTAGTTTATATTAATGTTGAAATAATTTATCAGAGAGATATTTAATAAAAAAATTAATCACTTTATATAATGTAGTATCTTCAGAATACATTTGTACTTCTTTGAAAAATAATTGTATGAAAAATAATAGTAATTGAATATCTTTTAGTTCTTTTGTTTTATAATTATTTATTTCGTGAAACTAATAGCTAACTAACTAATTAACTTAATGAATTTTTAACTTATAAGAATCCTGCACTTTTGTCTTAGCATTAAATTGAAAAATAATTAGCTTAATTTGTTAAAAGTTTTATTTGTTAAAAGATAATAAATAGCAAATCATTTATTTACAAACACGTCAAAATAAATGTGTATAAGGTTTGATTGACCATCGCTTGTGTTGATGTAAATAAGTCCATAAATCTCCTTGCTCTCTCTTAATTACATTACGCTCGAAAGTAGATCGCGTAGTTCTACAACTGCGAATTTCTGACTTTAAGAAAGATTAGTCATTTACTTATCCTTTTATTATTTGAAATTTTATAAAAATAAATTTTGAAAACATTTTTAGTAATCGTGAAAAGGCGATCAAAGCTTGTTTAAAAATTTTAAATATATCTAAAATAAGATCTAAGATTAAAATGGAGTGTTATGTATAAAAGACGAACAATAAAATTAAAATGTATTTTTCAATGGAGAGATCTCATTAATATACTATCTCTTGTCATAACACAGAAGGTGTATGGTGTGCGTGTGTGTACCTCTGATACAGTGATTTGATACATTAATAGCATGTTTTATCAGCATAAAAATAATTCTCTTCTATTTACAGCATCCGGGCATAACCGGCCTGAAGAACTTGGGCAATTCTTGTTATATGAACAGTATCATTCAATGTCTGAGTAACACGACAAATTTGGCAAAATATTTCACCGACAACTCATACGCCGACGATCTCAATACAACTAACGATAATATGACACGAAGCCAAGTCGTGGAGGAAGTAGCTCAAGTAATTAAAGTACTATGGAGAGGCCACTATAAAAGTATATCCCCTCATGATTTAAAGGTATTTTAATTTTTATTTTTAAAAATTGAATTGAATAATCTTGTGTTTTTCAAGTAAGTTCTGAATCATTTCATCTTCCATTTTTTTAAAATTATATTTGCACTTGAATTAAATTTTTGTCTTTTGCATTAACATTTCTATATGCCAATATAATTTTTTTAAATTCTTAATATTTCTAGGTTGCAGTAGGACAACATAAACTGCAGTTTGAAAATTATGAACAACAAGATTCTCACGAGTTTCTCACGTTTCTCTTAGACTGGATGCACAATGATCTTAAAAAGGTAAGAAATCTGTGATTTAAAACGATTTAATCACAGAGAAAATTAAAGAGAAAAATACCAGATTGTTTTTTTTCTTTATAGGAAGCGAAAATGCCAATTGAAATGACCAACGCGGAAAAAGAATGGGACAAGGCAATGAATTCTCAAAGATCTATAATATCAGATTTATTTTTTGGACAATTAAGATCTACCATTACATGTTCATTTTGCAAGCAAGCGAGTACTACATATGAGACATTTAATAGTTTAACCATGTCTCTATCTCAATCCAATCGATGTACTTTAAATGTGAGTATTTTACAAAGTGCAATTGTATGATTACTTAATGAAACATGCACACACAAATTTGTCGCGCTTTGTATTCATAATATAAATAATAATATAAATAACTAAATTATTTGAGAAGAAAAAAGATATGTTACATTTTATGGGAATTATATGTTTTGTAATGTAAAAATTGTTTCGTTCTCTTATGTTAGGATTGCATGGAGAAATTTGTGACGGGACAAAAGGTGAGCGGATGGAAATGTCCGAAGTGTCAGACACCCCGCGACGCAACAAAAAAATTTGATTTCGTCAAGCTTGCGCCCATCGTTGTAATTCATTTGAACCGGTTCGCCGACACTGGCGGATGGTTAGAGAAACGCAATACTGCAGTTGATTTTCCACTCACGGGATTCAATTTAAAGCCTTATCTCGTTGTGGAAAATACGAAGGCGATGAATAATATTCGCAATTATAATTATAATCTTTATGCAATGTCCAATCATTATGGAACGATGGAAGGCGGTCATTACACAGCGTTTTGTAAAAATGCTACTTACAACAAGTATGTATGCTAAATTCTAAAGATCTATGCAAATTATTAAAAATAAAGTATTAAATTAACATTAATTTTTTAATTTTTTTACTAGTTTTATTGTTAGAGAGATAATCTCTTCTAAGTATAGCTATTTTCTGATAAAATTTTTTTATATTTTTAAAAATTTTGATTACTATATAATACACACACACACACACACACATATATACATACATACATACATACATACATACATACATACATACATATATACATACATATATACACCTATACTAATTATAATAACAATTGTTAATGTATATATTTATATGTATATAATATTTGCAGATGGTACAAGTATGATGATCAAACTGTCACGGAAGTGTCGCCGAATCAAGTAAAGTCTCAAAACACGAGTGCCTATTTATTATTCTATACCTCGTTTTCGGATACAATCATGTAGTATGAAGATATGCCCACAGACGAGATTAACACTCGATTATGATTAAAGTTTTATTAATTTTAATGTAATGCTGTATAATCTTTCTCTTACGTATAATATTGCGCTAAATTTTTGTTTTATTACTATGAGGAAGATTACACAGCAATAATTCTTGATGCTCTGTAGATATGAAACAGTATATTTTTTATGATAAATCCTATGCGTGAGCAAAAAAAACGTATAGGCGCTGTGACGATATTGAAAGCTTTTTGTCGGTGCTGGCATTCATTAAGAATATGTATGTAATCTATGTAAATACATAGAACGGTGGCAATTCCTTTCTGTATTTCCATTGCAGTCTTTCGCCTTAAAAAAAAAGTAAAATATAGTTCGAGAATATTTTAATACGCGTATGTGTGTATAACTTCGTATAATTATATCTAGATATACATATATATATATATATTAGTCAAATTTCATTCGATTCAAATATAGATTATCTTTATTAGCATCATCTCGTATGTATTAATAATATATAGTTCTCGTATGTATTATTAATATATAGTTGAGTTTTTCAGTTGATTATTTTGTTTTTGTTTGCTCTTATGTCAAAACAAAGCGGTGACAGTTTTTTGCCTTATCGAGTTTAGGTAAAATTTTCACAGACAAGAAATTTATTTGAGGTAAAATTTATCATTTTTTATTTATTTTATATGAACGGTATCGACGATCATGAAAAATGGTAACTGATATAAATCATATACATACATGTGTTTATATGTATTTATACATATATGTAATTTAGGCCGATTGGCATTAACTGCCTTTTTTGCTGTGCTGTCAGTATTGCAATGCGACCATTTTGTACTTGAAACGCTTTATTGGAAGTTAAAAATTAAGTTTAGAAATTTAATTATAATTAAGTTTCTTAATGGCTACATAACAGGAGAGAGAAAGAATTTTATTTTAAAGTATAAATAAATAATATCTCGTTATGTATAAGTCATTGTAAACTCACTATGAATGGCTCAGAATAGCCCAAAGAAATTGTTTGGTGATTAATTAGACATCATATCTGGAATATCTGGAATATTATTTCAGTGGAATATGTATATATAGTGAGATTCGCGCGAAAATTTTATAAATCTAGCTCTTAAATAGCACTTATAAAGGTTAAATTGAAAGAGTTTATCCCAAAACTCACTAGTTCAGCGTGCAATTCGCGCTATTGCCATATACAATTATACTTTATCTACGAGATACGTAATATACATTTAAGGCCATAATGTTGTCGGAAGTATCAATAACATCAACTGCAACTATAATGTCTTTCTGTTTCATTTGCTCCCTGTTTTCAATTGTAGTTAAGTGCATATAACTTTTCATATTCATTTACTCTCTATAACTTTTCATATTTATGTACTCTCTATTTTGACCATTTTAAAGTCTTTTGCTGATTTATATCGAATACAAAGTATCTTAATGAATTTTTATAAGTATGTGTACGTGAAGCGAAGGAAATTTGCACGATTCTTTCCACCACTTATAATGTAATTCCAAAAACTGATTTTGCAGATATACGTTTAATGAAGAATCGATAATGATTTAATAAATATGAAATATATTTTAGATATCTTTACGATATTAAGAGAAAGAAAGAGAGAATAACTCTTCATGGATATTACTATTATTCTATCTATATAAGAATATTAATAGAAGGTTTGTTCCTTTGTTGGATTGGAAGTTTTTTCTTAAGTTTAATTTTACAATATTTCATATATAATATACGTTTATCTCTATCAAATCTAATTTATTTCTACTATAATTATTATTGTATATTATTTGTGTAAAGTGTGTCTTCCTCTTTCTCTCTCTCTTTTATAGTTTATACATTAAACATATAAATGCGTTTGCATATCGTATTCGTTTATTCATGCCAGGACGAAGGAGCGCGATATACAACCGGTCGTTAGAATTAACATCGGAGGGCCCAAACGTCGCGACCCCTCACAAAACTGCCGAACTTCAGCGCGTCGTTAATAATTCTCGCGCAATCTGTAGCTCAATACACGTTCGCGCGATTCGAGCCTTAATCGGAAACTTCTCGCTATTTTTCTCGGCCTCCACCCTCGTTAAGACAATTTATATTCTTTTATCCTTTAATGCGACTCTCGAGTGCACCCTCCTCCCAAAGCGTCGGCGGGAAGTGGGCGCGCGCGCGCACTTGGCCCCCTTCTTCCCCACAACTTTTTCCATATTCCAATTAGGGATATTTCCCATTGATTTAAGGCCAGGTCGTCGGAAGGCGTGCGAATATTAACGGCTTAACACCGCGATAAATTTACAGTGCCGATATGCCGCGGGTATATCTCCTCCCTCGTGGCACATACCCTTCCTCCCGTCGCCTTTCTGGGAGCGGGATGAAAAAAATTCCCCGGAGGAGAGCTCGGAGAGCGACGTCAGGACCGCGCGCTTACGCGTACGCCGAGTACTTTACGAGTCGCAAAAACTCTCGTAACATTAATCACCGTGCTTATCCGAAATCGATACCCCCCCTCGAGGCTGCAAGTATGAGCGGGTCGCGCGTGTCACCGTCTGTTTACGAGTGTTTCTTTCGGCTCGTTTCTTTCGCCCCTGCGAAAGGAGAAAAAGTTATTTCGCGCCCGGGTTGCACGGCGATATGGAGATTATGTACATAGATCTCTATGAGAAATTGAAAACCCCGTAAGTATCATGCGCTTTCTCTCTCCCTTGCGATATCTTCTCTTTTTATTAACAGAGATCGCATGTGCCATGTGTCCTTGTTTTTTAAATATTAAAAATTATGTTTTAAAAATTAAATTTATTGCCTTAAGATTATGTATATGTATATGTATATATTGTATATGTGTGTATTATATATGTATTACATGGTGCTCGAAATTATGTTCGCACTTTAAAAGACCTTAAAAACGCAATAATCTTTTCAAATGTGTGTATATATAAGACGAATATTAATATTACTTTTTGCATTTCTTTCTTGATAAATTGATATTATTTAGAAGATATATTAGCTTTTAATATAATTTTTACTTGTAACGATTTTTTATATTAAGCGTTTTTTAATGGAAAATTTAATGGAAACGAGAAACTGATGAGTATATATAATGAATATTGTGTAACCGAATGAAACATTTATTTCTTTTTTTATATATTAATAATTATATATTGATAATAATAGGTATGAGTAATTTGAAAATTATTAAAATTAAATTATATGTACAATATGTATAACTTTATTATTTTAAATTATGTATATGTATGTGTGTGTGTAGTATATATATGTATAATTAGAAATATTTGATAAAAACATACAGAACGAAAATAATAAAGTTACTCTACTAGAAAACAAGTAGTTATAGTCAAAGTTTGATCTGCCGTAATTTCTGTGAAGCCACACCAGATAGCGCTCACAGTGATCTTGCAAACGCGCGTCGAACGATCTATGTAAAGAAATCGAACATTTAATTAGTGCTGTTAGTACTTCCAGTATACATCGTTGCGATTAATTACATCCATTTTTGGTAAATATTTAACATCCTTCTCGAAATACAAACTTATTCCGTATATAAATATACGCAAAATATACGTTTCTTTTCAATTTTGAAATAGATCTAGATTAATTTCACAAATTTTTGTATTGAAAGCAGATGAAAGTCTTGAGCAGAACTTTGAGAAATTAAATGGTAGCCATCTTGGCTTAATATTGGATATTGAATAGATAAATGATTTAATATTATGGCAATATTATTATATTTATTTCACATGAATTTATCTATAATCATATACATTTTATATTAATATTTTCTTCGCATCTTTTCTCCGAATAAATTGATATTGTTTGGCTTAATATTAATATTTTAGTGTCACTTTTAATACTTGTGACGCTTTATGTCAAACATGTTTTATGTAATTATGTCGTGAACATATTAAATAGACAAAGTATGCATTGCAAGGATTTATAATCTTTTTATCTTAATATATTAATTTAACATTTGTCTTACTATTATATTCATTATATTCATTATGATATATATATATATATATATATAAATGAATAATTTATTAAATTTATTTTAAAAAATCCATGCTCATATGAAAATGTTTTATGAATAAACTTGCAATATAATATAAAACCGAAAGGGGGAAATAAGCTCCTTTGCTGGAAGAGACGACAGTAGTTATGGTCAAGGTCTCGTCTGCCGTAATTCGTAATGTCTCATAGAGATGGCGTTCAAAATGGCTCCTTGTTTCGATATAAATAAATTGAAATGATTATTTATGTTTAGGTTATTTAAAGTTATTATTGTTTCGACGCAAGCACGCAAGTATCGTTGCGTACGTTTTATTTTTGGTAATATTTAATATTATTTACGAAACTTATTCCGCACAGTAGACGTTTCTCTCAAATTTTAAATTCAATGTATACATGTATACATAAAGTTTTCGCGAGCTTTTGCATGGAAGCGTTGAAAATTTCACAGGATCCACGGGATTCATTTTTAATCGCATACACTATATAATGTGTATATGTGTATTTATATCTACGTGCGTGTAGGTATGTGTGTCATGTGCGTGATGTGTATTTTATTTTAATCGATAGTATATTAATGTATGTATATTAATATAATATCTCACATATCGTGAACAGCAAAATTAAAACATGAATATGTGATTAATTTTTCGTCTAAAAGTCCATCTTTTTTAAAAATTATTTTTCAAAAATTATATTTGATATTTAATTTTTTTCATTCTTAAATTTTTGCATTCTTAAAAATGACTGATTAATTGCTTATTAATGCTCTTTTTCTCAGTATATTTGCGAACAAAAATCACTAGAACTAACACAAGATGCAAATAATTTCATCACATTGTATGTGGTTTTATATAGCATACATACATATGTATATATACATATATATGTGTGTGTGTGTGTGTGTGTGTGTATGCAGATATAACTACTTTAATCAGAGTTGAGAGATATCAATTAACAGCATATTTGAAAGTATATATTATATATAATAATTATAAAAAAGAAAAGAAATAGAATAAGAGGAATAGGTAACTGCATATATGTATATGAAATATAAATATATATAATATATATGTAAAAAAGAATGGGTAACTGCATATATATTTAAAAAATTTATTATATTATTATTATTCTATAATTTCATTACAATTTGCATTGAAGTTAAGTTTGCCATAATTACAATCAAGAAATATTATATTGATTGCGTATTATATATTTCTATTACCATAACTGCAATCAATATATATTACACATATTGATACAAATAATAATATATAATATGATTTATATTAATATATCTTTTTTTTATTTACAGATATGATGAATGGGAGGAGAAGATCCATGGATTGGACAGTCTACTTAGGAGCATGAATTTCTGAATCATCACTGGTGAGTGACTTATATATTTCACTGAATTATCTGGTGAGTGATTACATATACTTTTTTACTTTATGTCTCTTCCCAAGTTTTTTTTACTTTATTTATATTATTGCACACCATTAATTTAACAATAAATATACTCCAAAAAAATATACTTCAAATAAATATACTTCATATTTCTATTAGCTATATTTCAGATGTTATACCTTTTTTTTAAAGCAAAGAATTTAATTCTCAAAAATATAACATATAACCATTTTGATTATGAACATTATTAATATTGTCTGTATTAAAGAATCTTAAATTTTAACAATATTTTTTCTCTCTAATTTTGTTATTTAAAATTAAATGAAACGAGCATGTATTAAATAACTCTTTTTTCAAAACTGCAAAAAATTTTGATTGAATGGAAACATACTTATTGTTAAAATAGTTTCAATAAACAAAACTGAAAATTGTATAATTGAAAAATGGATGGGAGAAGATATAAATGAAGTGAATGCATTATGAGATATACAATATAATTCTACAATTACCATAATACGTGTTCCATTTATTAAATTGGAGATATAATACACAAGCGATAGATAACACGTATGTATAATTTATACAATATTTTATACAGATTGTCTCTACCTCTTCAAATAACAATTTACCTAAGTTTACTGTACAGCAATGTGTGTTGTCGGATACTTGATAGACGTTACAAGAGACTTAGCGCTTTAAGAAACGATTGTTCGATTAATCGCAGCACGCAAAATAGCATTCTTCACTGTTCTTTTTTTCTATGTTTAGAAACATTTTTTGATCAGCCTTTTGAATTCAAAGTTCTGCCCATTTGTTAAATCTTTCTGAACATGGCGATTAACGCTTATCAAGTTCTATAATTCGTATTCTCGTCGCACGACTAAAAATGGCAGACTAAGTTATAGCTTTACATTTCAGTAATGATGATGTATTTCACAATCATTTTTTACATATTTTAAGATGAAATTTATTAATTTAGTTTCTTTTAGAAAATTTGTTTGCACGTGTATAAAAATTTTTAATGGAATTTTAATATTTAATGATCACATTATACAGATACGTAATTTTAATTGTTTTAATAAAAAGATCACTACTTGGATATTTGATTAAAATATCTTTATATTTTTTAATGTACTATATGGATACTTTTTTTATATCTTTTTTAACATAGAGTTATTAAAGCACATAATGAAAATTTCACAGCACACATTATAAAGTACGGTATAATGTACATTTTGTTAAAATAATATCTTTAAATTAGGTAAATAAAACTTGGGATCAGGCAACCATATTTAGCATTAATCTGCGGCAAGAATACAAAAGGTTCGTCGTTTTTAGTTGCACTTTCTGTATTTTGTTTTTTGCTTTTCTTTTCCTTTCTAAAGTCAGAATATACACCTGTCTCATTTTAAATGCAGAAAATGTAAGAAAGTGCAGCTAGAAAAACAGAGCCAGAGTTACGAGTTTAGACGCACGCCATGTGCGATTTATTTGTATGTATATGCTATATTCTTCTATACTTCTCAGCGTTTTTTTTATATTTTAATCTACAATAGATGATATCTACTTATTTCATTTATGCGCCTAAACCGAACGCCGTATTAAATACGTTAGATATCACATTCACGTTTATCGTTTATCTACATAATATACAAAATCCATTTTTCGTGGAATTTCTCGACATGCATTTATTCAGATGTATAAGAATTTCATATATTTTTTTCCCCGAATTATCTCTCGAATATCTTTACTGTATATTTGTGACTTTAAAAAAATTTGCAGAGAAACAAAATTAACGATAAATAATTGCCTTTATTTCTTGCAATTGGCACTTTTGATAATATAAATAAATATTCGTACATAAAAAAAAATTATACAAAAATAAGTGAAACAATTTTTTAACAATTTTCAATCCTTAAGCAAGAAAATATCTTTAACGACTTTGCATAATTTTAAAATTTTCATGGAAAAATAAATCCATTTTAGAATTTTTTCTTTTAACAGAAACGATATTTACGATACATCGATAACAAAAAAGAGAGCGAAAATCATATGGCATCGAATTATTTTATAGTACTTTACAGTAGTTTATAATTTACACGCACAACTCATTAAAGAGATCATTAATTTATAAAATTATTACTTTGCATTATTTGAATTACAATTTCTCAATTTGTTGAACACGCGATTAGAAAATTGCAAGAAATTAACAAAGAAAGATATTTTCTTTTTTTTATTTTCTTAAATAGATAATGTTATATTTCAAGCAGCACATATGAGTGGAAAATCGGATGTTAAATGGCACTGTTCTGTAAAGCGATCTGCCATATTCATCATATTTTGTCATATTCGTGAATAATATTTGAACGACATATTTTCTCAATGGATCAATCAAACGTAGTGTAGGAAATAATTTTTTATAGTTCTCTGAATCCAGAGAATCCAACATTTACACATAAAATTATTTATTTAACCGAGAGAATGGTCTTGCCGCGCCATTTTCCCAATGATAGTCGACTAGTTGGAATGGCGTACGGATTGTCGGGTCCTTGGATTTATGGTTATCCATTAAAACACCTTCTTGACGGGGGCTGACGTTACGTTGCCATGCGTTGTTTACCATATTTGCCGTGCGTTGTTTGTCGGATGGATAACAAAGCCCCAGCGACTAATCTGCCATCGCGTAAGCAGCTCGACAAACCCTTCCTATCGATTCCTCCGTATGCTCTCGCAGCGACTAAATATGTACACGTGATCGAGAGATTTTGGGCCTGATAACACACGCTCGCCTATCCAGAAGGGTGTTAACAATATATATTTGGATGTGTCGCTATAGTTTCGTGTCAAACACGACGTAATTGGAGCAACGAAGTTATCACACGATTCAAGTTGTCAAGTTGATTTCAAATTGATAGATACAGATTTACGTGACTCAGGTTTTTATCGATATCACACTTTATCAATAACTTAAAAATGATTAATTTATGATTATATGCTATTTCATAATCTTGTCCGGAAAAAATAAATTTGTACATAAATATCGACATTTAAAATGCAATATATCTGTCTAATGAGCCAATTCCGATTAAAAGACTCATTTAATATACACATCTAGATTCGTATTTATCTCTTGGAGCAAGGTAATCGTGAAGTATTACCGTAGTCACGAAAGCAAGCTCAGTTTATGATAATAAATTGGTGTCGTAACTGCTCGCGATTAATTAGACTTTCTCGGGTCGACAACCGCGCGATCGTCCTTGATTCGTATTTCAATTTGACCGAACGATACTTCAGAATTTCGGGACCGACGACATTTGATCGTGAAACAGCGACAAATCGATAGACTTAATTATTGATACTTAGAATTGTTACATTAATCACTTGGATTAATTTGACAATAATACGTAGTTCGGATTCAAATGGTCACTAAATTATATTGTCCGATGACAAAATTACGGTGCGTCAATTTTTTTATTCGACCTCGAGAAATTTCTTTGCTCAATTATTGTTCGCGACTTTTCATAATTAATTCGAAACAAGCTGGGAATATATTTTGCTTTACACATTAATTTATATAACACTCAATCTCAATATAAATAATTATTCTTTGGTTAACGTTTAATCAAAACCGAGTCGCTAGTTCTTGAGCACTCACAAAATCCGCCATCGACAAAATCAGCGCGATATTCGCGATTTCGTAGTCAATCGAAGCATCCGTCAAAATTACGACAGTCGCCATAAAGATCTATTCACTTCAAGAAGACTATCCTCGACTATAACGGCATGATTGCAAACAACTCAGCACTATCGCGAAACGCGAAGATTTGATAATCAGGCATCTTACAATTCGCGCTTCTCTCGGCCGCCTTAATAATTTTGAAAAATCAATCTTTAGGAAAGACTAGGGAATGGATAATTAAAAACTTCTAATCAAAGTCCAAGTATAAAATCCTTGTAGTTAACCGGAAATTACACCTCTTCTCTCTATCTCCTTATAAACCTTTTAATTATGTTCCGCTTATAATTCAACAAGAATCGACTTCACGCAGCATCAATATTCTCGCGATCTCTCTCCGCTCTCTATTAAATTTTTTAAATCGTCTCTCGTACTTTCGTCCCGAGGAAGACGCGAAAGACTTCCCGGACATCCCGTACATCACTTGCGATGCCGCGTTAAGCGTCCGGCTAAATCACGAAGAAAGACACGCGGACACACACTCACGTATATTATACGTACGTCTCCCCTTTCTCTCTCTCTCTCTCTCTCTCTCTCTCTCTCTTTCTCTTTCTTTCTCTGCGCCGCCGTTCACTCGTTCCGCGATCATCCGCGAGCCGACACGCGCGTTGTTCTCCGAACAAGCCGCGAGGAATCCTTGGGTACGCGCCGCCCCCGGGCCACGCCTTATCCTTCTCCTCTCGCAACCCTCTTTTCCCTTTTTTCGCGTCCCCGCGTGTCCCCGGGTCACCCCCGCCGCCCCGACCGGCGGTTCTCAATGCCTGTACTGCTGCTCGAGCTCCCTTCGCAGCCTCTTCGCGGCGGTGTCGCCGCCGCCGCCACTGCCGCTACCACCATCGGTTTCCGCGTCGCTGCATCCGTCCTCACCCTCGGCGACGACGCCCTCGACCTCCTCCTGCCGTCGTTTCGCCGTCGCCATCTCCGCCGCGTGCTTCTTCCGCCACTTTGTCCGCCGGTTCTGGAACCATACCTGAAAGGTCGGAAATTGAATGCTCGTGTCAGTAGATTTTCAATCATCATTTTGCATTCTTCGACGTATCCCGACATTCGAAAGATTAAAATCGAGTTCGGTACTTCTAATTAATTCTGTTCATGTTTACGCAATTTTATATTGCTTATAAAACGATAAAGTGGTATAAAGTAGTGGAGGATTTTTTTTAAATCAATATTTCTGAAATTTTTTGTATACATAATGTAAAATTAAAACGTCTCCAAGATCAAAGAATTGGTCACAACTTTCTTATCATCGAATAATAATAATCTTTACTACACCTTAAACGAATCTTGATACAAAATGTCACGGCAACATCATAATTTATTTTTGATAAAATTATAAGTATGAAATAAAGGATATCTGGTGAGATGGTTTTTTTTAAATATTTGCAAATATGTTAATCTGATTTCTCCAAAGGATGAAACAATCTTCGAAATAAAAAATCTCCATCGCGAAATGACCGTTTATCGAGACTACCGACTCTTGATACTCTTAACATCGCTCGCGGTCTTCATTCGATCTCTCTCGATTAATACGCCGACCTCGACTCTAGCGGGCGTCTATAACATTTGAATTAACGGATCCCGGAGAAAATTCATCGGCGACCAGTCTCCCGCGGGGACTGGGGGGGCTTGGAAATGGCGTTAACTTAAGGTGCCCCTCCGCACCTATAAAGCTCGAGATACACAGTAGGAGTCTGTGTCCCCACAACAATGTATTTAATTAACGTAACGGGTGTCAGGGGAGCACGGGGGAACGCTTCACCGTAGTGCGATTGCACCCACAAACCACCCCCGATCCATGCCAGCCCATGTGGCCCCCGCTAAACTCCTCCTCCTCCTTCTCTTCCTGCTCTTCGTCCTCCCCCCTCCAGTCACCCCCGTTGCCGCCGCCACCGCCGCTTTTCCGTATCCAACCCCAATCCGCAGGCTTGTTCAATGGCCGCCAAGTCGAGAGCTTAAATTAAAGATATAAGCGTCTCGGTGAGCGAGCGCGGGCGCGAAGCGGTAAACGAATTAAAAAGTAAACGGCCGGCCGTAAAAGTTAATGGCTGTTCGGATGAAAATTAAAATACTCGAGGAATTAAGATAACGGAGAGGCAGGCGAATGGACAATCTGCAGGGATTGACTGCAGGCAAGCATCGGATGTAAAAAAGCAGTTCGGCCCGGCAACGAAAATCCAATTTGTATTTCATGCTCGGTCTTCATGAAGAAAGCAGAAAAGAGAGAGAAAAAGACAGAGTAAAAGAAAGAGATGAAGAACTAGAAGAAGGCAGGAGACGAGAGAAAAAGATTAGGCGGCGCTAAATTTAGTCGTCATTAAACTTAGTCGGTTGATAAACAAAAAATTGCTCGATTGTTTTATCCAAATTAAATGGAAGTTTATAATTGTAGATTAAAAAATCTTTTCTTTTAACAAATTTTCCTACATTCATCAATAAGTAGGTATCTCATTATTATCGGAGTAAGAGTTTTTCACATACTAATACGTATATTTTATATTTTTTGATGAATATAATACTTTATCAATAAACGAATTATTAATACGTTCATTTATTGAGTAAAGTATTATATTCTTCAAAAAATATATAAATATTTCGGGGGGGAAAGAAATATCGATTACATGCCATCGATAAACAAGTTCCTTCCGTCTACGAGAATTCACAATTTCTGAGATATCGTTCAATGGTTCGGCGAAACTGAGGACAATCAAAATTGATGCTAAGTTTACCGAACTCTCCCTCGGGATCGCGTGCGCGCGTAAACCGACCTAGTTTCCCTCTATTAGTATCGACCCTGGTTTACTTTGCTAAACAAACTTTAAAGACGGCAAAGCATTTTTACAGTTACATCGTTCCTAAATCCAAATGTGATATTATCTTACTTTTCTAAAAATGCATATGCTGTAAATAAAAAATACTGTCATATTCTATTTTTCAAAATACATTAATTGCCCGATGGAATATACAATTATTTCAATTATTTTATAAATATCAAGATTACTTGATGTTTATAAAATAACTGAAAAATCTATAGCTAGCTTATGTTATTTCTATTTTATTTCTATTAAACTATATCTTATATTTTATAAAATTTTTTATTTATGAGAAATATATGAATATATATCCCAATAAAATTTTACGTTTGCTACATATCGTTGGGAATACTTTAACATTATTTTCATATTGTTTAAAAATTTACAATAGCTACATTGTATGATGTAGATAAAGATTTCTGGACGATTTAGCGTTGAGAAAAATGAAAAATCGACGATTCGTCCTTTTTCGACGAAACGATAAAAAACCGATTTGGGGATGCAACCGCAAAGCCGTTCCGATCGTTATTCTTGAAATTGTCACGACTGATACAGTGCGAAAATGTAAATGCAAAGGAAGTCTTGGTCGGGATTCATCCATCTTGTTTTTGAACGCATTAGTCACGCGCACATTGCGAAACGGGGGCGGGGAATACCGGTGTCGTTTTCCCCTTTCTTCCGCCCTCCCTCTTGTTCCCTCGTCGTCGATGCTGCGCGTCGTCTCACAACTGTTCGATTTATTAAATCAGGATTATCTAAGCCCATTACATTGTCCCGCGAGCTAGATACAAAACCGCATTTGTAACTCGCGTAAAGCTCTTAGGGCGGGCACCGTAGAGAGCGGCACTGATTTCCGCGGTCGTCCACCTACCCTCCATCTCGTCTCTCCTCTCCCCCGTCTATAACAGATAATACCGATAGCATCTGATCTCGCCGTTGATATCGCTGCCGGGACAATTTATTATGCGAAAGATTACGGGGCCGTGTGACTCACTTCTCACCCTCGTGAAATGACAAAATTCGCGCGACCAAGTTCTCGTTCGAGTCGAAGCTCTATGATGAGATATCATTTCGAAACTAAATAGTTTAGATAAATGTTATAAATTAACTGTGCAATTAACATATAAACAAAATATCGCGTACATTTTTATCCAACTGTCTAAGCAATTTTATGAATAACCTATTCTATTTTTATTATTTCTTTTAATTGCACAACATTTAATAATTCAAACAGTTTTTTTAAATATTTTTCTAATAATATAGAGAAAGAGATATGCGATGTTTTTTTGAGTTTTCTTCATAATGTTATAATAATTTCATTATTTTATTAAACAGTTTATATTTTATATCAAGAACGTTTTAGCAATTAAAGATAATACTCTTTAAGCATAATTACCATATTATAAAAATATTTTTTAAAGGTCTACTTTCAAAGAAACATAATTTTCATATATCGATCAATTTTGAATTATAGTCTTATAATAAAAATAGGAAAGACAATAAAGATAATCGATAAGTAAAAACGAGATAAGTAAAGTAAAAAAAATAAAAAAGTAAAATAAGTAAAAAAAGAATAAAATGTAGGAAAAATAAAACATCTAAAAGAAATGTACAAAGCAAACGAATCGGAAAAGAAACAAAGACTGTAAAATGATGTAAAACATAGATGTAGTTGAAAATTGGAGAAAATACAGAGAGAAAGAGAAACTCTGAAATGAGCGACAGATTGGGACATTCCGTGGAAAGAGAAACGAAAGAGGAACGAGATAGGAGGTTGCGAGAGGAAGATAAAAAGAGGGAGGTAACGATGGACGAACTGTGTATGCATAGGAACGGATTTCGATGTAAATGTGTAGAGAGGAAAGAAAACTACGGATCACAGTTACAAATTGCTCCTTCTCTCTTGTTCCACATTTGTGTATATTCATTGCGAGATGTCATCAGCGCCGCTCTGATAGTCCTAATCAGTTTTTATCTCTGCTCTTTCAATGGGAAGAAAAGATTACATTAGATATGTGTCTTTCGTCGTTACTTACGGAACACAAATTGTATTAAAGAAATAAGAAAAGCACCAAACAAAAGTACCAAGTTCTAATAAAAAAATTATTTCATTATATTAATATAGATTAATATTAAATTACATATCAAAGTGTTATTAAAATTAGTAAATTATAATTGAGTAAAATGTCAGAGACAAAATGACATAAATAAAATCAATAAATCAATAAATAAAAATTTAATAATTTTTTGCGAGAAATGAATCGCGCTTAAATGGGGTATTTTTGCGTTCTCGAGGATTCTTGTTGATTGTCAAAAAATCAATTAATGTCAGAGACAAAATGATATAAATAAAATCAATAAATCAATAAGTAAAAATTTAATGATTTTTTGTGGGAAGTGAATCGCGCTTAAATGGGGCACTTTCGCGTTCTCGAAGATTCCTGCTGATTGCCAAAAAGTCAATTAAGCGGAAGCGTTGCCAGAAATACGAGGAAACTTTCAATCGATTGAATTATGGTATTAAAAGAACGACGAGCGGAACGAACGAGGGAAATGCATCTTAGCAATTAAAACTCGAGAGAGCAGAAGAAAAAGGAAATCATATATTTTCTGTTTCTTTTAAAATCGAAATAAATACGCATTATTAATAACTTGACACGCTTATCTACTGACTATTACTATTACTTGTGTACAAAGTATTGGTACTTAATAATTCAAATAAATGCATTAATTTTTCAAATTTGTATTTAATGCTCACATAATCTGATTATCTAGTTTAAAATAATCAGCTTGCAAATTTTTTATTAATTACAATTTTTGAAATTTCGATTTTAATTTATAAACCCGAGAAAAGCTTAAATCTTTCATTTTGTGCAATTAATGCGCGATCGATCATGTCATCCAGAGATATGCAAGTTCAACCAACATCACTGTCGTCGTGGCGGATATTATCCGTCCTCTCGTATCTTTTCCTAAAATTCATATTTCGCGTTCGGCACATAAAAAAGGTGCATCGGAGCTTAAAAATTTATCGACGGCTCTTTTGAATAATAAGCGACCAATGACGTGGAAAACTTTCAAAGTAAATGTCACACATGACTCCGCACGCATCGTTAAGCATTACCAGCCCTAGACGCGTTTAACTGAATTTTATCCTTATAACTCTTTCTCTCACATCTTGCACGCGTGCGCGATCTTTGTGATGTTGATTTTAAATTTCAATAACTATAGTATATGAAATAATATTCTATCTTTTATAAGGGAGAAAATCAATGTTTTATTATTTGATACAATCATGTTACTGAAAAATTAAGTACACAGAAAAAATAATATTTAATAAAATAATTAATGCGCTTAATCTTGTATTTTTTCTATCGGCAAACTTATTAAAAAATCAAATCACAATTAAGACTTTAGTTTAGGAAGATACCATTTTATACGCATGCAAAGTACAATCGCATATTAATGTTGTCTACTAAACTAACTAAATATCTCATAATAAGATAATGAAGAACAAAAATTAGTATCTCTTTTTTTGGCATTGCACTCTGCGATAAAAAAAAACTGGAGTTTTATCTTTTGTCATGTTGATGCACGCGGTATGATAGTATAGCGAGAGACATATCCGTGTGATGCAAACAAAACTATTGAGCTTCGACCGATGCCCTTTAACGCATTGACTGCTCGGGCTTCTTTTAGTATAAAATTTGCATTTACGCCATATGGCGCGACGCGACAGCCTATTTGTAACCCACCGACCGGGGTGGAGTAACGAGAACTCCTAAATGCCATCAAACCTAGAGTGTTAACCGCTGCAGGCTCGATATTTGTGTCACATGTTACATTAGCTTTGTCGTAAAGCAGGTCGACGATGGTAAGCGAGCGTTTCTGTCGATTTCTCAAAAGTGCAGAATGAATAATTGAACGGACAATAATCACGAGATTACTTCCGATCGACATAAAAAGCTTTGCTTTTATTATCTTCGCTTATAACATTTTATTTCGCAATTTCTTTTTATTAATATTAAATAAAATATTAATAGTTTATTATAATATATTATTTTCTCTGTAATTCTTTTTGAAATGTTTTTATAATTCACAATTTTTAGCGTTATTAGAAATATGTTCGATATATCTATACATATATTTTAATATTTAAATAATAAATTTAAAAATATGTTTATTGTGTAATTTCCGATTCTTCATTTGTTCAGAATTTCAGTTTTACTACAGATTAAGATTTCATAAAGATGATATATATTCATGCATAGTGGAAGATTGGAAACGATTCTCTCATTGCAGGCATCCCTCGAGTGATTTGAACCACATGGGTGTCGCGAATCGCGAATCGCGGCTGCGATTTCGCGTCGTCAATCGGTTCGAAGTAATCCACGGTTCGCAATATTACAGAGTGCTGGAAGCAGAATGTTTCTTCGAGTAATAAGTAATGCGATCTCTTCGCGAGTATGGCCAGGAAGAGAAGGTGGGAGGGAGGGAGGGAGGGAGAACGGGCGGGGATGTTCGGACGGAGGGTAGTTGGCTTGCCAGCGATAATGCGCTCCTCTGTATTCCGTTGCCGTAGCGCTTCCCCATATCGATATGTTTCCTCTCCCTCTCGTTCCTCTCCTTCCTCCCTTCCTCCCGCGACACCCCCACGACCCCCGACCACCCATTTGGCCCCGCTCGGAGATCAAATGGCTTCACCGATTCGCGTTATCCCCAATATTCTATTTTTATTTCGGAATCAAATTTCACGGCGGCCGTCGCGATCCCGACGAATTTTTACGACTCTCTTCCTCTCTTTCTTTTTCTCAGCGGAGGACATTGGTGGAATCTTTCGCTCTCAGAAAACTCTCGTCGAGGCGATTCGATCCTGATATTCGCAACGTTGTTATGAAGTACGTTATGAAATCTAATAACGCGTTGAAATGAAATAAGCACATCGTGATGTTATTAATGTCTTCTAAACGCATCTCGAGCAAACTTTTCGCAGTTTAAAGAAATATATTTATGATCACTTTATGTAAAATTTTTATTAGATATCAGATATCATTTATCAGATATCATTTATTTGTAAATACAGTTTCTTCATGGATTTTCGCAAAAAAATCTTCTCGTTAGAGCAGCTGCTCTTAATTCTTCGAGATATACTCTCCCGCTTACTGTACGTCTTAATAGAGCAAAGAATTGTTGCTCTTCTTTATGCTATCATCCCCATCGCGAGATGCTCCTGCATTTATTAAAATGCTCCCTATTTAATTTCCACGTGACGTGTCTTCGCATTTGAAATATCTGTTGGTTATAAAAACTTTATCGGTTCAAATGATGAAAGAAATTTGACCAGCATTTTACCGTCATTTTATTGTCACATTGTTTATAAATATTTAATTTGCATATTATGATAGATATTGACAAAATTTTTCTGTTCTCTCTCTAAGAGATATATTTTAAACAAGAAAAAATTTGTCACTTTTATTTTTATACATATTATTTGTATATTATTTTTTATATATTATTTAAATATATCACATTTATATAAATTTTTGTGCATAATTTTCTTGTTTAATATATCTGTAAAGTTCTATTATTTCACGAGTGTTTGGAAATGAAAACTTATCCATATTTCACTCGAAATCGCTATGAATCACTTGATTGAAAATCTTCTTTAAACTATAAGTATTCAGTGATCGTTATCCGCAGGGATGATATAAATGTGACTCGAAAATTTATTGTCATCGTCTGTTCGCGGTTGTAAACGCTTGTTCGATCCTTCTTATAAAATCCTCGAAAAAATGCTTTAGGTCTAGAGGGGAAAAAATTGCAACATTTCAAGAGGAATCTAATAATCCTCCGCTACCGTCATCGTGAAAAGAACAGGGGAATATTAATATATATGTATGATGATACTGGTGATATATTGATCAAGTCTAGTCGGGGGAGTCTCTTCGATGATTTAAGAGTAAAAACTTCCATTCATATCGAACCTATAGTTACGCCATAAGATTTGTGTTTCTCAAATCTTGAATTAAATAGAATATCTGTAACCTGTACATATTTATTAATAAAATATAAAATTGTTTCAAGAAGCAAGAGAAATTTTGGAATAGTTACTCTCGATTGACTTCGAATTAACTTTTTGCAAATGCAAGATGCAACTCTAATCTGAATTTCCGGAAACGTATATATGACACGTGACACGTGTATGTGAAGGAATGGTACATGTCGACGCATAGCGTTGCTAATTTCGACAAGAAACACATTATGTAGAATATCTTTAGACGTTTGAACACGGACAGTTAACTGACTCGATGATGAACCCCCGTTGATTCGAAACGATTTTACAGTAATATAGACACTTCATATATGTGTTTCTTACGCATAATAATTTGCTTTTCAAAATATATGTATGTAAAATTATATCTGCAACAAAATTATAAAATACATATTGAAATGTAGATATAAATATATATTTGTGATATTTTGAAATTTATTATAAAGTCTTATTATTGCTTGCGATCGCATAATTTATCTAATATTAATTAAAATATTAAATTATGAGTCAGTTGCAATTTTATTATTTCTTTCAATTATTTGTTTTATTTTTGTCAAATAAAAATAATTATAATTGAGAATTAATTCTTAAGAGATATATTCTTACATTTCTATTCAATTTCTGTTGCTTCTTATAAATTAATTTAATCGTTTTCATGTTCGAATTAAAACTACATTTTCGATATTTCGTATTCTTATGACGGATGATGCATTTACCACTGCATTATTTCGAAAAGCAGCAAGCACGAAAGTATCCAAGCATAGTGTGCATTTCGTATAATAGCTTTCATTGCGTCCATCGGATATGAACGATACGGCGTCATCGGAAAGCAATTACCGCGTGCATCATCATGACGCAACAGCGACGCGCGTCCGGTTTATCAAATCATTCGGATCATCGAGGCGATTTCTCGCTTTCGCGATAATCGAGCGAGCATGATCGAACTTTGTTTTCGCGAGCGAGATATTCACTTTCCTTGCATCTGTATCGAAATATTGGACCCCCCGAAAAAGGCTCCTAATAATTTCCCGAGGTCGGCCCATACAATTACGCGGCCCATAAAACATAATGGCGTCTCGGGCGCCCGTGTATACACCCCGATATAATTCCGAGCCGGCGATCACGAGACGAGATCGTTCCGCTGAGCAGGGTTGAGCGGAAGGAAGAGAACGGGAGCGAAAGAGATAGACGAAGGAAGAGAGATATATTAAGTAAGGTGAGATGTAAGATAAACAGAGAAGGAGAGATTTGAGCGGCAGCAGGAAGGTGGCGGGAAGACTGGCGGGTCTGGCCGAAAAATAAAGTCGGTTTTATCGAGAAGGAACGAGAGAAAGAGAGAAAGTCGAGCCGAGCCGGTGGAATCGCGGGCATTATGGAGTCAAGTACATGTGGGCCAATTTCGAGGGTACGCGAGATGCGGTGCGGTGCGGTATGATGCGGTGCGGTGCGGTGCGGTGCGGTGCGGTGCGGCGCACTGATGGTAGTGGGAGGTGAATGAAGGGAACGCCGCCTGCTGCCGTGATTTATCACGCCACGCCGCGCACCGCTCCGCGTACATACACCGCCATGATGATACATGGCGGTGGCGGAGGAGATGCGGGGCGGAGGAGAGAGCGAGAGAGAGAGAGAGAGAGAAAGAGACCTTCCGCCTCGTACTAATTGACGTCATCGATATTGGTATCCGTCGACGAGCAGATTACTCCGCCGTAAACAACTCGGCCCACCGATCCACCCGCCCCGAGCCTCGCCGGTCCCCTTCGGTAGCCGCCGCGCGTTCTGCTCGGATGGGGAACCACCGTGCCACTTTGCCATCAGCCACTACTACTATCGTCACGAGGCGTAAATAGGGATACGTAATGCGCATTGTAAGGCCGTTGCATTTCTACGTGTGCTGGTGACCCTATACAGCATTCGTCCCTTTTTGGAGGAGGTGCAGCCCCCCTCGTCATAGCGAAGGACCCATTTGCGACATGTAGTTTGATATCGTGTTTAATGTGTTGGGGATGCTGCTGTTTTCAATTAACTCGGAATGGTGTACGATGTTTTGCTTAAAAGTAGCGATGAAAGGGAGAAATTGATTAGATATAGGGGCGAACGGTAAATGTGACGATATGAATGTTTTCCAATGATAAGATTGATTGTTGCTTTTTAATAGTTTTGTAATGACGATTATTAAACGAACCTTTCTAATAATTATGTAATAATTTTTAGAAACAGAGGATAATTTTCTAATCAATTTTTTATTTACTTAATCTTTAAGTATTTATAGAAAATATTCACATAAATCTTTATTTTAGAAAAGTAGAAAAAAGTATGTTTTTTCAAGATTTTTATTTTTATCCTATTTTTATGACTTATATTTCAATATTTCCTCATCTTTTAATTCATAGATTTTTTGAATTAGAATATAGTATTGTGCTTCAAATCATTTAAATCATTCATAAAGCGTGCAGAATCTAGTGTCATATAACATTATTGAATTGTTCGTCCATTATGATCTATTCTATCCATTGTTATATATTCAGATAATGAATACACGATGCTAAAGATAAATCAGTTTAGTAAAATTATAGTATCTAACATTCCCGTAAATCGCCTCGATAAAGAAAGAGGCTGCGCAGCCACAATAGTCACTGACTTTCTGTCACAGCAATGAATCGCGACTGCCACACCCTTGGCATCATCTGTACAAGAAAGTATCTAATCCTCTTGATTCACGATCGATGTCACCCCACACACCCTGTTTAACTCGCTTCGTTTTCCGTTCTCTATCTCTTTCTTTCTCTTTCAACATTTTCGAAAAGCCTCAAGATATCGCCCGCTCTCGCGCTCTTTACCACCCTCGAAGCGCACCATCTATCTCTCATTCTCCTCGTCGCGATATACACTGCGATATAAGAGAGAGATGTAGGATAGAGCGCCTGTGCGAAATAAGGGTGCTACGGTCTTTAACTCGCAAATGCTCCTCGTTCACTTTGCCATATTAGATTCTAATAGGGGGGCATACACACGAGCCGAGAGGGTCATTCATGCTAAGAGCTCTTCGTCTCGTTTCGTCGCGTCGCATTGCACTTGACTTGCCCTGACTGAACGTTTACGTGTGGTCCCTGATTAAATCATACGATATCATTGTCAATTTCATCGACGACCAAATCAGTATCATGACAATAAGCTAATAATAGCCGGACTTGCTTCTCTCATGTATAACTGTCATGAAACACGTGACAAGTCTAAAAGATTTGTTTGGGAACATTTATATAAACAACTTACGTTACAGATTAATATACAAAGTGCACTTTGATGCAGGATTATAAAAGATTAAATTCAGCACATAAATTTCTTGAAGCAAAATGATTAAATTAATGAAAGATAATATTTTTTTATACAGTAAACACGCAATCAAAATTTTAATTTAGAAAAAAATAAATATATTTTCAAAGAATTAAATTATTTTCTCAAAAATTGCTTTCACTGATTTATTAAACCGAGAGATATATAATTTATGTTTTAAAAAATAACACAGAATCAGAATAGAATCATAATATAATTAAGAGCAATATAATTATTTATAGAAGACTAATCTTTTGAATTTACTATTATTGTACCAGCAAATAAAAAACATTGTAAATGTTTGCAAATGTTATATGCAATTTTGTTGCATGCAAAATACTAGATATGAAACAAATTTGTATCATTTATATAAGCTCAGATTACGCGTATATATCGCCGGAAAATATCTCATTGGGAGAATTTATGCGAACCAACCGCGCGCATTACAGAGAGAGAGAAGCTCCTCCTTTCCATGAAGGATATAGGAGTCACATTCGAGCAGCGACGTTCGGTTGATCGAATATATTAACGTGCGGGCAATTTGTACAGCCTGACGGATATAACCCGAGTACCATCGGCGGCAAAATGTATTCCGGAGATTACAACTACCGAAATCCGTCGCGCTATTAGGCGAAAAAAAAGAGAGAAAGAAGCCTAGCATCGATAAGATATACGTTTCGATAATGAAAAAGTTATAAATCTGGAATTGTGAAATATATGACGGGCCGATATAAATCTTCATCGGGCAGCGCTGCCAAATCCCTTCGTACCGCGCAAATCCCTTTCCAATATTGAAAAAAGTGATAGGTCCAGTATGTAATGATCCGGTATTACCCGAAACCGCGAGGGAACGGTATCGATCTATCGTTGTTATTCCGCTTGCATCGACCGCGTCGTTCTGTACATCCTCTCGTGTATTCAATTACAAGATATCACTCGCAAATAAAACATCGGTCTGGATGTTGCATTATACATATTGTTACAATTATACAATTTCCTCGACTACAAATCAGTTGCGGATTACTTAAAACATATTTTTTGTGTAAGTTTTCTTCCAACGAGATTTTTTTTCGCAAATTTATATATTTCTAGGAATTTAATTTCAGTAACAGATAACTTTATATTTTTATTTCGAAAGGATATATTCTTGGATCGCGACTTTTTGCATAATCGTGAAATTACTACACAAAGTAGCAGCTATTTCAGTCGATGTCATAATTTTTTTTCTCTATTACATAGATACGTGGTAAGTTACTGATCATCGCGCTCACCCTCCGGAAAACTTTAAAGCAAATCGCATACCGCGAGATAACGGGGAATTCATTGGGGTACCGATATAAACAAACCCATCCTTCCACCGCTTTTTTTCCTCACCCCGAATCGGCCGGTCGCGCAAAGGAGTACGCGGGTATATATTGTCGTAATATTTCGAAAAACGCGCCGGCACACCGGGATCCGGGGGCAATCTCGCCCTCGAAGATGGCATATACGTGGAGGTGAATCGCCTCTTCCCGAGGAAATCCGAGGTAATTGAATGCTAACCCTCCTCATCCCCGCGACGCGTCCCCCCGCCGCGTCCACGTTCCGCGCAACCCCTCCTCATCCGTCCTCCGTATCGCGTCCCTCATCCACTTCCTCCCCTCTCTCACCCCGTGGGCTTCAGGGGGCGCCATGCTCGCACTCTCGCTTCCCCTTCGCCATCACTCACCGACACAGACTTGTAGCTTTCAATAAAAATGTAAATATGGCGGCGTAGAACGAGCCAATGACAGCGCTACATCGACGCCCGGAGTTTGTGAGGGATAGATAGATAGAAAGAGAGAGAGAATGGGAGAATCCTGCTCTGCGGCAGGGGTTGAGGATTTTGGAATGGGAAGCTAGCGCTCTCTCTTTCTCTCCCTTTCGGAGGGTCGAAGATGGCGAAGGAAACGGAGAGGGGAATGAAGGGGTGAGAGGTAGACTTCGGCTCGAAGCCGAAGGTGGCAGGCGGAGGAACAGGCGGAGGAGCTTGCGGGGAAGGGGCAGAGAGTTCGCGGAAGGGAAAGAGGAGCGCAAAAGCTCCCACGGAGGACGAAAGAAGAAGAGAGAGAATCCCCCCATCCTTTCATTCATCGTCACCGCGGCCTCACCCGAGTTTCATGTCTCACCCGATGTTCCTCGTTCTCCTCGCTCCTTTTGGTGTCGGCGAGAGGGAGGCGAGAGGGGGAGGGTGCACCGACGTCCGTGAGAGAGCGACGCCGAGGATGACGCAGGTGCCGCAAAGCTTGACACGTCTCCGGCTGTTTTGTCACCTTCTTTTATCCTTGGAACTTTTTTACCGGCTACCTCGTTAGATGCCCTCCCTCTTTCACGTCCCCTTTTTCTCGCTCTCGTGTGCCCTCTTCGCTCCGCGAGCGGGGCGCGTTGATGGAGTAAGCCGAGCGACGAGCGGGACGCTTTTTAAAATCGCGCATCCACGCGAGCGAGCTACTTTTTGCGGGTGTCGTCGTGGGTTCTTTCCCTCTTCACCTCCCGGGCCGTCGACAGGCGATCGTGGCGGATTTCTCTTTTCGGGGGAGATTTTTCGGCGGCGGATTACTCATGGCGCGCGCGGATTTGCGTTTTCGCACCGAGGTGATACCTTGATCGATCTTTCGATGTTAACAACGAATTCGAAGACAAATGTCTCTTCGCCTTTCTTTTTTCCCGAAACGATATGATTTTATGATATGAATATTCCTTGAATTACCGGAATATTCGAAACGTAAATCACGTAAAGCACCATATTAAACTTTTCCTTATACATGTAATCCTAAAGAAAAGAAACATCTCAATTTTCGGAGATAAATGTTAAGAATTATCTTCTCTTTTTAAAGAACATAGTATATTTGCAATAAAAACTGTTACTATTATTATGCAAATCAATCGAAGTATTGTTTGTATTAAATTCAAATGAGCAGGGTAATATTACCTTGACTTGGGACTCCGACATTCCGAGGGCGTACGCTAATTTGGCGCGTTCCGGGCCAGCTAGGTACTTGGTCTGCTCGAAGGTCTTCTCCAGAGCGAAGATCTGCTGTCCACTGAACGTAGGCCTCGTGTGCTTCTTCTTGCCGCCATCATGTTCCCCGGTGCCGCCGCCCGCGCCCGTCATCGCTTGCTGACAGCCCAGCTGTTGCGACACTGCAACATTCGCGTCACCCGATGAGTGGTTCCTGAATATATCCGTTTCGCTTCGCTGCGAATGGAGTAATTAGTCTTAGCTGAGATGTCGTTTAACTTATTCCTCGATGCAGCATGCAGAGCAAGAGAATTAATTAAATAGATGATTTAGTGTATTCGCGCTCTTTAATGATCAATCGTATCTTACAAATTTACTCTGCTTCTTTTCAAAATTTTTAATCGTATATAACATCACGATTTTTTGAAATATCGGTTATTTCATTTATGCATCGGTTCTATATTCAGAAAATTGTTATTTAAAATGTATATGTATGCATTCGGTAGTAAACGTTAATTTTTATGGCACCGACCGTGTGGCACCAACCATTGAAACGAATCGATGATTTGCATTGAAATTCAGCTATCTCTTAAAAATCCAGCGAAATTTCGATATCGTACAATGAACCGGCTGCGAATTTTCATTGCGTTTTCGGCAACCGCGTGCATCCGATCGTATATGCCATCGTATAGACATTCTATAGGATCCCCCATGATCTCTTTTCCGACTCGCAAAATGAAAGGGGGAAATTGCAAGCCCCATCTGTGACTTTCGGTCGCGACAAGTCATAAAGAAATAGTGTCGCATTTTACTTTGATACATTAATATCAATTTTTTCTATGCATTATCTCTATAAGCGAGGACGAATATATTTATATATTTTGAAATAAATAATGTATTTATATATGTAAAGCAAATGCATATATATCAGTATTATATCTTAATAACTCTGATTTTATTATATTATTAGTATGCTAATTTTCCATAGAGCACAATAAAATTTATTTAGGAAAGTGCAACGCGGGCGCTATTGTATGCACTTGTTCCATTTACACACTCACCTTCATTTATTCTACATAGGAAAAATATGCCTGCGATATATCTTGGGGTATAATTAGCTTCCGTGTTATAACTGTAAGAAGTATTTCATTTTAACCGCAGTTCGAAATTAATTCGCCGTTCCTGGAATTAATTACGGTTCTTATAACGCTGGTAATTATTGTCGCAGCCATTTAATGTCTCTCTTTCACTGGACCTGCGATTATAACATTAATTTTTCTATGAAATGTCTTCTCCCAGTTACTTCTATTTTATTTGATATAAATCATTCTTGATGAATCTTATTAAAATAATAATTAATAAGATATATCAGTACCTCTTGTTAGATATTCAAGTCTCTTTCTCTCACGAAGATATAACTTTATAGTTTTAATTACTTACAATTATACTTATAAACTAAGAGAGTGAAATGAAAGCTGTTTTTCACATTGGTTTATTTTTCATATAATTTTCACAATTTGTAAATGAATTTTATTATACTTTTTCTTCGAGCAGCATTAATAATCTATTTTTTGTCTATGATTATATCTTAGGTTACATTACTCATTACTTCAGCTTGTGAAAAATGATATTTCTGGCATTTATAATTTCAAAATTTTAATTAATAATTTTGTATTAATAATTTTATATTAATCACTAGTATCAGCAGTAAAACTCTCGTAAATTAAACGACTTCATCCTATTTGGCTCATTATTTTTAATCTCAGCCATTTGGTTGCACGGTCCAAGCCTTAATTAGATCGGAAAAAAGAGGTCCGAGAAAATTTTCGAGGAAGATAATCGAAGGGGGGACGACGTCTGCGGGAACAAGAGGGGGTCGTACACGGTTCGATGTGGCATGTGGGCGCGTATATACAAGGGGGCAAAAGAGACTCAGAGGGGTAGGTGGATAGAAGGAAGGGTCGGCGCGGCAGGGTCGTCGTGACGCGGTACAGTGTGGGTTGTGGGACTTTAATTTAATAAAGCAATTTGTAACGGAATACGGAACGAGGCAATAATGGCCGGTCGGCGGGGAGGGTTCTAATGAGCTGCTTACCGCACTCCAACCCTGGGGTCTTGGACGGTGACGAAGGGAAAAGGGGGAAGGGAGCGGGGTATACGTTTCTCGCCGTTGGATATCCCCCTATTCGTCCTACTAAGCCGTCGCGCATATTTCCGCAGCCACCTTCGCAAAACCCGATAAGTCTGCGTTTTTTATCAAAATTTGTATGCGCCGCGGAATTTCTTTCGCAGTATAATTTCAGACTTGTTTCTCCAGACGAAGCATCAGTATCACCGACGATCGCGTAATTTATCAGGGAACTTGTAAAGAATAATCGCGCGCGAAACACTCTTGATTAATCGTTAAAATCCAGATTTTAATTCTTATCAGAAGAGTTTAACAAGGAATCAAGATGAAATATTCATACAAAATCACTGCGGTTAAGATTAAATGAAAATAAAATCGTAGGATTGTAATATTTCGATGATTATTATATTTTACAAAGGAGTACAAATTTGTAAAAGATGTACATGTAAAGAAACGAATGACACTCACTATAATATGTTTTATATATAGAATAATAGTGATGCAATATATAAAGAAAATTTGCATACCTCACACACACGAAGGCTTTTTAATTAAGGTACTTCCTTGAATTTTTTTAAACAAGCCGGATATCCGGTTATGTTCAATCGTTCTGACGATTTATTACCCGACTTTTTCCACAAAATATTTTTTTCGCATGGGAATTTGGGCCGGTGATATAAAGTTTTGACACATTCACATCGATACCATACCAATTCCAATTGAATCCAGTCAATGTTTCGCGCTAGCTTTTCCGGCAAGGAATCGATTAGTAAAATGAATAAAATAAAGCGTTAATAATTTTTATAAAATCGGATCGATTGCCTTGTAAGAAAAATATATAAAATTCTTTTAGATTATTCCATTTCAAGGGAAAACAAAATCTTCACACAAAGATATCCACGCATGTCTATTCATTTAGACATTAATCCATCAAAAGAACTATTTATTTCCTGCACGTGACAATATTTGTCGGCATATCATTCTCCACTAGGTTCACAGATTCCAGATTAATCTTTATAGCGTGTCACAGCGCAAAGTGGAGGGAGCGGAAGGGAGGACTAGGACCATAATTTAATCAGCCGATTTAGAGTGAACAAGTGACACGCGCGTGTCAAGCAGTGTATGCGAGCGAAATCGCTCCGGATAATGCGTATATATCGATACCTCCATATGTACACACACACACACACACATACACACACACACACACACACACACACAACGCACATACTTGCGCCTGGCACCGCTGCCGCGGATAACGCTTCGATGTCCGATTAGACGAAGTATCGGGACGGCAAATTGATGCGTCCGCCCGCACCGTGTCGATGTAAATCAGCGGCAGGTGACCGTATCGGGACGTTCCAAAAAAAAGAGGAACGATCAAAAACGAGACACCGCGCGCGGCCATTCGTAATATTCGTTATCGGTGAACGGAAGTCCGGCTCGACGCGCTCGATTGCTCGATTTATACGGGGTGAGCGACCCCCCGCTCGCGCGGTGTCACGGACCGTTTTATCCACCCGAGAGTCCGGGACGAAACAAATCATTCGTGGTAAAGATGCGTCGCGATTCGGACATAGAGAGAGAATGAGAGAGTTACAAAATCTTCTGACTACTTTCCGATATCAGAATTTTGAACCGATATCAAAATTCTCTCGTTTTTTAGATTTACGTTTTAAAATAGCAAACAAAAATCGACGATCTGATTATAATAATATTAAATTATATAAGTAAAAATAACTTATTAATTTAATGTGACTAATTCTCTAGTAATTAATTAATGAATATTCGGAAAGAATAACGCAAAATAAAAATTTCTTTCAGAAAAGTTTTACATACATACACACACGTGTTAAAATATAATATTGAAAGAAATAACTTTGAACGAGAAATAGATATTTCCATGCGTAAATATATATTATTTATGTTTCATTAATAATGATATTTGAGAGCAATACTTTTATTAAAGTAAGAAGTCAAGGATGACGCAGGGCGATGATTCGTCACTTTGACGTAATTGAATCGAATATCACTCGACTTCTAAAAAGCATGATCGCTCGTGAAGGGGCTGCTCGCTCCATCGACGACGTGAGTAATAACGGCGCGCATCGAGTCGACTGGCGTCCGAGAGGAATGCTTTATCGAGTGTACAAAGTATGTTGTCACCAAAAGTAAATGGATGTTTAGTTAATTCAAACTAACGAAGTCATTCTGCTGCATCGGGTGAGATCCATAGGGACACCGGTGTGAAGTCGAGGGGTCGCGATTATTATTGAGAATATAAGAAAGTTTACAATTAAATTGTCATATCAATATCAACTTACTAAATAACAAAAAAATTAAATATTGAAAATAATAAAATTTAAAAAATTACATTAAATTATGTTAATATGGATTAATCAAATATGTGTTTAATTGTTTAAATTGATTAAATATTTTGTTTCATATGCAATAAAAATAAATAAATATACACATATATATAGTTTTATGTTAAATAAAATTATTTTGATTATGTGTATAAAGATAGATTTCTTGTAGTGATATAAATTTTTGTTTCATCAAAGTATCATTCTTGATTTTTATGCCAATATCATATCCCATGAAACACACTTGCGAGATATTATTGGAAGCGGTCATCTTCTGTCTGCTAGGATGATTTGTTCTCTGTGTGGGTACGTTGTGAGTAATAACAATATATACATTGGCCGGCCTAAACCGCCGGAATCTCGTCGCGTCAGCGACATTTTCATTACTGAGTTCGCTTACGTGACGCTTACCCAGGCGAGTTTCATGTCCATAAAGCCCATCCGATGAAGAAACCGGGAAGAGATGGTAGAATCGGTGAACGCGGGGGAGAAAAGGATAAACGTGGAAAAGAGCGGGCTGTGATGGCGTGGAAAAAAGCGACAAAGTGAGAAAGAAAATGCAGGAAGGAGAACGGCAGAAATAACAGTGTACGTCGTCGATGTGTAAACAGAAACAAGGTGCACGCTATCCGACGTTCTCGTTATGAAAATGGGAGTGAGGGGAAGACCGTGCGGACAGATAGATGCCCATCATTTTTGGGAGAAGTTTGTGTTTTATGCATAGGATGTTATATAAAAGCGAGATCGGAATGTTACGTTTATGCGAGAATCTCTTATACGAATTACATTGATTATATGAATTATAATATTAATTAAATAATATAATATATAATATTAATTAAAATTATTAAACATATATAATTATTTATATATTTATTAATTAATATAGACTACAAAAAAGGCATAAATTAAGAATTTTATATTTTTACAAACGTAAAATATTATAATAAAATATTTATGATAAGAAGACTAATTATGAGAGATTCAATTTTAAGACTTCTTTTCTTGATCTAAAAAATATGAATATACAGTAGATAAAAATTTAAAAATTTTTTGAACAAAAAATATAATTTTTATTTAATATGATTTTAAATTGAGATTTTTAATCAACGTTAAAATTGTTTTTAGATTATTTTTTGACTTCTCTAATGCTTTAACTGATGAAAGACGTGTTCTCAATTACTGATGCAAGTATCGAAATGATTATTGTCATCGCTATCGTTTACCATCAAAATACGAGAGGGAAATAAAGGCGACGAGACAGAAGGGGGGATGGAGGTTTGTCCAGGTTGGTTCAGACTGGTTTATCTCGAGTATAGTTGTACCCCGATACATACGGTGCGGAGGCATAAATAGACGACGGTTCCCGTGGCGGTCGTTCGGCGATGCCTCGTGAGGGCCATGAGCCGATCAACGTTTTGCCCTAGAATATAAAATATACCGGGTAGCCGGCGTAACTCTTATGTTCTGTATAGAGCGGGGTGCGCGTTGACTGGTTGGCCTCTCTCTCCACAGCGGGAGGATTTGAATCCGCCATCGCATGTACCGGGCGATAGAAAAGGCAGCAGATACGAATGCTTCCCCTATCCCCCTCTCCCCATGCAGTTAAAATATTGCCGGAGTTATTCGCGTGAGTGTGGAAAACGTAGCCATGGAGAAGGGATGGCAGCTTCCAGAGGGTGGAGGCAGGGTTGATATTGAATATGATGATATCCCGGATCCCGACGCCGCAGCGCGGACTACCGCTGCCACCCTCTTATTCGCCCTTCGCGATACATACGACTCTTTCTCTCTCTCTCTCTCTCAGCTGTGTTTTAACAGCGAACATCCGAAACACACACGTGCGCCCTCACATGGCGTGTCCACGTCCGCGTTGGTACACGCCGGCGTCCTACCTCCTTACGTCGCGGTGTGGCACATGTGTCATCTCGCGCGAGGAAAGGGGAAGGATTAGGGGAAATTGACGTATGCGTGTGCTGTTCTTCTCTGTCTCTTACTTTCCACCGTCATCCATCTCCGTCCGTTTCACCGTTGGAAGGGAAACGAGACGAGACGTCACGTGTTCCTTTACTTTGTGATTTTTTTTCTGCGGTACCCTTAATCATCTTCTCGTAAAGGCGAGGGTGTATACGCAGTGAGCGATCGGCCGTACTACCATCGGGGATGTTTCGGTATGTATGTCGGAAGGGGGGAAAGGATTCCGCTGGCTAATTGAGCGTGAACCGTACAAGTACCCGAGGGAGTGCGAAGGGTGTGCGTCGGCACTTGATAACGATCGAGATCGACCTGCTATGATCGGCGTTGCCAATGTCTACATGTTAATGATAATTCAAGTGCACGTTAAATGTTTGCATGATAATTTTTCAATTTACATTAAGAGATTCGCACAACGTCACGAGAGATGGTCACGAGAGAATAAAAAAATGGAAATCTTGATTATTCGAGAAATCTACTTTAATATTTTTGTAATGATTGACGATTGAAAGACACAAACTAAATAAATTACAATATTCTAGGTAAAAATATAATTATTTGTAATTATTATGTAATTAATGCATTATTATTATGCTTATATATTCCGTATATATTATTTCATTTTATTTAAAATCAAATAAAAATATCTGCACGATTATATAATATATGTACGATTCTGTATATATGTGATTTTAGTTATAAATAAGATAAATCTAAGATCAGTAAATCTAAGATTATTAAAAATTTTATATTAAACATCTCTATCTCACTTAATTCATCCATTTATTATTTCTTTAATACTAATTCACAGGATAATTTATATTAATAAATTAAGAAACAGATTATATGAATATTTACAACTTAATTAAGTATGCGTATATAATATAATATTGTGTTATATCAATGAAACTGTAAACTGAATCAGTAATTTGAATCGATTTTAAATTTTAATATTTCTCGCGATGTATATAATATAATTACGTCTATTTTTAAGGCTATAGAATTTCAACTTAAAAATTCCATAAATTATCAAAATATACACTATAAATTTTTAAATATAAAAATATTTTCAATTTTAATATCATTTTATGATTTCTGATTCTTTTCAAATCGATTAACATACAGATAAAGGCCATAGAATTGCATTTTCGAGCGGTCAAGTTTCTGGTTTATGTGTCATATACACGTCGCCTTTAAATTGAGAATCCCCCATTCTCTTGTGACCGCGGGTTCTTCGTCCTACGACTTCCTTTCCCGCGCTCTCCGATGGTTTCCACGCATTTTTTAAATTCCTCCCCGTAGGCGACCTACGCCGGGAGAATCGCTTCAAACGACTTTCCGGGCACGCCGTTTCAAACGGAGACACGTTTGGCAGCACGTGTTTCTTCACTTCGGCCCTGTGATTTTCCTGCCGCGAAAGCAAACACGCACAGCTGTCAACCTCGCCGCAACGATACTCGGGGAAAGGTAACGAAACATCCGCAGGCGGTTGAGATGTAGTATGACAATATACGTATTTAGAAGTAATAACAATATATCCCTCTGCTCCGAAACAATACTCGAATAAGATAAGGATGAGAAAAGAATAAGGCAAGAGAGAAAAACACAAGTTAAAGATAAAATAGTGAAAAATGGAGCAAGTGCAAATTAAACATAGTTCGACATTTTTAATAATAACTGATTAATTGATATTGATACATTTTTACTAATTTTGTATTTAATATACATTATTTCAGGGCATAAATTGTATATTCAGTATCATAAATATATGAATGGTATTCTATATAATATTAATATGTAAGAAATATGCTGAACTTACATGTGTGTAATCTTGCTCGCCATGCGAGAGGATCGCTGACTAGTCCCTGAAGACCCGGCCAATAGACAGCGGGGTGTCGTGGTTCCGTTCTTTGTTGAAATTGCCCAATACCTGGGGAAATATAGAAATAAATACTTACATATACATATATACATATACGAGTTTGGTTGAAGTTAAGATTATAATTATTTCAAAATCTGATTTACACGAATCAGCAAATTTACATTCTTTCCCTGGTGCATATTAATAATATTAATATTTAAATAAATAATATATATATATATATAATTATCTTTTAGTGATTAATAGCAAATAAATATTGTTTCAACATATTAAATCCTAATCTTCAAAGAAAAATCGCAGTAATGTCGAAAATAAGTTTGATTTTTTAGGGAAAATATGTGCAAAAAAATATGTATTGCGTATAATATTAATAACGCAGTTTATTCGCAGTAATATTAATAATAAGATTGATGTATATTTAACTGATATTGCGGGATTAGAAAAGAGTACAACAGACATATGCTTTGGTTCGATACAGATAATGATATTGGATTTATGATAATTTAGATAGCAGCACACATATATTGAAGCAATAATCGAAAGAAGCCGTAAAATGCAACGGCGAGATGTAGAATGTGAGCATGCGTTTACTGACGGAATAAAACAGCTTTCTCGAATCGATCGTCGACTAAGCCATACCCATTTTTCCAGCATAAGCGCTTTATTAAGCTTCAGTTTTTTCTACATCTATGCGATTTATTTCATATCATTTTTATCATTCGCAATTTTCATACAACTCGCATCCGCCCGTAATGTGCAAGCGGAATTTAAATGCCGCAATTTTATAAGCGGTGCTCTCTCGCACAGATTTCAATCTCACTCTTTTTTTCAAAATAATTAAATACCAAATTGAGAAAATTACATGATCCCGTTATAATATTATAAATACTTATAATTTTATCTCCGCTTTTATAAATTATAAAAGTTAGAAGATTTCGATTTTTTATGCTTTAATTATGAATATGACATGATCATTTACATTGTACTATTTGAATATCATTCGTAATAAGAGTACTAACATAATTGCACACACATTTAAATAAACATATACATTTAAATAAAATCTATATAACAAAATTATTGGAATATCAAACGGAAAAGATATTTTGTTTAGCTCGAGTTGGATATTTTAACTCGATAAATAATTATGCCTATATCGAGTCTGACGTTTTTTAGTCCAGATTATCGGCGATTGCACACTTGCACACACGAATACATGATGCCAAATCTATTATATCTATCGCAGCCTTGAAAAAGGTTTTTCCTCGTCAGTTCTCGCTGTACGGGGACCTTAATGATCCCGAACGCGAGAAATTAGTCGACTTAAGCCAGGGCTCCAGCTGGGGAATCAAATCGGTAAATATCGGTCGAGATTCGATGGATTTTTTGTGGCTTAAAGGAAATTAGATCGGTGACGTTTTTCTCTGATCGATCGAGAGAAACGCGCGAATCGAATAAAAGACACGCCGGAATTACTATCGTTCACTTTTCCAAGATTTAGTATTTACTTATCGTTTTTAATAAAAAAATAAATATATATGTGTATGTATAATATACATTCATGTATGTATATTACTGAGAATTTTTAGTATATGCTTATGAAAAGCGATAATATTTTTTTATTATACGATTTGCATTTTTTAATTGATTTTAATGAATATATTGTTTAGTTGTTTTACTATAGAAAAACATAATTGTTTGATTTAAGTTAATTTTGTTATCAAAAATTATCTAAAATAATTAACAATTATTAAAAAGTTTAAAGAGATGGATACTGCTTTTGCACAAGATTGCATGTTATTGAACACTAAATTGTTCCTTCGTGAGTTTCTTCGTGAATTTTATGTAGGATGATACTACTCTCATAATTTCCAGTATTGCACCTAAAAACCTAACGAGATACCTTTGTATTGCAATTTCGAAGGATTATCTGTACGTTTAATTGATCGTCACCAAATAATAGCCTATGTATTCTCAACATCTTCCTCATAACATTTCTCTTGAGACACCCATGATACGACGTCGTTTACTATAGAAAATACTAATCATTCAGCGATCGACGACACTCTCGTCTATTCAGAAATTGACCATAATCGCAACTGAAAGAATTATTTGACTCCCGGTTACGTGGGCGCTTAATTTGCTTCGGATACGTGTTCTCTCGCCTATCTACGCTTGTTCGTCCGGACAATAAAGCGTCATTTCCATTTTATCCCGTCGACGACGGGGATGGATGGGGATACGCATCCGATACGATCGTCCGATCGCCACTGCTTTTGTCCTTTACGCCGAAATCAGACGGAATTTATAGGATCATAAACAGCTAAACCCGCGCACGCTCATCAACAAAAATACCCCGCAATCATGCTCTTTGTCTGCGAGTCTACGTGGCGGGGTCCGCTAACGAAAAATAGAGGAAAGGTGAGCTCCTCTCTCGATTCTTAACCGGATCCCCGGCACGCGCTTTTACGATGCATCGCTCAAGAACGTGCAGTCATCGTGTGAATCGGGCAATTAAAAGCGTTTAAAATCATATACACGACGTCCCTTAATCTTAATTTTAATCACAAACATTTTGATGAATAGGACAATCAATTTTTTGGAGAAGATTTTCAGATAAATAATTTCTTATAACTTTTGGAGATTCAGAAGTAAACATCTCATTTAAATATCCCAATTGAATTATAAATTTAAAAAAAATTCATTTGAGAGATCACAAATTAAAAGAATAGGACATCTCTCTCTTTTATATCTATTTGCAATTTAAACTTTAAAATTTAATTTATAAGGATCTTTATATTTACTCGGCAAATCTATCGATCATCATTTCTATTAAAAAAAAATCTACTCTAAATTGCAAGCTGGAGTGCCTTATGTATATACATGATACGTCCCGTAATTCGTCGGATTACTGATCAGGAAAACACGGCGCGCATGTGATCGTAAGTCATAAATATTTGAAGCACTGTCGCGATGAATAAGGCACGTGACGTCCACGGTCGATGGACGCCCCGGCGAAATATTTATCATTTAATACCGCACATTTTGATGGGCTTTTTGTCATTTATACAGCGACGACCGGCAGTCTCGCGCGCGTCCGGCGAGAATTTAATTAATGACCACCGGTGTAAAGTGTGTGCGCACGCGGAAGATCGATCGGTATCAGATGTCAATTAGCGGCGCGCGTTGCGAATCGCATAATCGCGATGACAATGTGTGTAACGTGAAAAAAAGAAGAGATCCTCGCACAAGCTTTGCGACACAAAATTGATCTACCATTTTTCCGGAGATTTCTGCATATAAATATTTTTTTTTTTTTTATAAAAATTAAAATTTTATTAAATTTTTTGGTTTATATGCAATGTATATTATACTAGAAAAAAATGCAAGAAAAAAAGTCGTGTATTTACATCAGGAAACAAAGCATGATACGAAAAAAAGAGAACTCTTGGACCGAATTATGTATATTAGAAAGTTTATACACGCAAAAAAATGATATGGGACACATTTATAATAATTTTTACAATGTAACAATATTTTTTATTGAAAAAAAAAACTGCTTATTTATTAAAGCATTTTATTCTACTTAATCGAAGAAAAACGCAGATGACGTTGCCTGCATATCATATTGATATAAATAAAACACGACGATGTTTTAACGGGGAAAATTTATACGGAAATGTATATATGTAGTTTGTGGAATACATGCATATGCATGTATTCGATGGCCGTCTATAATTCTAACAGAGCGAAATTCGCGCGCCGCACCGCCGCGTCGTAAATACGAGCTGCGCTACTGTCGTATTTGTAATCGACGTAATCTGTCTAATACGACAATGAAGTCGGTTACCCATTAAACCGTTATTGAAACCGTATACGATTACGCGAATTACGGCGGTAGTTTCGACGTGTATCATTGTGAGAGATACACACACACACGTACATCAAAACTCTCACAAATATGTGCAACGCGTCAATTGGAAATACACAGGTAAATATCGCGCAAATGCATTTGACATGATTACACAGTAACGATATATGACTATTTTATTTCGCCATGTTGAAATTCTGTTTCGTACCAAATATATATATCATTGTTTCACAATACTTGATTCTTTCGTTTCGATATACTCGTATAAAATATTCAGAAAGATGTTAGCGTGTATAAGTAGATATTAGAACCGCGTAGAAGAGAACTATAGAAAATTCAATTCGATTATTAAATCATTTAGCAGAGTCAATTTTTCAAGGTATAATCTTTCCTGCAATTTTCATATTTCAAGATTTAGCTCATTTGATCGAACGCTTTTGCACAAATAAATATGTTCAAGAAGCTTTTCTCTTCTCTATCGATTCCTTTACTTATTGGCTCCAAATTTATTCACCAAATAAGTACGTTTATTTCGAAGAAAGTACTTTAAGGGTGCTTTTTAACGCAATTAGCAAAGACAATTCAATCGCGCATGAATTTTCAGACTTTCATAAATTTTCTTGTTCTAAAAGCTACTGTAAAAAATGTAAAAGACTAAAATTTAGCAAGATTTCTACTTAAAAAGGGGGAAATCGCTGAAATTTACGATAGAAACCAGAGCAGATGTCGCACAATATTTCGGAGGTTTCTATTACAGGCAATAAAAAATGGAAGATACACGTGAGAAGATACATGGGGGCGCGTTGAGTAGTTTCTTTTCTAAGATGATGTGAATATCTGCTTTCAGGATAAACATACCGTTTCATGATATTCGATTCGGATATGTGAGAGAGAGGGAAACATAGCTTTATTAAAATATACACTCTTGTAGAACGATCTAATTTTAACATAAACCTGATTCTAATTTTTTAATATGAGATTAATATTTAAAAAATCCATTATTTGTTTAAAGTGATCAGATAAATTTTTCCATATAACTTGCGGAATAGCAATTTTAAAAGTAGATGGCGAAACAACAACGGTAATAACTCTGCGCGGTTTCATCGACGTTGCAAAAATCCGCGAGATGTAATTCGTCACGAAGAACGGTACAAGAACGTAACTGCGATATTTTTGCGGCGACGTTTTCAAAATTGAATTGCTTTGCGCACACATTGCATCCCAATACGGATTTTTATTTTTTTTTTTTATTTTTTTTGCAAGAATAAAGAAATAAATAATATTTACGACGAGCTGTTTTAGTGTAGTCGCGATGTTACAGCGCGATTTACTATTATCTTTATTTTTCGGACATCTTTTTACGCGACATTAAATTTATACGAATACACATTTATCGCTATTTTTTTTATCATCGTCGTATTGTTCTACTCGGCGTTCACTGCCGTAGTTTATCATAATGCAATCTTTTTGTACGTCCAACCGCAAGTGGACCAGATCTCACGCGTTCTCTCGCACAAATCCGAATTCGCCAGCAAGCCACGTACGAGCATGGTCGTCAGTTGGTTAACCCGCAATATCCTAACTTCCGCTCGTATATGGTCGCCCTATTTGGCCATCACATAATTCGCGTTCTATTGTAAATATAATCATCTATGGTATATTATTATATATTGTTGATTTATTTTATTTTTTTATTTTTCTCTTCTGCATTTGTGATTCAATTTAAAATATTTTTATTCTTAAAAATGTAGTAAAACAAAAGAAAATGTAAATGATAAGAATGGAAAGTAACGATCTACACAAATTTGTATCTTTTCGTAATCTTTTAATCGTTTAATTTGATAGTCATACAATTATTTATTCGATAACTACGAAAAGAAAATTCTTAAAAAATATAAAAATGTAACTAGCCAAGATTTTTAGAAGTATAGTATATAGAAACTTTGATGCATTAGAGAAAGAATAAATAAAAATTTCTCTCCATTTTTGCTCTTTTCTTAAAGTATACAACATTCTTAATGAAATTATTAGTATAATTGTCAATGTTTTAACATATAAAATAAAATAAACTATCATCACAAAGAAATAAAATTAACCGCAAATGGTTATTCTTTGTTCAAAATTTTAAAATATCTCAACTTATCACGTTATCTTTGAATCATTATATTACATACGTAGATAACATTATCGCATAATAATGAATTTGCGATGCCGCGATTAACACATTTCGACATGCGAAACTAATAAATCGCGAATATATTAGCGCGCTGCTTAGCGATTCGTTATTGCGAAGCATAATCGCTCTCTGTCGGGAGCAAATCATTTAGAAATTTAATGTCATGAATGTTAAGTAACGCCCCTCGTTTGCGTCGCTTGTTAATGTACCAGGGGAGTAGGTAATTCGGTAAGCATAAATTTTAGAGCCATTCCATCGTGCTTCCGGTCAATATTTTAATCATGCCGTATTCTTATTCGTATTTTTGCTATTTTTGGCCATTTCCATTTCAAAGAGATCATATAGTTTATAATAATTAAAAATTAAACAATACATAATATAATACCGACGTTAAATCGATAGTTTTGTAATAATTATTTCAGAATGCAAGAATTATTACTGTTATTTGCATTATTCGCTTAATTACAATTATTAGGTAAAGTTTATAGATAAGAGATATTTTTATCTAATATTCAAGGAATATTTTAAAATTGTTTGAATTATTATTATATTTATATTATTATATATTCCCTCTGCCTCCAAGAATTTTATAATATTTATTGCATTAATTGTGTTACATTTTAAAATCAATATATTTTTTGATTAGCAATATTCAGGTAGCGTTCGGTAAAAGGAGTAATAAAGTTATTTTATCGGATTATAGATTATAGACCGTGATACCAACGTTTATGAATTAAACCCACGTCTGCCGATATTACCACGATATTGTACGACACGTTATTTGTGAGCAACTTCATAATACGACCCTATCTTCCCTTCATTGTAACATTGACCCTTCGATAATTCTAAAATTGATGAATACACCACACATATATACACTTTCGATAGCCGAAGAATACAAAATGACTCGTAAAAAAGTTTTTTAAATAAGAAAATTAGAAAAATATTCATTTTCAAAAATATTCATAATTCTTTACTATATGATTGATATTCTTCTAAGTGTTTATCGTGAAAGATAATAATTATATTAACTTGTTAAACTCTAGTATCGATTCTAAATAATCGTATTTTACAATTTAATCGCTTTTAATCTTTATTATTTTTTATTATTGAGATAAAAACTCGAACAATTATATAATTATATAATTAATTATATATTTTTGTCAACTCGAGCGTTATTATTAATGACAAATCATTTAGTGTCGGAAATCAATAATGCACTCTGCATCATACTTTTGTATTTAGTTTGACATATTCGCATGGAGTTGAATGTTGCACGAAGGCACTCTTGAACGTGACATCTTTTCACAAGATTTCAAGGCGATGACAAATGTCTTTTGCTTTGTGGCACGTCATCCAATGGGAAAGTTATTATGCATCATTTGCAACATTACAAACGAAGCCTTGATGACACAGATTACCGGCGAAAAAATATAAGGAAACATTTTAAAAATAAATCGAAAGCGTACATTTATGTCAAAGAACACATTTTGCAAAAGAGATCTTCCATTACATAAACTTAATGATATATCTTTAGTTCTTTTACGAGAAAGAAACGAAGAAACTGAATTTTTGAAATAGATATGTTTCAATCATTCAGCAGAAATTTCAGTAACGATATTACTCGTTTAATTAACAATATTTTTATTAATTTTTATTATTTTTATATTTTACAATCAGCCATATATATTTTTATGATCCTTATTTATGTATGGATTTTTAATTTCTTGCTTCATTAATAAATTAAAAATTGCGGCTGAATTATATCTTCGTTCGTTAAACTGGAATGGGTTAAAATAGGCAATAGTGATTCGCGCGAATCGAAGCGGAAAATCAGACTTGGACTATGTAAATCCGTGAATTATACGCCAGCCGCGATCGTATCGAATGCAGAGATAGTTTCGTAATAGATTCGTAACTCCTAGTCGCGCTTTCGTCTGGCCCGCGGTTGTTCGATCGACCATCCCTTGGTAATTCTACGATTAATGCGTTCAATCCGTCCGGCATTACACGCGTGCTATCGTAGCACGCGACGATTTGCGTGGAGAACACAATCGGTTTCCCACCGATTTTCTATTGCGTAAACGCGCGAATGGCGAATTTGTTACCGTTACAAATGTTACTAATATCTACGAGCATCAATAATTCTTGACATTAATCTTCCGACGCAACGTTTGCGATGTAATTTTAAACAATATTTTTACTCTGAAGAAATGTGTTTGTCAGTTATTTTATGCCACCGTTTGTCAAAATTAAGCTGTTGAAAACTGTGAAAAAATTTAAATTGTTTGAGTTAAGTTTTTGTATTTTAGAAAATATAATACGCACGCAGTTTATCGCAATAAAAAATAAAACGCTACGAATTATTAATATATTTGTTATCAAAATTGTTTGCATGAAATTCCCAATATATTTCGACTTTTCAATAATATTTGGAATAAATAGTAATACAAAATTATTAGATATAATTACAAATGTTGTACAATTTTTAAGAATCACGAATAATAGTGAATTTTGTGCTAAACATTAGATCGATAATTTCGTAAAAAAGATTCTTGAAAAGATTTATAATATTTCATAAAAAAGTAAGCTTCATGAAAAGCCTATGCATATTATATTTGAACTTTAATTATAACAGCCAGAAAAATGTATGTGTAGATTAGATGTGTTTAAGAGAGATTGGATATAGTAGAGAAATATTACTTCTTATTCAAGTGGTATATAATTAAATGGTATATAATTAAATGGTATATAATATAATTATCTAAGTGGATATTTTGACTTTCTCTTTTTTTTCTCGCTAGCAAATTAAATTTGCAACATTGCTTATAGTTCTCAGCAGAGAAATATTTCTCAAAAATATCAGAAAATACCGAAATATTGTTCGATAGCGCAGAATATGTTATATACAATATTGGCAAATATATCTCCGTCTGTGATATCGAGTGTTTATCTTATCTAGATTAAGGCTAACCGCGGGTGTGTAACCGCATTATTCAAGTTTAGCGAACTCGGAAAGACGATAATATATACGCACCCGAGGATGCTGTGAAGCCGGCGTGCATGGTGGCGTACCGTGGCGCGGCCATGTGCTGGGGATGCGGTGCCGGCGGGAGACCCGCGTGCGACCCCGGAACCGTTGTCTGAGGGTGGACCGTCGCCGTCGGTCTCGAGAGTATCGTATCGATGCCGTGAGGGTTACTGCCGACGGAGGTGATGGAGGTCGCCGGGCTATGTTTGCCGCTACCGGTGGGCGACGATTGACCCTGAGTAATGGTGGAGAGCGGCGGCACCGTGATACGCGACAGCTGGATGCCGGCTTGTTGCTGCTGATGCGACGTATGATGCTGTTGTTGATGCGACTGCTGCTGCTGCTGTTGATGCTGCTGATGCTGTTGTTGCTGCTGTTGCTGCTGCTGTTGCTGATGACTCCTCTCCGCCATAGAGTGCAGCGCTGCCAGCGGCTGGCTGCCGAGCATGCCGCCGCCAGCTGCGCTTAAATTGAGGAACTGCAGAACGTGGGGCGCGGCCGCGGGGAAATCGTGAAGCCAGGGTGGCCGCGGAGGTGGCGGCGAATGGCTCGAGGCGGGCGGTGGTGAACACGAACCCAGCGAGGAGCCCGCGGACGAGCTGCGGTCGCCCTGGTCTAGGTGATGATTGTTGCGTCGGTGCGCGTCACTGAGCGACGACATGTTCTCGGCGATCTCGAGTCCGCCGCCCTCCGGCGTGGAGCGCGATGGCGGGTCCGGGCAAGCGTCTCCGCTGTCGGCGCAGGCCTTGCCGCTGGTCAGAGAACATACCATCTCGCACCACGCATAGTTCGGTAGTGAGCGAAAAATCTTAACTGGTGTTTAGAGCCGCGTGCCGGATGAGGCGCGCGGCTGTCTTTTAGAGCCGCGGGGTTTCTCGCGCACAAGGGATAGACCCGAAGACCCAGACTGAATCAGCTTGATGCGAAATGAAGATTCGACACGCAATGGTTTTTCACTTGATTCGAACAATGACGTGCGACTACACCGACGACACGAGATACGGCCGGCACTTACCGCGATCGCGATTGTCACTGCTTTCGCGAAGGAAGAGCTCTTTTAGCTTCTCTTCCTTCGACCGTCGTTCGCACTTGATTGTTTCTTCTTCTCTTGTCTCCTTCGGGTCAATCACTGATCGCCATGATCCTCCGCGAGCGCACGGCGCGTCGTCTGCGCGCGACAGGCTGCCGATGCACGTTCCACGAGTTGCGATCGATGAGCGGAAAAGTAGTCACACCGCACACTGTGAGCGGTCACCGTTTTGCCGGTGATTCCGCGCGATGACATGGAGAACAGACGTTCGGGAAATTAATCGCGGATTGGGTTGGTCGTCCGGACGATCGACCAGACGCGCGATCAGGAAGTCGTCGTCCGTGTCGCGCCGACAATAACCGTGAGCCTCGCCGAATGACTCGACGCGTCGCCAAATGGTGTGCGACCAGGGTGCATCGAGCGCGCGCACTCTTCTCTCTCCGGCGGGAGATCGAGTCTCTCTCCCGTGCCTTCGTCCTTGCCCTCGTCCTCGCGCGCGCGTTCCGGAAATCCCGCGTCAGGGGGAGAAGCAGGTCGGCCCTCGATGCGAGTGGATTGGCGTGCTATCCATGGGTCGTTTAAGTGTTTGGGGGCGGTACTATCATCGGATTGGTCGACCTGGTGGCGTTTTACCGGAAGGAGAGGTGTTCCGGGCGGGGCCTCTCAATCTCGCGTTAGCTTCTTGTTAAGCGTCTTTCATTGTGTGTTTAAATTCGTAATTTATGATCCCGACTGAATAAAACAAGAACTTGCTGGTTCGCTCGCTCACTCGCTCGTATGTTCACTGGTTGCCTGGCTGGATGGCTGGATGGCTGGCTGGCTGGCTGGTTGGCTGAGTGAACCTCTTGGCTCTGAGACTGGCTTTCTAGTTTGTTCGACGACTGGGCACCTCTGGCACGACTATGGTGACACTACTGTCTCGATAACTTGCTTCCTTCCTTCCGTCGTTCCTTTCTCGCTACCTAACCATCTCCCTTTTACTCTCTCATTTCATTGTGCCTCGCTCTATCTTTCCCACCCGCTTTACTCCTACCTACCTACCATCGCCCCGGCCTTTCAGCCAGTCAAGTACGCGTAGACACACTGAGCAAATCAAATTATTTGCTGCCGATGGTCCATTTGGCCTGCTCCTTGCTCGTTACACATATGACGATGCACGTGTCAACGAGAATTCGGTTACTTCATCCCGATGAACCATTGTCGCGCCGCAGCGCGCGGCTGACGTAACTAATGTCGGATGAACTCGCCGATTCTGGCAACCGACCAATGTAATGTCGGCCGCGCTTCGTCGCTCATACCCGTTCGTCTATTGGATCCGCGTTTTAGACTTGCCTTCGACCGAACGGATAATTTACGGCGGTCGACTGCACTTTGCGTCCTCGGTCATTAAGCGTCCTATAGGATTGTGCGCTTGCTTCTTTCTCTCTCTTCTTCTCTTTACCCCCCGCGCGAAAAAGAGTTTCTTCATTTGACGTACGGCCATTAACCCTTAAACATATTCTTCGCAAATTTCTTCAGCGTTGTATGCCCAAGCTAAATGTTTTTAAATTTGGAGTAAAATACTCTAAAATGGAGCAAAATACTTCTGGATTTTATTTGAATGTAATTTTATTATTTTCACATTCGAAACGCATAGATTTTTCTAATCTTTTTATAAGTATATAAAACTTAATATTTAATTTATACAGCTGTAATATCTATAACTTGTGAAAAATCTATGATATATCTAACTCATAAAATAATACTTTGCTACAAAGTTTAATTTTTGTAAAAGCGTGATTATGAAAAATCAAAAACTTTTCATAAACGTGACATTTTGAATGATCATTTATATGTGCGAGCGCGATACTTGCATCATTAAACGTGCGCGTGTCGAGATCGATCGTTTAAGAGTAATTATGCTAATGCGGCCCGATTATGATGAAGGTACGAAATAAGCTTACAGGGTATCATCATTACCACGTTCAAATACGTGCGTATTATTAATAATGAAACAATAATGGATATTATTAAAGCAGCATGACGCAATAATAGCTGGCGAACAGCGCAGTTGCCAATATATTTGTTGCACCGTATTAATCACCAATCGCATTAATACTTATACGCATTAAAAACTCTCTTACAATTCATTTCTTGCTGCAAATATTATATTGTCTAAAATGTAGAAAAAAAAGATTTTTTAAATGCTTTTTATTTTTAAATGCTTTCTTATTTATAATTGACAAGCTGTGCTTTAAATATGACTTATACTTCTCAATTTTTATTTTTATATACATATAATATTTATGCGATATAAGACTATTTGAAATATATTGTACCTACATGTTATTATTGTGAAGATGATTATTTTTTTGCGAAATGTATATTTCCTTAATTATTATGTCGATTTTATACTTTGCAAGAGACAACGATGTAAAACGAGAAAAGAGCCAACAGTAGCGATCGGTATTCTTCCGAGGAGAGCGGGATTTAAATCTATTTTATTTGACCCTGAAGGATCAGTCCTTTTCCTTGGAGAAAAGCGGTTTCTTTTCCTAAAGGGACGCGGACGGAAGAGGAATTCTCATCGTCCCCTTTTCTCGTCTTCCGGGCGCGCTTTCGGACTCTCCTCGAAAATTATGTAAAACTCAAAGAGCGGCAGGTATTGATTCCCATCGCCGGATGTTTTACGGCGCGTATTATTTTCGCGAGAAACAATCATTCGGTCCGGCAAAATCGTTCGTATTCCGTTTGCGCCAATTCTTCGCCGGCGAGAAATTCGGTTTCAATCGGGACGATCTCTCGTTACGCGCCATATAACGGATGGCACTTTGACGACGAGGAAAATTATTTTCCCAACGAATGCACATATATTCTGCAGATGCGTAACGATGCGTAATAAAGATTCTCCGCTTCAAAATTAAAATGGAATATTTTTATTCTCTCGAATTAAAAATTGCTCGTGCGATATCTTTTATATTCTCTTATTTTTTAATATTTCTTATCTCACTTTATTTTATCTCACTTGTATTCCTTTTTGTTTTTTTAATTTTACTTTTAATATTTAAACAAAGTTTATTGATTCGTAATTATGATACGATAATTTTCTTTCAACTAAATTTTTTATAGTTTCTTTTTTTAATTATTACAAGCAACTAATTATTGCTCAAGATTTTTTTAAAGTTATCGATTATTATATCTATGTAGAGTGGCTTTTCTATTATGAGCTTTTTCTTTCGAAATGTTCATATCGATATCCAATGCAAATTGAGTGGCAATAAAAGCGTTCTTATTTAAACAGTATTTTCGCGGGATTATGTAGAATAATTTGTTAGCTTCGATAAGCGCAATAAAACATACCATATGTCACATGTGTTCGTGAGGTATTAAGTTCTAGTTGTGTCGCGTATCATTACGTCTACAGTTGCTACGGCAAGCTTATCTATATTAAATATAAATATACTCTTTGCTGTTATAATAAATATAAAAATGAGAAATTGAAAGTCATACTTACGACAAAATGAATACAAATAAAATTTTTTAAGATTTTTGAAAGGCTAGAAAATTTTCCCATGTACATTATTATTATTATTTAAAAATTTTTTTGTTTTCATCTATTTGTATTTGAGTATATACGAATAATTTAGGAGGCGTTTCCGGCAGAACAAACAATCTTTGAACACTTTGACACCTCACGTAATCGCTTCGAGATACAACGCGTGCATAGGACATAAATTTGTCGTTAAAAACTACGCCCATTATTCGGTTTCCTCTTCCTACAGGCAGTCGCTATACAAATTCGACTGCTTGTATTCTCGGACTCCCATCCCTTAATCCTCCCCGTCGATGGTTGCCTCTTCCCTAAAGCCCCCCTTTTAGCGGACCCCCTCTCTCTTCCGTTGTCCCTACGTTTCGGGGTGAAATTATTATGCAGAGACCAAAGTGTCCCATAAAATCGCGCAAATTACACGCTCCGATGCGTGTCTGAGCTTCATCGTAGTGATTAACTGACAATAACGTTGAAAATCGGTAATTTGGCGGTGCCGATTAATCGTGTATTTACAGCTTGCAGAGGATTCTTTGCGATCGTTTAGGACTTTACGCGTGCATCAGCTGTCGTGGCTGCTTTATTGTGTGACGATGAGTTAATTTATCGGAAGATTAATTTTACTAAGGATAACAAGCGAATATTTACACAATCGTAAACATAAAAATTATATGCCGAAGTCAAATTTTTCAACATATTACGACATCTAATATATATATATATATATATATATATATATATATATACACACATTTATTATTATTATTATTATTATTGATTTAAATATAAATTTTAAATATAAGTTATTTCAATGTACTTAAAATAACCGATTATCTATTTGTTAAATATTTTTAAACTCTAGCTCTAGAAATTTTCTTTCCATTGATTAGAAAAATATCTTGTCCAAATGAAGATTAACACTCGCTTCTTACTTTTCTCTTCCTTGTTAGACTGTAAACGCGGAATTAGCAGTCTGTTCGCACATCCGAGCAGCGCATTCACTGAAAATCTTCATCTACACGCGAAAGGAACACGTGGAACTCTACCTATCTACTGTTGCCGGCGCTCTAATTCGTATTCACGGCACGAACGCTCGTCGCATGATCACGCCGTATGGATTTGAATCCGAGACGCATCGGAAGTTTGTGATGTCGTTTTACCGCCTAACTCACAGAGGATATGAAACTTTTCGATGTGCCCCTCGGCCGGATAATACGTTTCCGTCAAACTTCGAAACAAGTGTCCGGAAAAAGGGCGGCCGGAGAGACGCGCGATCGCCGTCAAACGTGATTTTTTTCTCCCAATCGATTCGCGATTATTATCTCGCAAATTGTTTTCAAATGGAAGTTTGAGGAGTGCGAGAGGTTGATTCTTAATTCATTATTGCATCTATGTATGTATGAGGCGGAAAAGAATCGATAGGCAACGTTTTAAAGGACAAAAAAAGCAAGAGATGGAAGAAAATATTCAATGCAGTCTTTACTTTTATTTCATTTTCATTTTTTATTTTAAAATTGACATATTTACATATTCTCTAGATAAATTGAATTATTATCAACTACATTATTATAGATTACAGATATAAAATAAATATACGATGGAGCAAGATAGTCGAGATAATTAAAGTTTAGATTCTTGCGATGATAAATATTTTTTTTTATTTTTGGTTGGAATGCTATTTTTCTAAATTTCAAGAGAATTAAAATAATGAACATTTATTTATGAAATTGATTTTAATTAGAATATTTAGATGTCTCTTTTTTGTAGTATTCATATATTTATTTATCTTGTGACAGGCACTTTTTTCCCTATCTACAATACATAAATTTTTCCACACAACATATATATTTATATTATATAATATGATATAATACATATACGACATATATTATAATGCACGTATTCTTTGACAGGCGGTTCCTTCCGTGCGAGGACGACGATAGCTGAAAATGGAACGTCGAGTGCGCGGCGTCTCGTCTTGACATTTCGGAGAGCAGTCTCGGTAAGTGTGACCTAATTTTACGGAACATCGGCTCTTATTAATGACGCAATGAAGCGAGGGGCAGGTGAAGATAGCTATATAGCTGTCAGTGAAGAAGTCATTTCGCGCGGACACCGGGCCTCAGGCGCCATTGTGCGCTTGCGACTCGTCACACGCCGATGATTGCATTATATTAGGCGTGTAGAGTCGATCGCTCGCCCGTGGATAATCCATATCATGGCGGGCCCGGCAGTTATTCTCTTATTCATCTCCCTCGTAATAGCCCGGGCTTTTTGCGCGGCCTGAGATCGCTTTTGCAGTTTGGCTGCATATGGCCAATATTGTTTTATTTCTACCCCGACATTATATTGATCGACTATATCGTAAAGATGTCGATCTCGCAATAAATCCACGAATGTGATTTTTCGAGGATCGATGGATGAGAGTTTTTTTTTTGGCAATATTGGCTTCTCTCTATGAGAAACGTTTTTTTTAAACTAATTAAAATTTTTCACTATAAATACTTGAGATATATTTGGGCGACGGTATTTAATTACTCGAATATAAAATTATCGTTTTTACCATAAATATGCGATTTAGATAATAGAAATGCTTTTAGGTAATACAAATGACGCTTGTTTAATGATTTTAATCTCGAATCGTATTCACGATATTGTTAATGAGCTATCTCAACCCTTTGGGGAACCATATCGCGTAAGCCTCATAATTCATCTCCGTGTAGACGGTAAACAATAAGGCAAACTTCGCTAAAACATGTGGTAATGTCGGAAAGGATAGACATATATTTATTGTATGAGATAGTTGTGCTAATTCGAAAATGAGAAGATCCATCCAACGTCAAGAAATTTCGTGAAATTAATATGCACCGGCTGGTACGAAGTGTGGCGGACACACATAATTTTAACCACAACGGTCCAAATACTTACATACGTGTATTTAGCTCAAATATTATTTTAGCCGAAATTAAACATTATTTTATTTCTGAAATATTAGCCCGCATATATACTTTATTGATATGTACTCATTACATATCAACTATATATATATATATATATATATATATATATATATATATATTCTTTTTATATTTTTTTAAGATTATTGATATAAAAACATATGTATTTTTCAAAGTAATAACAACTTAATAATCTATTATAGCAATATCTATTATAGCAATATCTATTATAGCAGTTTTACGTAAAAGCATTAATACATAAAATGCGTTATGTTTTTATGATATTCTTAGAACCCATTGAATTGTTAAAATCCACTGCAATAGTAGATTCAGATCAATGACGATGACTGCCCTAACGGCGCAGCTAGTATCGCGGAAATAGACAGCGAATGGTGATCCGTCTTCTTAAAATACTATTCGTCAGGAAATAATTCGACAACCCTCCCCGTTCATATTTTACACGGACAAAACGTGTCTCGGAACGGCTATTCCATGTGAGAGTCTCCGACACAACGGTGCGACCGGGAGCGTAGTCCTATCCCGGATTTAGCCGGGTAGCCCTCTCGACTTCAAAGGATTAGGCGAAGGATGCGATAGCAGGAAGCCGAGATGTTTCTCGTTCAGTTGCTCTCTCTCTCTCTCTTTTCTCTCTCTTTTTCTTTTTTTTTCTCTCGCGCGTAGTTTTACATTTCGTCACATTGTTGCGTCGACATTTATAAATGCTGGTCCAGCGGCGGCCGATTATGATGACGAGCGGGAAGCGAGAAAAAGAGCACGGGGGACCGGAGATGACGCTGGTATGAATCGTGATGCGGTGGGACGAGTGTGATTCAGCGAAATCAATGCGTCTTTAGGAATACTGAAACGTTTATTAGTACCGCTTCATCATTTTGCGATAATATTCGCGGTCACCTCGTCGATTAATGAGCCGGAGGCTCATCATCGCTTTGAATACGGTGGTATCCTTTGCGAAAGTCCCTAACAGCCGTACATCCTTCTTTAAAAACGTATTATCGCGCGCGAGTGATCCATGCCGAATAATATTTTAATGAAATTCAAATTGAGACGGTTGGTATCATGTTTTCATTTCATAAACAACGCACGTCGGTTGCGAGATAAGTTAACATCGATAGATCGGTTAGATAACATCGGAAGATCGCTTTATATTGCATTACATAAGATTTAAAAAATTTCGCTGTATAAAAAAACATATTGTTCTGCACGAGAATATATATAATAAATTCGAGAAAGAGATTCCAAAGCTTTTCTATATGTAAATTTTGCACAGATATAACGTGTGTATGAATACAAACATACTATGTAATTAATTCAACTGATAGAGTTAATGTAGTTAACTATTTGCATTTGTAACTATTTATATATTCGCTTCAACGAGTAAACAATTAATGTATACAATTAACATACAGATTATTATACGGCTAATTGCTGTTGAATTTTAAGTGCAATCCGCTATTCATTGGTATTGATTCGGTCGTTGAATCGAGTCAATTCTATAAATGACTATTAAAAAATAAATTGTATATTTGTTTCATTTGCAATTTGCATAATTTTATATCATTATCTCCCAAATACTACCTAAAATATATATTCAATAGCGTAAAAATCTATTGAATATTATTACAAATGTAACAGGAATAATACATTTTTGCTATCACGCGCATTTCTTTTTATTAATTACATAAAGTCAAATCTGAAATGCACACTCGTTTTGTTTAAAAAGATAAGATAATATCTAGCCATCTAAATATATTCAATTATTTATCAGCAAATGTTTACGATAAATACATATTTTTCATTTTAAGCGAGAGATTCAAATATTGGTTGTTTTTATCATAAATTTGATTTTAAATCACTTTCGCTAAAACCGAACAATCTCCGATGGAAATGTATAATGGCGCGCAAATATCAAATTGAAAACAGCAATTGTAAAAAGTGCATTCCGGTAATCGAATGTTCGATTCCGAATGCGGGTAATCGACGCTCCACAACATCGTAGCGCCATTAATGGCCTTCTGGTGATCAGTGCTTCTTTTCTAAGGCCACTTTATATCCACGGCTATAAAACGCTTATACGATCCACCATAAAAGATCGAAACGCATATATTACGCGAATGGGATGTATCGTATACACCGCGATACACAAAACACACACATGACGTTGAAGACCGGACGGGATCACCGGGACGTCGTTTTTACGATCAAACGCCATAACTACATTCGTCGGAATTATTGAAATTTCTCCACGTTTCAAGATATTAAAACCAGGATATAATGCGGCCGTATTAATCATTCGTTTGCGTCAAATCTGTTGAAGCTTGAACGCGCATATTCACGACATGTAGATCGATTTGCGATTTATCGATGCATCAATATTCGTATCATTCTAACATTAACAGATAATCAAGGCGAATCAATTACATTTCCGGGAGATTAACAGCGCGATCACACTTTTCCATCTTTTTCCATAGTACAAGATGTAATTTAATGTGATAGAAGAATACGAGAAAGGATACTTTATTCATTTTTCTTTTACTATAATATAAACTTAAATAATACAATATTTTAATTTTATTTTTATTTCTTTAATCCTCAATTTTTTTATTGCAGAATTATAATAAAAAATTTATAACAATATAAAATTGATGATTCATACCAGGTGTGAATCAATCTCTCATGGATTTAGATAAATAGTGTCATAATTGAAAACTATTTCAACTTTTTTTGAGTCATTTTTTATGAGAATAAAAATTATTAAAATTAATGAGGGTGGATTTACCAGATAAGTTTAGCTTCCGATTTATGTGGCATTCAGTCGCGCGATCGCAACCCCTTTTTTTCTTACTTCGCGCAACATACGCCCGACGATGCGGTTCACGCTGCACCCAAGTTAGGTGTAAAAGCGAGACTTCCAGCGGCGTGCGTGTCGCCACCGGCCATCAGATATCCTATGAATGGACCTATATAACGCTCGGATGCTTTCTCCGTGCGCTCACGATGACTGATAGACCGAGGAAGGACACTGACTTAAGCCTGTTTGTCGGCCCTTACCAGCCTCGGAGCAGCAGCTGTATCCCCTCTCCCCCTCTCCCTCGTTCTCGTTCGGGGCACCGGATCCTTTCAGGGGGCTCCCAACAAAAGCGGCTGTCGTATTTGGACAGTATTAGCGTTAAATTTGGTCAATGAAATGGTTTAACAGGAGACTGCCGTAGAATATGGTGCTGGGGGAAATCTACCTTTGATCCGAGAGAATTTCTCGTCGCCGATACGTGATTGACACAATTGTGTTATAACAATGGAAAAGTGAAGCGCAGTAGTGACTCTTTTAACTCTAAAATACGATTAACATTATGTTAAAATTAATTACATGAATTGGAAAGAAAATTCTTATAGCGATAGTTTATTTGAAGAAGAAACGTAAAGAACTATGTGCACATTACTGTTGCAAAGCGCAGCACAAGTGCAAAGATGAATCTAATGCGACTGGTGAAAGCGAGCTAATTAATCATGTATGCACCATACATGATTTCCGGCCTGCTATGAACATAAGAATAATTGGTTCGTTCAAGAAACATGATGCGCACCTTCAAACAATTAAGAGCTCGTCATTACATCCAGTTATTTCAATTAATCACTTTTTCTCAACCATTGGTTACAAAAGTAAGAGATTTTGAAAGAGTTGCAATAAAAACATTAATTCTACAAATCTTTTATTGATCAATTTAAATATATGAACACAAACTATTTTTAACATTTTTCTTATGTAATGTATTTATTACGTAACATATTATGAGCAAAATCGTTTTAAGATTATATTCACTATTTTCCACTTGATACAGATGAGATACATAATTAATGTAAGATGTAAGATCAAATTATCTCTTAAAATAATAGAATTGATCTTGTTGCTAGAATGTAATTCTTTCTGAAAAATTATTTTCTCTTCAGAAAAAAAAGCATATTCCCATGAAAATATAATAATATTAAAAATTAAAGTTTGAGGACAAATTGTGTCAAATGTCAAAATAAAATTTTAAAATACGAATCCATATGAATCCATATGAATCCTTATTTTTTAACATCATACTATATATATAAGAATTCAAATATATATATAATAAGATAAATTAGTAATAATGCAGTTATAGATAGGAAGAGTAATTGGAATTATCTGATAATCCTGACGCTATTGTATCGCTATGTTTTATTGTTATTACCGAGCGTTGTCTACAGATCGAGGGGACGCGACACAGTAAAGAGCGCGGGGGATGCGACACTTAAAAACAAAATTCACGCCGTTAAATCGAGCTGTACGATCGCTATCTACCCACCCAGTAGCAAATCTTGCACCCGCCGCGGCATCCCTTCCGACGTGGGAGAACATTTGAATTCTCCTCTCTGCCTCCGTTCTTCTCTCTCACGCTGCTGTTTATATCGTGGATTTCTGACAAGGGTGCCAGGAGCATCCGCTTCAACCAAATTATTCTAAACAAATTCTTCATTGCCTTGTCGCACAATTTTAATTCGTTTGCACGTCGATGTGTATATCATTATTGGGAGTAATGGAAGAAAATGAAGTAACTCTTAATCAATAAAAATTCTCATTAATTTTGTACGAACATATGAAATATAAAATTTTTATTTATTTGATTGTGAAATATATAATTGCATTTGTTAGAGATGATGAAAGTTAAATTCAAATTATGTTAGAAATTATTTTTATATTAGAAGATATTTTTATTTGATTAATTAGAAAACATGTATTTGACATTTATAAATATTTTAGTTGCGTGGTTTTGAAGTATTAAAATCACCGGTGAATGTTTGAATGATGATGGTTGATTGCTTATAAAAAGATTGTACGTAGCAACATATATACTTTTTTTACATAAGGATTCAATTATTATGGATGAGCAATCATTCATCGGTATTCCCCTGGCCGAGACATGGATTCGTTACGCGCGACGCCATCGCCGTTATTATTATTTATCCAGTTTATTAATTCCTTAATTCCTCAGGCATCCCGGCGGGTGCGGCGTCGTACGCGCCGCGGAATAAAGACGGGGCCCTAATGCATCAATGTCATCGCGAGCAACATTGTTCCCGGCGCAACGACTCGCGCTCCTAACGACGTATTTATGACGTCACGTTGCGGCTTAAATAATAACCAGTCGGTGATGGATGGCCGCGGTGCGGTGCGGCGCGGTGGCCGCGTAGAAAACCGACATCATTATTGTGATCGGAGAGGTGGAGGGAGAAAGAGAGAGAAAATCTCCCCCTCCCTCCTTCCTTCCTCCCTCCGACCACGTCGAGAGTTCTACGGCGGATTCCTCGCGAGCGATATAACAATGTACAATGCATTGCACGGCTAACAGATGCAACTAATCTCTCCGTATTAGCGAGAGCTCGATCACGTCGATCTCCCGCCGGTCGAGCTGTCCTTCGTCCTTCTAGGGTAGCCCGCAGGACACGCCTCTGATCGGTGCTCGCGCGATTTGGTCTGCACAGGGTGTTTCTGATCTAGCAAGTCACCTTTCACACATGGACTAATTTCATCAATCTGGAATCGTTCTTGCCTTCACAAAAACGTAGAGGGATCGATAGCTTTCATATTATAAACGATACTTTTCTATATACTGTGTGTAAAAATTATATTTTTTTCAGGAAGAAAGAATATATATTTTTTATTATAAATTTTATATATAAATTAATAATTAGAAAAATGTAATTTTTTAATTTATTCTCTTCTTTATTTAATTAATTAATTTAGTATCTATCTATCTTTTAATAAATGAATAAACAAGATTTCTATTTTTAATTTTTATATTTTTGAAGACACGTGAATTTTTAAAATATGGATAAATCATATAACAATCTGCATTTGTATTACACATATGTATGTGTATATAAATTTTCTTGTTAACCCTAAATCAACCAAAGCAACCCTCTACGACAGAAACCACTAGAAAATATGATGTACACTCGTGGAATCCAACGACAGGGCCCTCTGGGCGGGACCCTGGACAAAGCATAGTCGGTCGCAGGTTCATTACGATCTCGACAAATCGTATATACCAGGAGCCCGGGAATTCCCCGTATGATTTATAGCGCGCGTTCTCGGCCAAGGAGAGAACCAAGTGTCGAATAATCTGGTTCGCGCGGATCTGCCACGGCCGAAAAGAGAGAAAGAGAGAGAAGAGGAAATGACTCCCGCATTGACTCGTGGGAGGAAGCGAGGGGCGAGGACTTTCCTCCGCGTTCTCTTTCTCCGCTCCGGCATTTATGTCTGTGCGCCTTTTCGGGGAGGCACCCGAACAAACGATTCCGGAGCTGCACTTTTTCAGTCACGACGATGCGGCATAGAAACGCATCTCACACGCGACACAATGGCCGAGAGCGTCAAATTAGGCGGCGCAGGTCAATTGCATGGGCGTCTCGGTCCCCTCGTCTGGTTCGTGACTTTTGGCCGAAGTCACTGCGGGCCGAAACATCGGCGGCGGCGATGATGGCCCTCCTCAGCTCGGGGTCCAAAAGCAGGGATCCCGATTCCCCCTCCGGATATAGGGTTGCCCTCTATAATGCCATAATACAAATAAGCAGTCAGTCGGAGTCAGTCACTGCTATGCGTCCCAGCCACGTATTGCCGCGCGTCGGTCTATTATAGTTCTTGATCTCTCTCCGGCCATTATGCGTTCTGCCTCTCTTTCTGCGTCGCCCTCCTTCTCCTCTTCTCCGGACACCCTTCTCTACTGAATCGCGTTGCAAAGTCACTCGCAGCGAGCTGTACTACTACGGTGTGCTGTGTAACAGTCGCTCCCTGCCTCTTTTCATCCCTCGCATAAATGTACACGGCGAATATACTCGGTGTTCCGTACATTTCGCTCTTAAATTTTAATACTAATTTCTTCGACGAATTTGAAATCCTAAATATCTTTTATAATTGAGATTTGGAGGAATCGTTATTTTTGTGAATCTCAAATTAAAAATTCTATTGAAGCAAAAATTATATTACTTGAAATTAATATGATTCTCTTATTAATTATTTGTCACTAAAATTAAATTGCTAATTGTTTAAAAATTAGTTGACATTAAAGAAAAGTAATCGTCGTAAAAATTTCATAAATCGAAAGAATAACACACCCTGTATATGCACGGACACGAGCGCAATCGCACCCATGCAGTACGTTCTCTTTGTGTGTGAACAGCCTGCAGAGTCCCTTCGCTGCGCTTTCGGATCATCGTCGGTGGTTTCGCATTGATGTCCCTGCTCGAGAGCATTGCGATCAGTACTACGACATGCTTAAAGACCCCCGTTTGTTTCTTCAACACCCCGATTCTCACGTTGCTCTTTGTAATAATGATCCGAGAGAGATTTCTCTGATTTTGATATCATTGAGAGAAATTATTAACTTTTTATTTTTTTTACCAAATACTTTTACATTCAAAATTTGTCATATTTTTTAAAAATTCGGATCTAATAGCTATTCTTAGATTTTAAATTAATATATATTCTTTCATAAATTGTAACATAACGTAATATATTTTACAAATTGATTACAGTATTAAAATGCAATGATTGTTACTTTCCTAATTGCATATTCGGGAGAACGCGATAATATCTACATGATGTCGCAGTCGTAGGACGTAATTAACGTGCCGTAAAGTTTAGGAAAGAGCGGAAATCGAATGGTTACTCATCTCGATCGAGCTACGGAGCGCGCGAGAGGATGGTATTAAATGAAAATTCATGCCTTAAAGTTTATAATGGAATTTACCTATCCATTTCACCTTTTTTAACGAGAAACTTTACAAGCCACGGCTGCTCAACACGGTAATGCCAGTGGAAACTTATTTAAAACTCCTCATATTTCGATATTCCCTTCGCTCCTTCCCTGTATCTCTCTAATATCCTGAAATATACGCGTGACATGGCGTTAACAAGAGAATCTTGCTTTTTGCGAAGTTGGATATAACAGATATCTCAGATTCAAAGTGTCATATAAATACAAATCAAATTCTCAATCACAAATTTTTTAAGATTGATTTTTTTCTAACGAAAAAATTGGATTTGAATTTTTCAAATAGATAACACTTTCTTTACTTTTTCTTCTTTTTATTTTATTTTAAATAATATAAGTTTTTAAATATTATATGTTAAATTGAAAACTTTTTATAATGAAAAAGGGGATATTTTGAAAATTATTGAAATTCATGGAAATCATTGGATTAAATCTTAATTAGTATTTGCATCCTGTGATTAATCAGTTTAACGATTAAGACACTCATTATATTATTAATATATGCGTAGAATATCAAATAGCATTCTTTTTGCGTGAGAAACGCGATAGATCATTTCACTAACAATTTTTCATCGCACAATTCACGACACAAAACCCCCAATTTCCGCGATACATTAGCTTCGCGTCGCAAAACGCATCCACTTACGCAAGAGACGCATCCCTTCCCTCCTTTCATCATGACAGACGGGGATAGAGACGGGGTAGGCAGAGATCTATCGGAGAATTAGTGAGATCTACAAGTTGCATCCCCGCGAGTGAGAGAGAAGAGAAAGGTAAATATGTATGTGTGTGGAAGCGGACTTAAACTACCGAGCTCCGAGTGCGGATTTTCCCCCATCTTCGCCCGGTTTCACGGACGCATCCCGCGTCAGGAACTCTCCCTCTCGCCATTTACCCTCTCTCTCCCCTTGATACCCTTGTTTCGCTCTCGCCGATTTAATCCGGGATTCAGCACTCAATTTGGTGCGTTACACGGCGGTTTGTATGCCTCAGCTCGCCTTACCCGCCACATCCTCTACGTACACATACACATACATTCTCTCACCCTCTTCTCTCTTGCTACGCTTCCCTCCCGCGCATATTACCTATCTACGTATCCTTCGCACACGTAGAAATGTACACGCAAAGACACATACACCTGCCTATATCCCGGATCGTCTCGCCTCTTGTTTCTCCGTTCGTCCTCGTTCTCTCGCGAGCAAAGATCGCTACACGCCGTCTGCCCTCTTTTTCCCTGTCCTCCTATCCTCTTTCTCCCTCCTTTTACTCTTCCCCTTACTTCGTCTTCGAATTCTCTCTCTTTCTCTCCTCCTTTCTGTCTTTATTCTTTGTCGGCATCTCTGTATATCTATCTTTCTCTTTATCCCTTAGTAGTCCCGTCTCTATCCTTGAGAGCAAGCACCCCCGTCTCAAGTGCTCTTTCTATCCTTTTCTCTTGTTGTCCCGAGAGGGAACACTTGCCGACGCTCCTGATGTTTCCACTGTCCGTCTCCTCCTCGCTACCGACGCAAACGGCGTCGTCACCACCACCGATGTCACCCTCCCACCCCTTTCTTCAACGGCACTACTTGAATCCGACCTACGTTTTTCATCCCCCTATACTCCCCTCTTCCTCCCTTCGAGTGGAACCGAGCGAGCGCAAGGCGTCGTCCTCGTCGTCGTCGTCGTCGTCGTCGTCCCCTCGTTCGCATTTAAATTAGATTAGATAAGTTAATCAATGCGGTATTCAAAGTAAAACCCGGGATTTCGTGTCGGCCGGCAAGAGCGAATGAGGGACTGGCGGATGAGGGTAAAAGGGAGGAAGAGGGGAGGAATTATTGGCAGTTAGGAATGCGATCGTTCAATCTCTCGCGGGGAGAGGGCGGAGGGGGCTGAGAGAAGAGGCAGAAGCAAATGGAGGGGGTTAGTCGACCGATGCACATTTTTATTTTTTCGCATGTCGAACCGAGAAAGACCGTAGAATCCCTGACGCGCAATCGTCACGCGTTCTCTTATCGAAGTTTATAGCGAACGATCTCGTCGCGACGACGACGATGAACAATCGTCGTGATTCTCGGCTAAATTCGTTGCGTATTTTCATGAATAATCTTTTGGACATTTTGGATGCCTGATAATGATGTCATCAATCGCTGTCGAGATCATAATTTGTGGGGGATGTTGCGGTTATTAGAGATGTTCGATCGGCCAGATAATTAGGGTGAGAAAATAGTGTACACGCTATATCATTTTGCGCATATACAGCAGAGGGAAGAGCCTAATCGTATTATTACATCATAAAATCTCAATGATTTGTCAGTAACTCTAAAGAAGTCTTATTTATACATATGTATTTACATGCAAAATTTGTAATTAGATAAAGCTAAATAATATTTCTTATTATTGAAATGAGATGATAAAAAATTATTATTAATGTATGGAAGTTAATATATTTCTTAAAAAGCGCACACTGTCCAAGGCCTGTTGTCTAAAATTTTCTTAATTTGAAATTAGATTTCATTTTTGGCTTAAAATAAAGTTTATGACGTGTAGATTATGAATATGCAAGTTTCCAGATCGAATCGTTTAATTTTCATTCTTATAAAAATTTTAATTTTCATCTTTAAAAAGCTTATTTTACCTGAAAGTCATTTTCTCTGAAACAGTAATCACATACATATGCTCGCGTTATAAACTTTATTTTAAGCAAAAATAAAGTCCAATCTCGAGTTGAGAAAATTTTTGGCAACAGTTGTCCACACTCTTTAAGCTGTATTATTATTTAATATGTTTGAAAATTTCAAATAATTTAATTTAATATTAAAATTCTTTATTTTTTTCATTTTGGAATAATAAGTTTTGAAAATTTGTTTTTATATAATATGTAATAAATTCTTTTAGTAATTCTGTATAAAATGTTAATTTAATTTCTAGATTGTTATCAATAATTTTGCGTAATTTGATTTGTGTACATCTTATGTGAAACACTATTGTTAATTATTAATTATTGTTAATTATTGTTAATTATTTTAAAAAAGCTAAGATTATATTTTTTGCGTATTAGATATACTCGTATGTTTAGCAGAATATATTCGTAATAGAAGTAATAGCTTGCGCTTAAATTTGAGATTTACTTTTTGTCGCGTGAAACGAAGTTGGAATACAATCAAAATTTCTGATAAAGACGAAAAGAAATCCGATTCATTTGGCCGGGAAACGCTTGGCCGGTTGCCCTAACGCGACACCCCTTTTAATCACCAGAAATGTCTACTAAAAGCACTCGAAGCCGCTCGAAAACATCGGGACGACCCACAACTTTAATCTTTCCCTGTTGTTAGTGCTCTACGAATGTCTGGATGTTCGTTCCGTTTAAAAGTCATATTTGTTTCATAAAGGGAACGTGCTACGAGTGGAAACCACACGCTCTTTACCCCGATTTACGCATGCATTTCCGAGACGAGGGCGGGATTCCCCTAAATTTCTTATACGCATGTATTTGCTGTGGATTTACAGAAAATAATGCAGATTATTCTTGTACTGTCAATCTTGCATTACAAATAATCCTCGTTCTCTAAAAAATTGATAATGATATATAATTGATATGTAGAATAATTGAGAATAATAATATTTAATTTAATAATAATATTTAATAATATAATAACATTTAATTTAATAAAATATTTGTGTCATAAATGTAATCGAAAATTTTGTTAAGGAAAACACAGTGAATTTTTATTTTTTTGAGATTAGTAATTATTTTTTAGAATTATATTTCACTTCATATAAAATTCTCAATTTATATAAAATTTGTCTTTAATTAAATGAAAACATGACACACATTTTGATCTAATATAACAACTGTTTTTTTTTAATTCTAGACACAACTTAGTTCTCTTTTAATTATAAAGTTTATAAGTAAAACCTTAATTTAATTATAGAATTGCGTTTTCTCGCTGAACTAACTTATGGGCTATGCGGTAAAATGCGGTTGTTGTGATGTCCGTTTGATCAAACTTCTTGTATAAGAGATACGATTGAACTTCTTGTATAAGAGACGTAATTATATTTCTCTAATTATATATTGTCGCAATCTATTTAAATCAAGAGTGTACAAATAATTAAGTTAAGCTGATACAGCATGTTATTATCATCTCTTTTTCTCTGTGTTCTCTTTTTTAATACTTAATCTTTTTAAAATAACACATTGCATGAGATATTTTGTTAAAAAACTACTATTTTTTAAAGCGATATGATTGATAACTATGATTGATATCTATTTATGCGTCTCTCTGAGAAAATGGCGGAATATCTTTGAAGTACATTGTCCGTTGCATAACGTGTGGATGCAATTATCAAGTATATCCATTAACTTTCGAAATAAATTTTATTGCCAAATGGCGAATGGGCAAAATCTGACAGGACGCACGTGCTCGCGCGTCAGATCGCGTCTACTTTTGAGAAATACCGGTGGCAGATTGCGTGAAGTTTATCCATTGCGGTGGAAGACAAATCGATGCAGGAGGAAAAGGACCCTCTTAGGTACATCGGTGGCTGACAAACTGACCAAAGCCATCCTCCCGCGACCCTCTCGGCCGCCACATTATCGGAAGCCTGTGGACAGCGAGACCATTTATACTGTTAAAAGTCCGACGATAGAATGGGAGAAAGAGACCATGAGACAAAGAGAGAGGCTAAAACGAGATGAAATCGTTCTCCATTTGATAGCGATACGAGCGCAGTTTATTTGCGCAATGGCTGGCTTCCAAATCGCCAATAGCAATATTATCTATCCACATGTATTAGCGACAATCCGTTTTATTTTAATCCGTTGAAAACTTATAAGTAATTTAATCACGCGGATTCTGTGTATATTTTAAAGCTGTTTCATAGTAATATCTTATAAATTCATAGTAATATCGTCTTTATTATCTGCGAAAAGAAATTATTCTCTATTTATTAATAACACATTTATTAATTTATTACATACAAAATTACCTAGAGACGTCACTTGTAATAATAATAATAATAATAATAGCAAAAAATTGTTGTGCAAAAAAAGGCATTAGAACAAATTAGAAAAGTTTGATTCAAATATTTTAAATTATATTATTTATTTATTGTTTGAAACAAAGTATCATTAATATCAATGAATCTCACATTTCTCTGTTTTTCATCGCAATCTACGCGAATAATTCCTTAGCTTCGGAATCAGATCTAGATAATTTTACAAAGGCGATTCGCTTGAGATAATCAGCGAACAGAATGTGTCCCAGGCAGTCCGCTTTAACCCGGCGGCAATATGGCTGAACGAAATGGAGTGGAATGCCTGCTTGGGTGCCGGATGGAGTGAGTACGGTCGGCGTAGTAGTTGGTGGGCTATAATAACGTATAAAGTAATTAAGGACATCGGGCGACAGCGGGCGGAGGTGGAGGACGACACCGGAGAGGACGATGAGGATCCGGACCAGGGGGAGGGCAGGCAAGGCAGGCAGGCAGGCAGGCAGGAAAACGGACAGGTTAGGGAATGCGACATTTACATAGTAATTAAATCGCGGGAGCAAGTGGGGCCGTTGGGGGAGATACCGGTGCTCGAGCAATTACAGACGCATTAGATTGCGGTAAGCACTTGTTTATGGCCCTCCCTGCCCCTCTCCGCTCTCTTCGCTCTCCGCACTCGATTCTATTTCGGCCATTTCTATTGTCTAAAGCTTGCTCTCTTTTACTCCTCCTCCTCTTCTCTTGCTCTTTATTTTTCGAGCCACCCGCTACTGCGATGCACTAGTTTTGCACTTTATAGCGAAAGCACGTTTCGCTTCTTTTTCAAGTATTAAACGAACGCGAATTTTTAGAGAGTGAAAAGAACTTGGAGGAATGAGACGAAGATGTACATCAGGTTGTTATAAAATTACAAGAATTATTTCATCAATTTGTAAGTAGAAAATATGTTAGAATATGAGGAAATTTTTTTTCTTAAGTTTTACTTTATAGAATTCATTAGTTTATTAATTATAATTATGATTAAAGTAAAAATTTGTAACTATTTTTGTTATTGATTTTATTGAAGATAATAATAGTTGATATCTACAATTTTAAATCATAATGAAATAATATAATTATTCTAAGATAACATTAGATTTTACTTCAGCAATCGCTATCATTATTCTAGTTTACTCTGTATTCCTCTAATGTTTTATTAATAGTTGCGTACTTCGCTTGAGCGGTTTTATTTTCAGGAACCCCCGCGACTAGAATATATACTGATAGATACTGATATTTACTGATGTACGCACGTGTTAATTCACTGTCCCATGATGGCCGACACGGTCAATCGCTCCCCTACTACTGGCTTACGCTCTCCTTAATCCTGTATTCTCGAATCAAATCATTTGATCCTAGTTCGACCACAAACCCCTTTTCGTATCGTTTAAGATTCAGACTTTGCCACGGATTTAAATTCGACTTTAGATCCTGGCTTTCTTTGAGTACGAATATCATTTGAATCTTTAAGTGCTATCGCGGAGAATCCATTCTTGATATAATAAAAAAAGATTTCAAAAAACAACAAGAATGATCTTCTATTGTAACAAAAGAGGTAATATCGAAATAAAGAAAATTGAGTAATGAAAAAGCTCAATGTTCTGTTTTGCGTGAAAAATTAGCACGACTTCTTAATCTATGTATCATTGGAAGACATTTCTAATTAGACCATTTAACACACCTATTTTATGGAATAAATATAAGAATCTAATAAAAATAAAAAACCTTAAAACTTTTTTTTATAAAATTAGATAATTTTTTAGAAATGTTACTCTTCTCTTATTTATCTTTGCATCAAGTCTTTACGATTCACAAAATTGCTTCCCCCTATCTCGTTTCAACCAAGTCGAACGGTGGCGCTTAATATAAAAGCGTGCCAGGCGAGAGATTCCTGAATTATTAATTATAATGAACAACAATCGAGTGACGCCAGGCCACGGGCGGCGGCGGCGGTGGCGGTCGTCGGGCTGCATTTATCTTAATGACATCACAGCGTGATGCACGAGCGGTTGAAATGTTAAGTAACGATATTAATAAATAGTAGAGTCAGTGCGTGCAACGCGCGGCACAAATGCCGATCGGGGAGGGGGTTGGAACCCCTCGCAGCCGCGAATCCGGGGCTGCGGAACCACGCACTCACTCACGCACGCGCGCGCGTGTTTCATGTGTACGCGCGTACCCCGGGTGCGAGAGAGGGTGTCGTGAGTTATGAGCGCTCTGTGATATCGATGCATCAATTTGACTAAACGAAGGATTAATTTAATAACAAGTCAGCGGATGAGTCGTCGGATGATGTATAGAAGGAGGGATGAAAGAGACGTGTTTCGAGAGGGCGAGGGAAAGGGGGGGATATATGGACCCACGACGTGTTCTTTGTACCGCCCACTTATGGTGGGTGCTTGATACTATGTAAACACGCATTTCATCCGAGGAGAGAGAGGAGAAGCGCTGCTCATATGGCGAGATTTCACGCCCTCCCCCTGTTCAACGAGATTTTTGACATTATTCTATTCACGTTTTGTGATTTAGTATCATAATACAAAATATTGTGTTAGTCAAATATGTTATTTTGATATAAATAGGGAATTATGAAGATATAAATTATTTAATAATAATAATAAGAGAAAAATTTTAATGCTCCTCTATTATAATGATCCTTTATCTTGGGAATAAATAAATTAATATAATTTATGTCTGGATAAGTAAAAACCTTTAATTTATCGAAAAACATTTCACAATTTTTTGAAAGATTTATCAAAAAAAATGAATCTATGCAAAACAGTTTTTATCTTATAGGAGCCTGTATAATCTTGATCTATATCCTTTTTCAAAACCTAACATAATAATTAATTAATTGTGTGCATCTTACATTAGATACTTATATTATCTACAATCTATGCTTATCAGGTTTTTTTTAAGAACTTTTGTCTCTTTATGAAGCTTGAATGACGAAAGCATTGTCTTATCGATGTGGACAGGGTATTCCGTGTATACAACGCAATAGTACATGGAATGAGAAGTCCCCCCTCTCTCCGAAACTGTTCTCCTCTAATAATACAAGGAATCGAGCGCTCGTGCAATCCACTCTGAAACGTTTCGCCAATACGCGGAACAGCGGGTGGCGCAGAGAAGTAGCGACAACGGCAGCACGAGAGGGAGGGTTGGAAATCACTTTCATCGCGACGTAATGTTACTAAGCGACAACTTCTCTCGCACCCTCTATCTGTCATGCCAATTAACCAGCCCTCCTCTCTAGCCGTCATCTCTTACAGGCCTTTCTCTCTCTCTCTCTCTGTCTCTCTCTCTTTCTCTTTCTGTCTCTTTCTCTCTCTCTCTCTCTTCGAGAAGAGCCATTGGCCAGGATTTATGCGACCCTTCAGAGCGATATATTTTTCACGATTACGATACTTCTCGGGTCAATGGATTATATGATATTCCGAGTACGGGGTGCATCTCAAGGTGCAGCGAGAGAAACTTTTAATGAGGGGCATTAGTCGTGGAGATCCGTTCAAAATGGTGCAAAACTTGCGTGAGTGAGAAGAACGGATAAGAGGATAAGAGTGCCTTTTGCATTAAAATGGAAAAATGAGCCATACAGTTGTCTAAGTGTGTTAAATATATTGTTGTGAGAAAAATTTATCATATTTTATTTTTAAAAAGTTTGTTCTTCGGAAATGTATGTTTGCATCTTTCATTTTATAATTTTTTTCAAATTTTAAAAGGTAGTCATAGATAAATATTATTTCAGAACATATCAATAAATGATCAATTATTTAGCAGGAAAATTTGAAACGACATGCCTCATAAAAATAAAAATAAATTCTTGTAGAATGAAAGTTTCCTTCATCCATGATTACTTTTAAAGATACCATAATTATAAAAAATATCACACACTAAGAACGATCTTTAGTAGCAGGGAGAAAAGGGAAGAGAGCCTTAAGTGTGACGGATTAATCGCCAAAGAATCTCTTCGTAGCCGCCATAAGGCGCGGGATAAAACACACGCGCGCACTTTCGCATCCCGGCGATGACGCAGGGAAAAAAGATACAGGAAGCCATGATAGCAAAGATAAAGAAGCAAAGGGGAATAAGAGTGAGTGCCAAGAATGAGCGGAGAGAAAGAAAGCGAGTCGGTGGTCCGAGAAAGCAGGAGAGTGATATCGTAAAGTAAGTTCGTGACGTGGATGGCCACCTCGGGCTCTCCTAATGGACAATAACCGCGATATATCATCTCATCCCGCAGGATTCTCCTTCTCTTCTCCCCCTTCTCTCGGCGCAACTGAGTGGCTATTTCCGTTTCTGTATCGCGATTTTAAGCATAACTATAAATACGCTGTATATTTGTACAGTTATGTGTCACGCACCATTATGACGTGATCGTTGGACGATGTCGAGCTTTATTTTATAGAGAACCGACGAATTAAGGGAAATCTAGAGTTTGGAGTTTATTTTTCAAATTTTATAATTTATTATTAATTATACAATTTTTTTTTTATTTTTGAAGTCATGAATTATTTTAAAAATTAAAAAAAGATTCTATTTCATTTTATGTACTGTTTCTTTTCTATGTTATTTTTCATATTATTGTTTAAAATATAATAATGTCACAATCGTTTGTTCAATTTTACTGAGATTTATTATGAAATATTCATTTTTTCTTATTGTCATTAATCTTTATCAATTTTTTATCATTAATATACTTCCTTGTTTATTAAGAGATAATATCAGAATTCATAATAGGACAGTTTCTATGGTTTTCACTTGAGAAGAATGAAATTGCGTTGAATGGGATGCGTACAGCGGTTTCGTGAGCGTTGGCGGAAGACGTCGCGACGCTCTTCGCGCAATCGCAAACGCAACGCTAACAATGCGATCGTTTGAAATTCAGTTAAAGGGCGTCCCTTCAATTACGGGGCGTCGGACGCCGGCGCCAGCGCCGGCCGCATCAATAAAAGATAGACACGGCATATACGAGACTGCATATCCCGCCGACGCTGCATTATCAGCGAACGTCAAATCGATTAGCGCGATTAATAACAGCAAGCTGCGGCGGTCTTGGGAATTCGCGCTCTCTGACGTTCTCTCTTTTATTATTAAATCCTCTCGTAATCGGACGAGATTTCTAAATCATTTTGTCAGATCTCATACGTTCGTCTTTCTCGACGAAAAGATGGCGAGATAATTATGCAAATAAATTTAGTTAAAGTAAGATGAAAACACGATCCTTTCGACTAACCATAACGCGAGTTTCAAGACCACCATCATATTGTGCATATTAAAAGAAAACAGGCTTAATGTTTTTATATTTTTTTAAATATAAATAGACATCTTATTATAAATAGATATCTTATAAATCTTGTAAATAGATTGTTTGTTAAAATATAGCTCTTATAGAGTATCTTTGTGAAATAAGATAAGGAATATTTTTCTCTCGCAGCGATTCGTACGAGACACCTCTTATTTTAAATGAAGCAATCCTCGTTTCATTGGCGTCACATTTACGGGCTAATGAGCAAACCGAAAGAAAATTCCTCCCGCGATTCGCATGGAATCGCGCATTTAGCTTCGAGAAACGAGACAGAACGCGATATCGACAGAGAACGAAGGATCCATCCATCGCCTTCGGCACTGACGTACGACGAAAAAAGGCTCGTAAAAAAGGCGAATCAATCATAAAGTTAGCCTTTTATTCCGCAAGAGATCGAATAAGAGAACGCTCGCGCGCGCAACGGGCGCAGGGGGAGAGGGCGGCGAGCAAGAGGGGGGGGGAAGGGAAAGAGAAACGGAATATAAAGTTACGTCACACGTTTATTTCGTTCCCGTTGATCCAATAAAAGTCCCAATAATAATTTCGGATGTTTTCCGATGCAACATGTTTGATTTAGTGTCGGACATTTTGTGATCGCATATCTGCCTCGTAAATCTCGTCGCGGTGGCGCCACTGCATAAAAATATCAAACGTCGATGTGTCCCGCGTTCAACCCCAATCCCGGGCGGTAAAATATTGCCCGCGATTCCGCGCGACGGAAATAGCCTTTCATGCCCCGCCGCCTGATAATTCCAGAATTTCGCAGATTTATATCCCGGAAAGGTTATAGAAGATACGCGCTCGCTCGCGCCCGATCGCGCCCGTTATTATTAATCGCCGCGCGTAACGATAAAGTGGGACGTTTAATTTTTAAAAATTGCCCTCCCCTAACGAATATCTCTGGCCGTGCCGGCCAGCATCCACCATGGCTCCACCGCTCGCGCTGTCCGGAAAAATATACGTCAAGATTATGCCGGCCGATTCGAGTACAATGTCGCGATCGAACGGTCGATCGGGCCGCGCGCGTGTCGTGATTGAAAATAAAAAGAGTAGGAAATAAAAAAAAAAAAAGCTGCGAGAAAAATACAATCGCACCACTTTGTGGCACGTGATTTTGATGGCGGGCGTATATCAGCGCTCCGATGGTTGCGATCGTAGTCCCGATGCCTATAATGGCAGCTGATAGCTGTAGTGTATGTTATAGAGTACGTTAAGCTCTGGGCGGGGTAATTGCAACATATCGTTTCTGGCATAATCTCTTACAAGTAATATAAAAGCTAATTTATAACGTAAATTGTAACGAGTTGTGCGATTAGTATCAATCTAATATCTAATAATTGATAAAGTTTTCTTTAAATATATATATTTTTTTTGTTTGGCAATGGCGCGTTCTCAGTAGACTCTCAGTTTTGCCAAATGGACCGAAATAATCTAAGAGCAAGAATGAAAAGATAAGCTCCTTTCTTCTCGATTCGCGCAATGATACTCCGAAATGAAACGATAGCATGTACGATCTAATGCCAAGAAGAAAATTATTCCGATGTGCATCTGCGATTTTACTTATTCTGGAGAATTTTATTATTGGCTTTTGCTCAAACACTATATGACAAATTTCTTTGTTATATTTTTGGTCATTGCCAAAAAATTAAATTTAAACTGTATTGATTAAAATCATACATTGGAAATAATCAGAGAATTAATTGTGTAATGAGGAAAGGGGAGGGAATGAGTACATTACTATCCTTTCCCTCGATGATAAATATTTCAGGCATTCTTTTTTAATAATTCTACGATAAACGTTTGATTAATAGTCGTGATTTCTTAACGATTTCATGATGACTATTGATTTTATCATTAGACGATACTGCAACTCATTTATCTCGCTGTTAATTATCCCCATTTATCTTATGTTCTCTAATGTATCTTTTATTATCCAACCTTTATTATCCTATGATACTTATATGATAATCTCATGATTTTATTTTTTCACATAACACAAAGGCAAAAGAAAATATGGGAGTTAATAACAAAATGTTAATAAGAAAAGTAAAATCGCAATCGTATTAATCCAAATCGATTACTCAGATATTACTATTTTAGCAGCAACACTTATAGTTTTCATTAGCCAACAGTTGCGTTATATTCGTTGTATTCTCGACAAAAATTTAATTCGAGCTACTTCGAACTCAAATAAACGGAGCACAGGATTCTTTTTCGGGATTCCTGGCCAAACTCGTCGATACTACATATATTGGTTCACATCTAACACGGTGCTTGAGACATGAATACGTAAAATTTCGTATAAAAAATGAAGATCAAATTTCGCAATTCGCAAAATAGAAGATTCTATCGTTTAAGCATCAATATCATTTATCTTGGCAAATCTATTTATCTTTTTCACGTATTAGATATTAACAAGAAGAATAAAGTGACAGCGTCTAATTCTGAAATAATGACACCTCCAGGGTGCGAGAAGGGTTGCTTAGACGTGAAGATTATTGAATTGCACGAGACAATGCGAATAGAGCGCACTTCCATTGGAATATTAAAATAATCTGCCATTACTTTAATAAATCTGTCCCCCCGCGTTTTCCAGCGCTCCGCTCTCGAGTACCTCTCCTTCTGCCTCATCTTCTCACCCTACCGTTCTCCTCGACCCGCCTTCTCGAGCTCCTTTGCGCGAGTCAGGCAGTCGCAGATGTCACTGTACCCCTAATGAGCGCGCTATTTTTCACGAGTATTTTTATCCCGTTTATTGGCTGCCCGCTTCACAAACTGTCGGCTGGATATTAATCATCCGGCTCTTACAACTCTGGTTTTATTTCTTCTAAGGATAAAGAATGGTAGAGGAGCAGCGAGGAAAATCGAGGGGACGAGAGCGCTCTCTCCTGCCTCCTTCCGTCCCCTTTCTGTCTTGCTCTTTTTCGCTGTTCCTTCATTAATGTTATTAAACCGGCCTCCACAGACGCCGCCTCGCTTGCTATGACTCCACCTCACGACTTACAACCGACCTTTCGCCGATTTTGGTGAATCGAAACGATCAGAGCTTCACATGAATTGTGAAGGATGCAGTATACTTCGCTACTATTTCGTTCGAAGGCATCTACACGTTTGAGACGAGCGAGTCTTTCAGATTCAGCAACGCAGTCAAGATATCGCTTACCTCTTACGATGTCGTTTAAATATATTCAAATGTAGCTATCGAGAATCATTTAATTTATGTGTATAATGTTATACACACATTATTTTTTATTATTATTAAAATGACATAAGCATAACCAGCATCAATACTTCTGCAGTTAGCATTTCTGTTACTTTTAATTTATATTTCGCTAAAAAATGCTATCTTAAATGATTTATCACTCTAAAAACACAATTACAGAATTATATATTTTTTTACTCTGTTAATTTGTTACGAATTTATATTTTTTGTTTATCATATATACTTACCCATATCTCGCAACTATTAAATTCTTTTTTCCTGTACAAAGAAAATTTTTCAATATAGCATTGAAAATAGGATCACTACGTGTTTTTTCATAGATTAACATAGGCTAAAAGTCTACATCTTCTACATTTCTATGTCTGTCGTAAAAATGTCCTCAGATTTGTCTGATGAACATACAATACGAGAACACCGTTTGAAGTATCTTAAGAAAATGAGTATTCTTTACTTTTGATTGTCAGTTCATGCATACTAATTATATTTTTTCTTACCAATCCGAAATTCGATAAGGAGAAGATGTAAAACCAGGCAGACAAGACAAGCGGATTGGAACGTCGTCTAATTATTAACAGCAATAATTTTTGTTCCAAAATAAGTGTATCATACCACGCCGAATTGTACCTATATGCAATCATTTTTTTTCTTTTGATTAGAAAACATTTTGATTAAACAAATATATAGCAATAAAATAAGAAAAACTTGCTTTTTTATTATAATTTTATTAAGTAATGTCATTAGGGAAAATCATTTATACGATATTGGAAAATTATAATATTATTCATAAATATATTCATAAATATATTCGTAAATCTTGTAAATATATTTGGCAATATTTATAATTATATTTATAATTATATTTATTTGGCAATAATTATAATTATATTTTTTATAAGTTTACGAATAAATGATTGTTGAAATAAATTCATAACAAGTTGATTTTTTACATAATAAAAGATTCTTTTTATTCGTCCCAATTTTTTTTTTAATTTATGTTTTTCTTTCAGAATTAAAAAATTGGCATCAAAAATATACTTATCAAAAATATACTACTCACACTTTTTCACATACATTCGAGCTCTTATCTGTGACTTTGTCTCCCATATAATTATGCATAAACATATGACACAACAACATGGAAGTTAAAATGATAGATCTTATAGCTTGCTCAATTTTAACAGCAGATAGTATCTGAAAGACTTGTTTCAACATTTTTATTACATTTCGAGATTGTATTCATCTCACGCTTTCATTATCAATATATCTATATTAACGCACCTGTAATGCCTGTCAATAATATAAATCCTACGAGATCCATTAGACACGGTACTGTATAATAACTATTGATTGTACCAATGAATCTTGTAATATAAAAAGGTTATAAATGTTAATTGAAATTATAACGCGAGGAAAAAAATGTTTTTGATACGTAAAAATAAATATATAAATAAAATAAAATATATAAATAAATACATTAATATACGATTTATGATTAGATAATTCACCAATGTTTATTTTTTTTGTTAGGAAATAGTTTTAGGCGATAGATGAATGATAAAATAAGAAAAATGCAACAATATTAATTAATGATTAATTATGATTAGCATTATTTAAATGAATAGCTTCTTTGTTGGCTGAAATCAATAAAAACAGAGAATGAAAGAGAACAGAGAATATAAAAACAAAGTAGCATTATTCAATTATCACTTATTATTTTTAGACTTTGCTTTCTTGAAAGCTTTTGCATTTTTAAATATATATTATAGTCTGCCTTTGTGCCGTTATTGTAAAATGTAGATTGCTCATAAAAGGGGCACATTAATTTATTAGATAATATGTATGTCGAATGAAAATACAAACTCTATAATGTTGTTATGTAGCCGTACAAAAACAGTTATCTTTTCACAATTTATTTTTGTTTCACAAAATAAATTGCATTTCTTCCTATTTCCTCTATTTCCGACAGTACAGAATAAGCGTTCCGCGCGATACCTGTCAAATTTAACCAGTTATTTTTCTCATATAACTAACTTTTTTTCGATTAATATCCTTTTTCTAATATATTTATCTTTTAAAAAAATTAAATGATTGATTATCGCAAAAAAAAATAGATAAAATAATAAAATAATAAAAATTAATATAATACAAGAAGAAAAATGTATTTTTATGATAATTATTTTCATAAATGATATTTCTATTACTATTCGATAATATATATATATATATATATATATATATATATATATATATATACTATTCGATACTATATATATATATATATATATATATATATATATATATAGTAATTCACATAGAGAGATGAGCTATATATTCTACTTTTTAATTCATATCATATTATATTAGTAATTTATAAATTATTCTTGCACAAATAGTAAAATTTGAAGAGTTATTTCTTACCCCAGCAATTCGCACATCGCGCAAACATGTTGCGTAAAAACCACGAACAGAGTAGAACAGGCCATAGATATTAATGGTGTGACAAAGCTCATAATGCATATATAAAATCGAATAAAGTAAAAGTATCGGTCTTCATCGATAAACAATTCAAAACGCATATACGATAGTTGTATTCGCGGGCGGGATTCATTTATAGGCGATATGATGTCCAAAATCTCTGGCGTAAACAGCCATACACTATATATCGTTATGGCTAGATAGTAGAAACCTATAAAATTTCATGATTAATATAAATACGATAAAATATAAGGTTTTTAGTAAAATATAAAATTTTTCTAATATCACATTTTTATCATATATATGGCAAAAATAAATTTTTTATCATATATATGGCAAAAATAAATTTCGAAAGCAATGATAATAAAGCTACGTTAATATTTCATTTTTCTAACATTTCATATTCTTCTATTTTTTCATAATCATTTTTCTTAGTCAGAAATTGTAATACGTATATGGAAAAATTATATAAATTTTAATTGAACTAGCACATTGAACATAAACTGTTAATAAAAATTGTTAAAAAAGTTAGATTCTATTTTCAATTATTTTCATTATAAGTTTTTTATGGCTATGTATTCATTGCCGATAATGAAGAGAACACAATAGTCTTGCAATATCATGTATGGAAATATATCTGCAATTTTATAGGCAGAAACATTCGCATTTTCTACGGATAAAACAAAATTTAACATTTTTCTTACTGAAATAACCAAGCGTCCATAATTTTGTGGTTTCAGCATGTTCATACATGATTTTGATTTCATCGTGCGTCTTTTGCAATGCCCAGTCGTCCCACATATATTCGAATAATTTTTTAAGCTGAAAAATAAAATCATTAACAATAAATGATTACATGTTATTTAAAAAATATAAAGGAAAATAAATCCAGATAAAAAAAATCTGCGTTCCATTTGTTTGGTTATCCATCGATTTATTAGCATCTTAACAATCGAATTTATATTCTAAAGAAATTTATTTTTTATTATGACATATTAGTGTTATTTTTATTCTATTACAAATATTTTATTTCGCATAATTATTTCTACATGTGATAGAAAAGTAACAATAAAGAAATTACTTAATTACAAATTTGATACGCGCATTCTATGTATAATTTATATTCATTATTTATATTTCATAAAAATTGTTTATATATATTTAAAAATTAAAATAAAAATTCTGTCAAATATTAAGTATATATTATGAAATATAAGTAATGATCGACTGAGCTTACTTTGTCTATAAATCTGATACGTAAATACATTTGCATCATGAAACCTAATGTAGGTAAAATCATTGGTAATACACTGGTTAAGAATTCCAGAGTAAGTTCAGATGTAAGAATAGTCATCATCTAAAAACATATTATTAATTATTGATAAAAACAAGAAAGAATGGACAATATTTGTCCGAAAATAATTATCGAGAAAGATAGTTTGACTAAACTCCAATATAATCCAATATATCCATTCCAAATATCATCAAATTCTCAAGTATAAATTCCAAATTTAAACAAATTCGACAAGATATAGTATTATAATATTTAATTATTAAGTTTTAATTCTATTAAAACTTAGTAATTAAATATTAAAATATATAAAATTTTTAAAATTTTTTTTAATCAATATTTAGAAACAATTTATATAAATATTGTTATATAATTATATACACACACACATATGTATGTATAATACGGAAAATAAAATATATAATTGCGATTACCTGAATAAATGCAGATATTAGCAAGACAGCAAAGTTAATAATTCTCATCAAATAAGCACTCCATTCGCTTTGATAAGGCCACAGTCCGGTAACAAATAGAAGAAATCGATTCAATTTAAAGTAACGTTCTACGAGATGTTCCATTTATTTCAAAGGATGTAAACAGACTGACTATTAAATTGAGAATTCATCATTGATCGTCACTTTGTTACTATAGTCGTATTCCCCCTTTTATTCAATTATTCTTATTATTCATTTCTTTGGTTCACTTTCGCGACATTATCAAGTGAATTATTTATAAGGAAAGTGCACGCGCATTTGTTACAAAGCAAAAATTTTTCAGAGGCGTTCGAGGAATTATTTGACAGCGCGCGTACGGTATTCGAATAATATTATGGGAAAGGAAACACCGGTGGTTCGAGGGTGAAAATTATCTTTATTTCGTTTCTTTTGCGTTAGTTTTCCGCGTAATTATTTTTCACTACGGTAATTTTGCGATTATCTTTCAACTATTATGGAGTATAAAGAATAAAATAGCGAAAAAGAGGGTAAAAATATTCGAAATAAAATAATATATCCTAGTATATTTCGCACATAAGTATAAATAACGATAAAGTAGTCAATTATTTTGGCTTTTCTATGATCAGTTTTTGAATATCTAGACACAGAGCAAACCCGTAATAGTTTCGTAGACTTTATGTCATAGATACATTATTAGGATTTCATATGTAGGTATCTCCTATAGACACACATAGATTTTTTCCATAAATAAAAAATAGTAGAAAGTATGAGAAAAGTACTGAGAAAAAAGCGAGAAGAACATTCTTTCTCTTAAACTCTCTTTCTCTTAAATTTTTAAAAATATTGCTTAATTTTAAATAATAAACCATTTTTATTATTATAATATTAAAATAATTTAAGTAACTTTTATGTTTGCATTATTTACAGATTACGTTTCGTTTTAATGTTACTTTATATATTCTAATGTGTTCTATTTATCTATAAGAAATTATAATGTTTGGTTAATGTACGTTACAAATTTGTTTCAATTATTATACATATTACATTCAAATTGACACGTGTACATATTTTTTTACCTGCAAATCACTCCAATATCTTTTTTATCTGAAGAAATATTTTTGATATTGTATTAATCAGTGCACATAAGATCAGTGCGTATTGAATACAATATTCTACACAATATTTTAGCATCTATAGTTTGTCTTTTCTTTACATTATTTCAGCATCTACAGTTAGCGAATATCCTCATACTTTTCTCATAAACATGCAATAGGAGACCCCCATTTGAAGTATCTTTGGAAAACATATATTTTTTATTTTTTATTGTTGCTTCGCACGTGACAAATAGGACATATTATTTTGTTACCATTTCGAAACTTGGCAAAGACATCGCATAAAATTTGCAGGCAGTCAAGACGAGCGGACGGAATCGTCGACCCATTATTAGCAATAATGATTTTTGCTCCGAAACACTTGCATAGTACCAAGCAGAATTGTATCTGTAAGAGACCATAATTCTTGTATTGTAAAAACAGTTAAATTAAAAAATTCTTGATTAACAAACTAAAAAAATTAATTTAATTTAATTAAATAAAAATTTTAATTTAATTAAATATTAATACAAATTTTACATGGAATACATCGTTGCTTTTTTGCCAAAATCATAATTTTAAACATAGATACTTAAAATTATTTATATATAATATTATTATCTTAAATATTTTCAGATAATTTTAAGAAGTTACATAAAAAATTCCTATTTAATTAATATTTTTTTATATTTATTAGTAGTTTATTTTAATTTTTCTTTTTTTATACATCTTTACTATTTTGTGTGTGTGTGTGTGTGTATGTGTGTGTGTGTGTGTGTGTACATACACATACTTTAAGTATAGATCTTTCAACATGTTACTATGAAATATATTGCTTACACTTTCTCACATATGCTAGAAGTCATATCCGTGACTTTCTGTCCCATATAATTAGGTATAGCTAGATAACATAGTGATGCAATTATTAAACCAATTGATGCACAAGCTCGCTTTACATTCTCGAAAATAGTTAATATCTAAAAAAGTAGCATTTTGATAACATATAAAACTCGACACATTTCCATTCTTTTTTTTTATCAACATACCTGTATTAACCAAAAACTTATTGTAATCACTACTCCTACGAGGTCCATTAGAAATGGTATTGTATGACAAGTTTCGATCGTATTAACGAATCTTGTAATATGAAAGTCATGTACATGTTAAAACGGCACATAGAATATTTCTTGTATATCGATATAAATAAATAAATAAATATGAACATTTGTATGATTAAAAATTTGCAAATGCTTAATTTAAAATTATCTTAATTATAAAATTGTTTTAATCGACAAAGAGAATATTATTTCTTTATATAAATTTATTATCAAAATTTATTATCAAAATTTATTATGTACAAAACTTATTAATATAATTTTTATTACATATAAAGTGATTTAAAAAATCAATATTAAAACGCGATCTTCATATTATTTAAATTGATATTAATAATAATTCCATTATAAATTATAATTATATAAAAACAAATATAAGTTATAATAATATAACAAATATAAATTATAAATTAAAATTATATAAAATTATATAAATTAAAATTATATAAAACAAGAGCAAGTGAAAGTTACATTGTTCAGTTATCACAATAATTACTTTCTAACTTTTTTTATTTTTAATAATTTTGCCTCTTTACGCAGATTATTTATAAAAAATTAGATCGTGCTAATGTATTAGATAATATGTATAAAACATATTAAATCAAATGAAAGTACAAACTCTATAACGTTGTAATGCAGTTGTACAAGAACGACTATATTTTTGCAACTTATTTTCGTCTTGCGAATTAACTCACCCTCCACTTTATCCTCGATAATGTAAAATAAGCGTTCTGCGCGATACCTGTTAAAATTATCAGTAACTTTACTTTTTTTGTATATACAATCGAATTTGCTAAAATAATATCTTTCTTATAATAAGTGAAAGAAATAAAAAAATAAACTATTACTTACAAAAAAAATAGAAAATAAAAAATAATAAATAATTAGGAAAATGTAAAAAGGAATGTATTTTTGACATTTATTTTGCAGATAAAATAAATGTCAAAAATACATTCCTCTTTACATTTTCCTTTTTACTGTCTCATATATCATATATTAAGTTATTTATGCACAATATATTAAGTTATTATGCACGATATATTAAGTTATTTATGCAAGAATTAATAAAGCAGCTGTCACTCTATTTTCTAATAATCTTTTAAAGAAAAAATTAATTGCGAGGAGCAATTTCTTACCCTAGTACTTCGCACATGCTGCAAACGTGTTGCGTGAGAACTAGATATAAAGAGGAACTGGCAAGAAAAACTAATGGTACAAGGAAAAGCACGATACACACGCAGGACATTATAAGGTAAATATATCGCTCTTTATCGAGATAAAATTCCATATGAATGGCTTCTAGTCGTTGGCTAGATTTGTTCACAGGCAATATAACGAAAATCTCCGGCAAAAACATGGATATAGCCATTGCCGTTACAATGATGTATAATAAAACTGAAAATTATCGTAGATATAAATTTTTTAGTGTAATTTTTATGTCAATAGCCATTTTGAAAAAATATAAATTTTAAAAATAGCATGCGATATAGGAATGTGCAATTATACTGTTTCTTCATAAGACGATTTTCGTTCAGAGATTGTATTATATATATTCGAGGAACACAAATGAGAGGGTTAAATTGCGTATAAATGACATATTAAGCGTAAATAACATTCAAAATGTGATTTAATTTTGAATATATACATAAACATTATTTCTATAATATTCAAAATTTAAAGGATCTGAAAAATTTAGTTTAATAAAATTATAAAAAATATTTAAATATGTAAAATGTGAATATATACATATATATATATATATATATATATATATACACATATATATAATGTCTTAAATGTAAAAAGATCAGTATATATTATTGAATAAAATAAATATCAAAATAAAGACCGGACAAAATGAGGAGCAAAGTGATATTGTGTCAAATAAATAATCATATTTACATAGAGAATTTCATATTCATTTAATTTAATGATGATAATTATAAAGAATATTTTATATATAAACTCATGATTGTGAATTATTAGAAGAACATTTATTAGAAGAAATTGTTATTTGTTGAAAATGATTTATGTGATGAATAATATAATATCCGATGCTGATAATGAAGATTATTCGATTATCTCATACATAAAAATACAATTTGAATCTCACAGTCAGAAACGCATGCATTTTTCTTTTATAGCTAAAACGTCTCGTATATTTCTTACGCGAATGATAAATCATAACTAATCTCGTGGTTTTAGCATACTGATGCATGATTTTGCTCTCAATATCTGTTTTTTCCAGAGCCCAATCGTTCCACATATGCTCAAGTAATTCTTTAATCTAAAAAGAGATAAAACACATCTAAGTGAATAGTTATACATTATAATAGATATACAAATTTGTTTATTACTACGTATTATTTTATTTTATTTTAATATATTTACTTTGTTTTGCTTTTATTTTATAGCTATTTTACAGCTTATGAAACTATTGGAAACATATTGTATAATAATGAACGGAACTTACTTTGTCTACGTAAAAAATACGTGAATACAACTGGCACAGATTACCTACTGTAGGCACGAACATTGGTAATGATTCAATTACAAAATCCATATTGAGTTCGGATGTAAATACACTCGATATCTAAAAAAAAAAAGTTACTAATAAGTTCTTAATAATTATCGACAACTATTTATAGAAATGTATTTGACAAAATTTTTTTATATGTATGAGAAATTCCTTATCAAATTCTTTATCACAATTATTTTTTCACATAAAATAGTAAGATACTTATTTATTAAATTTTAATAAATAATATTAATATTATTATTTTATATATAATAAATAATATTAATATTATATTATTAATATTATAATATTAATAATAATATTAATAAAATTCTATTATTTTAATTCTATCATTTTAAAATTAAAATTATTAATTCTATGTATATATCTCTGTTAATTGTATAAAAATATATACAATATGTATATATTTATGTTTCAAAATCACAACTACCTGAGTAAATATAGCTGATAGCATGATAACAGTAATAATAGTCCTTGCGAAACAAGCGCTCCATTTGCTTTGATAAGGCCATAATCCGGTAACCGATAGAAGAAATCGGTTAAACTTATAGTAATACTCCTCGGGATATTCCATTTACTTCGAAGGATATAGAAGAACTGACTATTGAAGCGGATGGTTCAGTTGATTATTTGCCTATAGTTGTTTCGCCTCTTTTTTAGAGTCTCGATTATTTCCATTATGTATATTTTTCTATTATTTTTGCAACGTTATCGATGCGAATTATGTTTAAGAAAAATACATGTTTAATGCGGAAGTGAGAACTTTCAGAGGCATCGAGAAAATCGATCGGTAGCGCGCGTGTATTATTCGGGTAATAACATGGGAATGGAAACATCCGGTGCGACCGAAAATTATCTTCATTTAGTTTTTTCCGCACCGTTACTTTTTCACGCACGCATGATTATTTCATTGCGGTAATTGCATCGCAGTTATATTTCGATTGTTATATACAGAATGAGAGATAGCGAAAAGAAGAAGTCCGAAATATAAAACAGTGTATTTACATAATGCAGAACGAAATCGACGGCTATAAGTGTATACTCCTATAAGAAGTATTTTGTAAATCGCATTTTTATTTTGAATAATTTTTATTTAAAATTTTTTTGAAGTAATTTTAAAAATTACTGTAAGTAATACTGTAATACTGTAATAATACTGTAAGTAAAGAAGAAAAAAATATTAAGAGAGAGAGAATTTTCTGTAGATAGATTATCTGTTTATAAAATATAAATATAGATATAAATAAGGTTTAAAATAAACTATAAAGATAAAAAATCAGAGAGTTATTTTGTAAAGAACATAACTTTAGACTTCTCAACAAAATTTTTAATGATAAGTGTCGTAGCTTGCTATTTTTTAAAAATATTTTAGATATTTCTGAAACAATAGATGATTCAAGCAAAATCATGCAATTCTAGAATTTCATGATCAGTTCTCGAATATTTAAGTAATATAAAAAAATTTAAGGTTTCTAATCCATAAAACATTTATAATTACATTTATATTCTCATTTTCGCGTATATATTTTATGGAATAAAGAAGTATGTAAATATGATTTAACGTTGTAAATAACATTGCATGCGCTGTGATGTCACTAATGTAAGTATAAATGTGATAAACAAATTTTTCATTTTTAGCAATATGTAAGATTATAGTTTACATAAGTATGTACTGTCATTTAAACATTAATATTGAAAATTATTCTTCAAGATAAATTACAAATATATATAATTACAGATAAATAGTTAATTTAAATAATATAATATTCGAAGAAGTTAATTAATTTTTTAATCAATCTTAATAATCTCATACATAATTTTATATATAATTATGTACATAAACATCTTTCACACACATTTTCCGTCAATGTATTGCAAATTTATTTCATTTATATTACATTATGTTACATTCATTTTATGTACACTTACTATAAAATAACAACAATATTTTTTCTTTTATTAAAAAGAATTTTCGATATAATATTAAAACAATGTTAAAACATAATTGATACAGTTTTTTATTATATTATTTATAATTAGTAGAGGTGTTTTTAAATTCGTTTGATAAACATACAATAGGAAATCGTCATTTGAAGTACCTTCAAAAAACATATATTCTTTGCCTTTTGTTCTTATGATTTACGTGTATCAAATATATATATACTAATTTCTCACCATTCCAAAACTTTGTAAAGACATAACGTAAAACTTGCAAGCAGTCAGAACAAGCGGATGGAGACATCGTCTCATCATTAGCAATAACGAATTTTGCTCGGAAATAACTGCATCATACCATGCAGAATTGTATCTATAAGACCATTTGTTTTTATTTTGAAATCATTACAACTAAACAATTTTTAATTAATAAAATAACGAAGACATTTAATATAGAAATGCAAATTAAAAAATAGATCTGAAACAATTTTCTTACAATATATATTTTATTAGAGAAATATAATTTATATGTATTATATATGTATATGTATATATATATATATATATATATATATATATTAGATCTTGTACAAGTAATTTAATAATACATTTATATTACGTAGTTTCTTATTTTTTTAATACATTTTACTATTAAATTTAATAATAATTTTTCCCTCTTTGTCTTAAATAGACAAGTTTTGTTATCAACACATTATTATCTAAGATATAGCTAAAATATTTTAAAAAATAATTAAGTATATATTATTAAGAAAATAAATTATACTTACAATTTCTGACATAGAGTTGAGCTCATATCTGTGAGTCTTTGTCCCATATAGTTATATACGAATAAATAAAACAATGTTGCAATAGAGAAACCAATAGATCTAATAGCTATTTCCATATTGCTGAGAATACTTGATAACTAAAAGATCTCGTTTTAGCATTTTTAAATAATATTGTAATAAACCAAATATTTTATCAATATATTTTGCTCAACATACCTGCGTTAATGTGATGCTTAACGCACACACACACCCTATGAGATCTACTAGCAATGGTACTGTGTAACAAGTTTCGATTACATCAATGAATCTTGTAAAAAGAATTTCTCGTGTAAAAAAATTATATATATATATATATATATATATATATATATATATATGTAATGTTATATACATATATAATATTATTTATCATATATTATTTATAAATTTGATTAACCTTATAACTTTTGTAATTATAAATTAAGAGACAAGTAATAATCATAATTTCTTCGTTTTTTATATTATTATATTATTCTAATTATTATAATTGTATTATTATATTCTATATTATTATATAAGTAAATAATAACTTATAAATATTATTTTTGGATATAATTAAAGAAAAATAATTTTAAAATATTTCTTAAAAAATATTTCTCAAATGTTTCTCGCATATGATTTATCTAATTATCTAATACGAATGCTAGTACGAATAACTAACGCTAATAACGAATCTTTTTATTTCTTAGATTATATTCCAAAATGTCATTTAAGAAATAAAAAAATCTCTGAGGAAAATTTTACTCGATAATCGACGCGGAACTAATCGGAAACATTCGAAGAGATTGTTATTGTTAAATTACTCCTAAATCTTATTTCTAAATTATAATATTACTCGTGAAAATACTACAAAAGAATATTATATATTTAATCAATATATATCTGACATATTAAATATATAATATACATTAATTAAAAATACGAACTGTATGATGTTGTAATGCATCCGTACAAGAATTGCTATCTTTTCACATTTTATTCTTGCTTTACGATTTAAATCGATTTCTGCTGTACTCCCAATGACATAAAATAAGTGTTCCGCGCGATGCCTATCAAAATAACCCTAATATTATCATATGGCCAAACTTGGATAAATTTTTGTCGCACTAACGAAAGTAAAAGGTAAATGATTAATTACTATCTATAAGAAAAGTAAAAAACAAAAGATTTTAAAATAAACTTAAAAAAAGGTAAGAAAAATGAGTAAATTTTTTAATTTTATATAGAAACTAGAGAAAGAAATATATATTCAAAACTTAATAGACAAATCATATAATTTTCTTTTGAACAATATATAAAAACTATCTGTTTCAAAATAATAATCAATTTCTTACCCTAATAATTTATACATTGCGCAAACGTGTTGCGTGAAAGCTAGAAACAGAGTAGAAGTAGCGAGAAAAATTATTGGTACAAAAGTACATCCGATGAATATGAGGAATCGAATAAAGTAAAAATATTGTTCCTCATCGATAAAGAAATTATAATCAAAAGGCTGCTTTCGCGGCCGTGATTCATTCAAGGGCGATACAACATCGAGAATTTCTGGCATGAATAGCCATGTAAAGTATGTAACCTCAACTCCGTACATTAGAACTGAAAATTTTGATAATTGTAAATGTTTTACAATCATATATACACATATAATCATACACATAAAATATAAATTTTAGTTCTGAAATTACATTAATCTTTAATTTCTTAACATGAGCATTTTACAGAAGATTCTTCAACAAAAGATATTAAAGTATAAGATTTGGTATAAGATTTAAGTGAATATATATACAATGTAAAGCATAAGTGATATTGAAGATTACATATGATTACTTTACTAACATTATTTTTTTTATTATAACCGATTATTAGTCTTGAATGAAAGTTTTTAATGAATTTATAATTTAATGTAAAGTATAAAAAGAATGGTCAGTTACAGTCTCATATAGAAACATAGTCTTGAATTTACAAGTAGAAACTTATTTTGATAATAAAATAATTTAATATTTTTCTTACGCGCGTAATAGAACGTAACTAATTTCGTGATGTTAGCATATTGGTGCATAATCCTGATCTCATAATTTGTTTTTTGCAAAGCCCAGTCTTGCCACATATGGTCAAATAATTGTTTATACTAAAAGATAAATAAAGCGCAATAAATGAATATTAATGATAAAATAATAATAAGGAATTTTTTATTTTATTCATAAATATTGTATTTCATTTATAAATATTGTTCACAGTATTCGATGATAAAAAGATAACGATATAATGATGACATAATCAGAATCAAACTAATTATTTGTTTTAATAAAATATGTCCATAAATACATGCATGTACATTCGGCAATAAGACTGTATTAATATATAATATATATATGGAAAAAAATATATATATATATGTAAATTCATGTGTTAAGATATTCCTATCCTTATGTATATGTATATATATATATATATATATATATATATATATGTATGTATACACACACACATATATATATATATATATATATATATATATATATATACACACACATGTAAAATTTATAAAAATTATATTTTAGGAAAATTTAATTAACTAAGTTTTACGTATATTAACAATAACATGCAAACTGTATGTTTTATTGATTTAAAATATTGGAGATTTAAAACATTAAGAATATTAAGATAGTAATGATCAAACTTTAATTACTTACTTTATCTATGTGTCTCATATGTGCAAACAAGTGGTATAATATTCCTATTGTAACTGCAAGTACTTCTACCACAATCACCATAAACTCTCTAGTGATATTAATCGTGAAAATGCTATTTAGCTGAAAACATTAATTTTTAATAACGAAGATATTTGAAAGAGCGAAGAGATAAATATAATTGTTTTTTAAGAGAAATCAAAACATATTTGACAAAATATATTTGACTAAATTTCTCATAATAAACTTTATTTTAAAGAATAACAAAATGAAAGACTTTACTATAAAAAATTCAATAGGAAGTGTGTCAATAATTAGATCAGAGCATCAAACTTATTTTAATGGAGTAATACTTAGTATAATAATCAGATAATAATTAGTTATAGTTTTAATTTTGTTGCGTACTATTTAAAATCCTTTTATTAGAAATTCATTAATTTATAATATTTAATAAAAAAGAATAGCTGCGATTATACCTGAACAAATACCATACATAATATAATAACAATACTAATGCCTCTATTTAAACGAGCGCTCCATACGCTCTGATAAGGCCATAATCCAGTGGCCAGTAAGAAAAATCGGTTCCATTTGTAGTAACGCTTTTCAGGATGTTCCATCTACTTTTAAAAAGACCATTGAATGAGAATTTATATTCAATCATTGCTTTGTTATAATTGTTTCACTGCTTTTTTAAAGGTTATATTTCGATACAATCTTTATATATATATATTCTTTTCAACTTATATATATTTTTTATATATTTCTGCTTTTTTCCATTTTCATGATGATCGAAAGAATATCAGATTATATTTGAAAAATACGAACATTTTTAGCAAATATCAAGAATACCGATCAATACATATAAATTATATCACATAGATCATGTACATATAAAAAGTTAATATATTAATATACAAAATATAAATTAATATATTAACATATAAAGTTTATAAAATTTATTTTAAAGGAAAATTCCTTATAATTGTTTAAAAGTACTTATATATATTTGAGAGATACATTATAGTAAGTTAAAAATATTAAAAACAGAAATAATGATCGAACTTACTTTATCCATTATAAATATTTGACAGTTGCCTATATATGGTATGTAATGTAGACACAAATATTTGTCTCACAAGCACTATAAACTTCATATTATGTATAAAAAAGTGAATAGCTGAAAACATATTATTAATTTTTTATAAGAGCAAAGATAGGTATAATTAATTGTCGAAATTTATAGAATATTTATATTTATATATTTTTTTAAATTTCTCTTATGATCTAATCATTTCAATGAAGCAGTCATATTTAATCATAAAGTTTCAATTCTATATTATTATTTATAAATCTTTCTTTAGTTTATAATAATTATATAGTTTCAAAAAAAGTATAAATCCGTCAAAATCCGCTACCTGAATACTAATGACAGCATGATGACAGTGATAATGCAATTCTTATGAAATAATAATAAAATATATTTTTATAAGAACAATAGCCGAGAAATCAGTTCAACTTATAATAATGTTCGGACTGTTCCATTTATTTTGAAGAATCTAGAAGAACTGATTGTTGAGGACGAGCTCATCATCGATCGTTATTTTATTACTATAGTCGTTTCATTCCTTTTTTAGGGTAACACTCGATTGTTCCCATCTTTTACGTTTTTTCTCCATTTTTATGACTTGTTTTCTCTATTCTTGTACTACATTTATGAAAAATGCACGCATTTGACATGATAGCGAGAGGCGTCTAGAGTATCGATCAGAAGTATATGTGCAATATTCGACTAATAAACATGAGAAGAAAAACATCAGTACTCTGCGAAAGAAAATTGCCTTCATACATTTAGTTTTTTGCACGTGTGATTGCCTCGCTATGGCAGTATCGCGAATATTCTTCGACTATTACAATATGAGAAGAGCGACCAGCAAAAGAAAGAATATCCGGAATAGAAGAAAATATTAAAGCAGTAATTTAACACAATATACGACAATAAAAATCACCAGATAAACTTCTTTTATGATAGAAAATAATTCAATAATAATTATTATTAGTTATAATAATAGATTCTTTAATATACTTTTAGAGTACCTTTCTTAAGAATAATTCAAAATAGAAATATGCGAATAAGTGCTTTTTTGAATAAATAAATAAATAGATAAATTGATATTTACCTATGACTAGATTATAAAAAATTGACATGTCGGTGGAATTTTTGTGTCAAATTAACTTATGATTTTGATTTAATGAATTTCCCATTGAGATAAGAGGGAAAGAAAATAAGTATCTCTTTTTCGTGAAGACATTCTATAGTTCCAAGACAATAGAAAAATCGAACGAAAACGTGAGGTATTTTAATATTCCATGAGTAATTTCTGTGAATATGGAGATCTCTGTAAAACAGGTATATCAGTTTCATGTACTTCTTTTTAGTTAATACGTAAGATATACAATTTCACGCAGTTGTATCTGTAAATTCAGTATATCCGAATTCTCAATTTTACAAATAGAGTCAGCAAATGAACACATTCACAATATTTTGCACGACACTTCTTAATTTCGTGATCGCGAAATAATATGCCACGCGAAAATATATCGATTCGACGAGGTAATTTCGAGGGAGGATTATAAAATCGAAGCAGAAGAATGTGAAATTGATGTATAGGATCAACTCAAATCGTATTTGTCCTGACTTTTATCTCCGGACATATACAGGTATGTCTTCCTAAATATAGTAAAAAAGAAGGCCGCAGTGTTCAGTTATCTACATATGCAGATATGATGTGATAATGTGGATGAGACATATGGATGAGGTGGAACTGAATGAAGACTATTTCATCTTGCCCTTATCGGCAATTGATCGAATTTTAATCGATTTAAATCGAGTTGTTCATCAGAGCAAAATAGAAACTCAAGAATTGTTACTCAAAAAAAAAGACGATTATTCGCAACATATTGAAAATCGACGGAAAAAAGTATCAAATGCGTAAATGAATGAAAATCAATGCATGAAACGCATTTATTATTATACATATAAGTTATTTGCGATTGACAATGTTTTTTATAATATTATCATGAGTCATTTACTTAATATTGCCTTCAAAATAAACCTTCCAGATATTCTCTTATCAAGGTATGAATCTATTGGGTTTTATTATAAAATTTTGTAATATAAAATATATAATTTTGTAATTTATTTTTTTTTGTAAATGAAGGATTATATCTCTATATCGCATTTTAACATTAGTGAATAAATATAAAAGTGAAATTAAAGATATAAATATTCTGCGGATTATAACATTTGAGAAGATAATTAAATTTACTTATTGTTTACATGATAAATTTCGATGAAATGCATCTAAATAATATCTTAAAAAATATCATATATCGTGAAAAAAATAAATGCTAAACAAAAAATAAAATTCATTGATTCATTTTATCACCACGACATATTAAAAAATATATAAAATAAAATCCTCTTTCTTTGTTATATTATATTATATGCAAAATATTGTTTCTTGAATTTTAAATCAATAATTATTAAAACTTAAGCAATTGATGTATTTCTGCTTTTCATTACTTTTATCTGTTATTTAATTATTTTAATTGACTTTTTATTTTGACTAATTATTTTTATATTGACTATATTTTTTATATTGACTAATTATTTTAATTGACACCTTACGTTTTATATATGCAATCTTAATCCGAATTTCAAATTCTACAGATATTAGATCGACAATAAACTTAATACATTGGATAAAATATATTTTAACAGAATATATTTTATTCTTATAGAAAAATTACACAATTATTATAGAAATAATTATTGTATAATTCTATGATTATAATAAAACATTTATTATATATTATAATGTTTATTATATATTATATATTATATTTTATTATATATTATATTTTATAATGTTTAACTTTACCATGCTTCTATTCTACTTAAAATAATATATGTATATACATCGCGAAGAATATAAAAACCTATATAATTGCAAAAATTATAACGATTAAATTATCGAAATTTAATCGTTATAACTATCATAACGAATTATTCTCGATTTATTACAATTGCATTTCAAACAGAAAATCGACAACATAAGAAACATTTTTCATTACTGTCTTCTCGTTTAACTCATATTGGTCGAATAATAAAATAAAATAAAAAGACGATAATCTTAACAATAATTTTTAAATAAAAAAAGTGATAGAATTAATTAATTACTATATAATAATTAATTTGATATCATCTCGAACCATTTAATATTTTGTAATATAAACTTAGACAAAATATTTTATGTATTTTTTGCATTTCAAATTAAATTTGACAATTGATATTAAATATAATATTTAATATTCATTAAAAAATATAATATTTATCTTAATTTCATCAAGAAATCTATTTATGTAAATTATTTTAATATTATTTTATACCAAATATTTTCATATCCCGAAAAGATATTTCTGTTTTTAAATTTGAGATTTTTTTAATTGTTTATTAAATAATACATGAGAGAAAAGTAGATTTAACGCACGTGTATTTTTATATAGCCATAAAATAATAATGATACGGAATATTAAAACGTGTTGAAAAATATATTGTAAGGAATTTAAAATATTAGAGAATAATGATAATCAAATTTAGTTTAATATATGTCTGATATGTGAATATGGTTTAAGATATCTAATCAAAATGCAATCGTCGATATCACAAAATTGTCGATATTACAAACTCCGTATTATCAGATATAAAAATGCTCGACAGCTAGAAAAAGATTATTAATCAGTGATAAAAAAACAAAGAATAGAAAGTATAATCATATGTTCGATTATATTTTTTGTATAATCTAATATGACAATTTGTATAAAATGATGAATATTCATTTACTAGTTTTAATTTCTTTATATATGTATATAGTTCGATAATATTTAATATTAATATAACTGAGAAAAATCTAAATCTTCTAAAATTGTAGAATTGTATCAGCAGAATTTAGTTGAACAAATATAGAAGATAATAATAGTCTTCATCAATTCAATAAGTCATTCATTTTTATAAGATAATCCATAATCCGTTAACTTATAAAATCTGTTCAACTCGTAATAGGGCTGTTCGGAATGTTTCGTTTATTTCAAAGAATCTAAGAAAATTTATCAATAAAATCAAAATTTTGTTATATCTTTGTATTTCTTTTTTCTTACACTTGATATTTCTCATATTTTTTTTTCTTATATTTTCGCGATATTATCAAAAAATTATGTCTGAGAAAAATATGTTTAATATTAAAATGAGAGTTCGTTGATATCGAAGGAATCGAGCAAAGCAGAAAGTACGATAATGTTCAGTTAATAATATAGGATAAAAAGCATTAGAATATTTTTTGAACGATAATTGTTGTAATCAAATATTTTAACATATATTTATACTCAAAATTATTTTTTCTTGTTTTTTATTTATTTTGCTGTGATTATTTTTCTATTATTACAAAAAAAGATAAAACGCGCGTTGAAGCAAAAGTCTGATATATGAAAATAAAATATTCAATAAAAGATATATTAAAATAAAATACTCAAGACATACATTTCACACAATATAAAACCATCGACTAGATAAATTCTATCTACAAAAAAATATTTCGGAAATATTCTTAATTCTCATAACAGAAATTCTTTAATTCTTATAAAGTGTTTTCCTTAAAAAATCTCGGATGGAGAGAAAAAAGGGACAAACTATTTTTATAGAGAAATAGAGAAATAGAGAAATTATAAAGAAATTTCTTGCGAAAGATAAATCAACTTCATTCTTGTTATCGAAAGAATCTTATAAGAATTAAGAATCGTCCATAAATATCGGAGGATATCTATATATTTTTAAAATAAAATATATGAGCAATTCACGCGTAAAGACGTGAATGAAGATAATGAAATATTTTTAATATTTATTTAACAGTTCCTCGATGCTTCGGCACAGAGTAGCAAACGATGGCCTTTTATGACTTTCTAAATTCCAACATGGATACATCAGATGTCTATACACTTCTTGTGGACACTTAGGCGGACAAGGAAGGCGAATGCCCCTTTGTAACGGAGCCACTAGTGTTATGAAAATAGTTTTGTCAGTATCATCTCTTTTTTCCATAGTATTCTTATCCAGATCAGTCTGTGGCAAATTCGGATCCTTGCCAAGACTAAAGATCTCATACATTGTTACACCGAAGGACCATACATCCGAGCGTGATGAAAATTTACCATCTATTAAGCTCTCTGGTGCATACCTAAAAAATCATCCATTCTATACAATTGGGCAGATATAGAGATACAAAAATTGCTACTTGAAAGAATAACTCCGCCTTACAATCAATAAAAGTTTTATCAGCGACAAAAAAATATTATGTTTGAAAAATTATTTCGTTATTTAAGTGAAAAGCAAGTAAATAATGTAATAGAGATTAATATATTTTCTTTTTTACTATATTAGTACCATTTCATTGGAAGATCGCGTGGGGTTTGCATGTAATAATAATCGTTCGTGCCCTTCTTTTGTGCAAGACCAAAGTCACTGATTTTTACTCGAGTTTCGCTTGCCACCAAGATATTTCTTGCTGCTAGGTCTCTGTGAACAATATTCTTGGAACCAAGATAGTCCATTCCAGTGGCAATATCCAGCGAGAAAGATAGCAATCTCTTAGATGTCAGAGTCGATTTATGTGTATTTAAATACTGCTGTAACGAGCCGTGCTTGACAAATTCCATAATCAGGCATTTTTCTGGATCTAATATACTGCCCAGAATTTCTACAATGTTCGGATGCTTGAGAGTCTGTAAAATTAAATAGGAAATTTAATTATTTTTCATAATTGATTTATATTATATATATATATATATATATATATATATATGTGTGTGTGTGTGTGTGTGTGTGTGTGTGTGTGTGTGTGTGTGTGTGTGTGTGTGTGTATACACATACATACATATAGCATATATTTTTTTAAATTAATATTCTTTTTAAATTGATATGGTTATTGATAAGAAATATATATGCAGTTTTACTATTTTAGTATTATAACGATAGTGTATGAAAAATTGTGAAAATTTCTAAGATAGATTTGCATAATGTAATTCTTGAAGGATGAAAACATTTGATTTTTAAGACGCTTGATTCACCTTCATGATCTCAATTTCTCTTTCAAAATCGTTCTGATTCGTTCTTTCAAAATCATTCGTTTGTGTCTTTAACATTTTGATAGCTATCTCCTGTACTTCATTGTTCCTCGCATTGGTCCTAATACCCTTGAATACTTCACCATAAAAACCTTGACCTATGCGTTCCCGCTTAAATACATGCCACTCTCCGTTTTCCTCCATCTCACCGAGAAAGTTTTTATCTATGTCATCAATGATATCGCGATTTATATGAGAACTGCCACTACCGTCCGAAATCCGAACACAATTGGTCATCATGGTTTTACATATATGGTGAAAATAAAGTGAGATATCTTCCATATCTTGACATGTCTTGGTATTGGTGGAATTTTGATCATCGTATACCTGTCTTTTGGAAGCTTTAAAAATAATTTAATTTTTTATTTTTATATAACCAACATTAGATTTTAAAATTAGTTACATATATTATAAAATTCAATATTTATATACGAGTTGCAATGACTCACAAATTTTCTATCCTTTAAAAACATGATAATCTAATAATTAGGTTGAGATATGGAGATGTAATTTCATGGTATAAATATTAGATGCACAAAATAATATCGCTTACTTTTATCATTGTAAATTATTTAAATCTAATAACTTACTATCGTTATGATCATCCCAAATTAAATTGATACGATCAGTGGCTAAATTATTCGTATGCGATTCATTATTTAATCTTCTTTCTTCTAAATCATCGTTGCTATCGTTATTTTTATCACCATTGGCAATTGTAGAGATTATAGACGAGATTGTGGATGGAAATGTCAAATGAGTGTAAGTATGAGGACGGACTTTGTATTCTCGGAACAAAATATCATTTGTATCTCGCATAATGGCGTGAGGTTGTTTCCTTGTATTTTTTTCACTCCAACATTCCAACATCAATTTATAGATTTTACTCGGACAGTCAGCAGGTTGCGGTAAATGTTTTCCATATTGATAAAACTGTAAGAAAATGCAGTTTACTTAGATATTTATGTTGCAATATTTATTTATGAAAAACTAATATAGAAGTAATTTTATAAATATTATTTCTGTTAGTACAAAGTAATATTATAATAATTATATTTTTATTTATAATAAATATACCTTTTTAACAGTATCAGCATTAGGATATATAGGTATAGAACTCCCTCTGGAGAATATCTCCCACATGGTTGTAGCTAGTGCCCACATATCTGCTTGAAAACTTGTTTTTGCAAATGTTAGATTTGCGTAACATTCTGGTGGTATCCAAGGTATACTACATAAAATAAAAGAAAAAATAAAAACAATTATAATAAACGTTAAGCGATTTAATGAGTGATAAATGTAATTAAACAAGACTTATTTTTGTCAACTTACTCATTCTCAGTGTAAGTAAAAAGACCAGGATCTCCCAATTTAACAATAAAACTGACCTTTTTAATATGGATATGTACGAAAACTCCCGCGCACCTTATCTTCCCATGAACTACACGATTCTCTTCCTATATCATAATTTTCAAATTTAAAATTAAAATAACACACTTAAAATATTAAATAACACATACAAACACACAAATTATTCTCCTACCAAGTGCCATAAAGCTGTTGACAGACAGGCAGCGGCTTCGACCATATCGGCTGTTTCTATAATTTCAGAGTTATTGCGCAAATACTCGTCTAATGGACCTAATTTCCCAAATTCGCATAACATTCCAATTGATGGGGCAACAATTATGCCATATAATCTAAAAAAACAAAACAAGAATGTTATATTTATTTCTTTAATATATAATTTTCTTTTTTTATTTACCTAATCAGAGAATCCGACTTTAATTTGCCCCACTTATCAACTAGTTCTAGAAATTCTTCAGTATAACTATTATTCTTGAGTATCCTCAATGCAATTTTGTGTTCTTTGCCTTTAGCGAATTGCCATGTCGCTAGATATACACTCGTCGCTGACGTGGTGGGAGTAAAATTCTTGTTGCGTTTGCAGAACATTCTATTTATCTGTAATTGATTCCGTGACACGCATCGCGGTCCACCTTCCAATAGAGGAGCAATTATCTCTTCGGCTGCCACTAATTCACTCGTAATGTTTTCCGAAGCGCAAATTAATAATGGTGATATATCTAAATAAAATAAAATAAAAAACATTTTTAATATACAGAAACAATTAAAATTTCGATTTTCTCCCTGTATGTTCAATTAATGTTTAATTTATATTGTATGTACCATATTCTGAAGGTGGTGAACAATATTCAAGATACAATGAATTGGCGGGATCTTGGAATGAAGAAATTAAATGCCCCAATGAACGGTAGCTCTGTGAACATGAATCTGATAATAAAAATTCATTCGAACCAATCTGTTCCACTTTTTGTGATTGTATTTTCCCAGCTTTATTACAAAAATCAATGTAGTAAACACCATACTCGGTTTCGCTCTCCCGTAATAAATAAGTTCCTGGTTTATTGGCATGTTTTTCTTTGAGTTTTGCACATGAGAATTCTTTTCTAAAATAGTTTTGAGAAGATCCTTTGTAATATTACACATCATATACTAAAATATAGCTATTAACAGTTTTATGTCATTTTGTGGAATGTTATCTTACCCAACTGGTCCATGGCACCTTAACTTATGTAATCTGTCTAGGGTAGGTGTGGTAACATCATTACAGAGATTGAAAGTCCACTTAATGGACAAACGGTAATATCCATCCAACAGGGATATAAAAGACATTAACATTTCATTTGTATGTTCCATGAATTCTAAACACGATGGTACGCCGTTCTTTCTCGAAATTTGCACAATGTTATTCTGTCTAAAAGATGAAAGTTTGACAATAAAAATTGTTTCTGATATATTTGACTTATATAGACTTATATAATTATAAAAAATATAAAATTATTTTAATAGATAACACTGATCTTCATTCTAAGATTCTACATTAAGAAACTAAATCATTGAAAATCTTTTATTATACGTAATAATCTTATTGAAATAAATTCAATCTACTCATCAATTATATGCATACATTATATATCAATTACAAAATTATATATCAATTATATACATACATTATAGAAATAAGACAAAGATCTTCTATAGTGCAAAGTGTTTTCCAATCATTAATAGTTTCATAATATTTTATTTCCTCTCTGTTAATCCTAACTAAAACTTCAACTGGTGGATTAGAATCTTCTTTTGAATTAGAATCTTTATTATTAGAAACACCTTGCTTCATTATTGCTTTATATTCTTCATATAAATAGTTTGGTGCCATACGTTCGAATTGCTGCAAATATTGTTCTTTTACATATGAAGCATCCAGATGCTCTTTAGATATGCCTGCCAGTGCATTATAAATAGGTTTCTTAACAAAAAAGGCATGCCTTTTAATGCATTCTTTGGGAATATATTTCTTGTATTCTGATTCTACAGTTTCCCGTGGTAGGTTTTTTTCAAGCATTACTCTACAACAATTAAAAAACATCACTATATATCACTCAACAATCATATGAAACAAAATCTCTTTTCTAATAAGTTTGCAAAAAATTATTTGTAAGTTGAATATAAAAGTTAATTGTATTCTTTTTGTTTAAATGACTTAAATTATTACTTGTACATATCACTAAATTATTACCTGTACATATCACTAACTCCTAAGCCAATTAATTCCTCTTTATGCTTCTCATAGACAATATCAGGTACTCTATTATTCATTATATCTGCACGAACTTGCTGGAAATAATAATCATAAGCTTGTTCATCTATCTGTTTTAGTTTCTGTATGCTCCGTGGCTTGAATCTCATGCGAAAGTCGAATTTGTTCTTGTCCCTGCCTTTGAGCTTGTGTCCGTATGGCAACCATAGTTTTGAAGAATAATTTCGCAATGCGAACAGATGTCTCGCCACTGGACTTATTTTGAGGAGTTTACATATCTATAAAAATTAAATAATTTTTGCATTTATCAAGAAATAAAAACTTTATATTTTGTGAAAAGAAAGTGTAACAAAAAATTAATTTATCTAGGTATTAATAAATATGTATAATAAAATATAGATTATATATTAAATATCAAAAAAATTATATATGTTATATATAAATTATATGTATAATAAATATTAAGAGTTCGTAAATTATATATAAACAAATTAATTAAATAGCATTTTGTAAAATAATAAAAAACAAAACATACAAATCTAAAGTAATATATTTGATAAAATATGCAATCATTAAATTTATTAAAAAAGAATTAGTGTAAATTTTAATACATAAACATTCAATATATTGCATTTTTTAACAATATATCTTTAATGCATGTGATTTTTGATAAATATCTATTTTGTTTCAGGTTATATTGTTTTACAAATTTTGATTTAATGATTATAACACTTGTTATCACACATTGTTATTTATGGAACAATATTACAATATAAATAATACATAACACTAAGTTTCGGCTCGGAAACCGTTATGTCAGAAAAATTGTTTATTATAAAAGTGAAAATTTGATTTTATTTAACAGTAAAAAAAAGATCATCCATATACCTTTATGCACAAGTCTTCGATAGTTTCACCGACGAAAAATGTAATGTTCAATTTTTCATCGGTGACTGTATAAATTGTTGCCGATCGCTCATTGTCCGCCATATCAATTATGCCGATATCACCCAAAAATGCATCATCTTATTAGCTTACTACCTCCATTGTAGATGGAGTATTACTGTCTTTAGAGCGGATTCATACTTCATACCTTGACGGGAAAGCAGAGGCCAATCAGAATTCACGCTGACTAATAAGCAATATGTAAACAATACATTATAAAGTATAAGGGCAAAAATAAAAATCGATAGCCAGTTTAACAAGCTCTATCAAATGAAATATTAGCTTGTTAAATTAAATTTTTTTTCTTTTCTTTTATAATTTTCTCTTTTCTATAAGATGTATAATGAATTTGGATGACGCACTGCGCATCAATCATTTACTCATCATCGAATTTGCTGGCAGCATGTACATGTTAAATTGACATTTTATTTGTAGAAAAAAACTTTGTCAGACAGTGCTAATCGATTGCTATAAGAAGAAATTCTCGAAACTTCAAAAATCCTTAATCAAAATGTCAATTTATACATTTCTCGAAATCACGTCAAACTTGTGGAAGATAATTGATTGAAAAAAAAAGTCAACTATGAAATCGATCAGTACCATGCATGCTAAAGGTTGCGTCCGAAAAACCTACTCGTCAGTACCTTTTGATCAACCAATCAGAATAAAGAACTCTTTGTCCCTCTTATCCTAATTGGTCGATCAAATGCTACTGCGATAGAATGGTTTTGGAACGCAATCCAAGAGAGCTTTCCCTGTCTTCTCTGCAACGTCATTGCCGAGTACTCCTGTGAACTTTGAGAAAGTCGTTTGTCGCGATCTTTTATTCGTTTTTCTTTTATCAAAAGAGCGATCTCGATTGCGAATCAATAGCTGCTAATCATCTCGATATCAGGTAAGCACTCGGTGAACATCCTTAATACGCGAAAATCTGTCGCTGCTGGGCCGGCTGGAAATTTCTTTCTTCATCGAGGCACCGCCCTCCATTTTCTCGAGTCTTAATTCCTTTCGCATCGATCCATTGTTCGTTTATACATTTTTAGGTTCGTAATCGTAAGCCTTAAATTATTTCTTCATTATAAACATTACAGAGCAACGCGATTTGTAATATTAAATTTTATTTTTCATCAAATATATGTATACGAGAGATTTCATATTTCTTGTTCTTATTGCATAAACGTCATTGTATAGATAGGACAAATCTTTATAACAGTTCCTAAGTATTATAACGCAAAGTATTTGTGCAAAAATTTGCTTCCTTAAGATATACGTATAAATTTTGTAAAAGCATAACTTTTAATTACGAATCGAATGTGCTATAAAACTATCGTTTTTCTTCAAGTCATTGTGATTTGAATTGTATAATTTGTAAAAAAAATATTTCCTATACTTTTACCTTTATAATATAAGGATTGGATAAAGTAACATTCCTAATAAATTTGTGACAAATTTCTCTAAACTAATTATTTTTTCTAAATCTAACTAAACTGTATATTTTTAAATAGCTGCAATGATTTTAATATGCAATTATTAGTTTTTCATTAATAACAATACGTACAATATCATTTAAAATTTAAATTGGTTAATAAGTTCAATGAAATTAACAAATCTAAAAAAATTAACTTTTATAAATTAGATATATTTCTTTTATTCTAGATTCATCATGCAAATCTTTGTGAAAACCCTTACTGGAAAAACCATCACCCTTGAGGTAGAAGCTTCCGACACTATAGAGAATGTCAAAGCCAAGATACAAGATAAAGAAGGCATTCCTCCTGATCAGCAGCGTCTGATCTTTGCTGGAAAACAACTGGAAGATGGTAGAACTCTTTCTGACTATAATATCCAGAAAGAATCTACACTTCATCTGGTTTTGCGTCTTCGTGGAGGAATGCAGATCTTTGTGAAGACTCTTACAGGCAAAACTATTACTCTTGAAGTAGAAGCTTCAGACACCATAGAAAATGTGAAAGCCAAAATTCAGGACAAAGAAGGAATTCCCCCGGATCAGCAGCGTTTGATTTTTGCTGGAAAACAGCTTGAAGATGGTAGGACTCTTTCTGATTATAACATCCAGAAAGAATCTACACTTCACTTAGTTCTGCGTCTTCGAGGAGGAATGCAAATCTTTGTAAAAACACTCACGGGCAAAACTATCACACTCGAAGTCGAAGCTTCTGACACAATAGAAAACGTGAAAGCCAAAATCCAGGACAAAGAAGGAATTCCTCCGGATCAGCAGCGTTTGATTTTTGCTGGCAAACAACTTGAAGATGGTAGGACTCTTTCTGATTATAACATCCAGAAAGAATCTACACTTCACTTAGTTCTGCGTCTTCGAGGAGGAATGCAAATCTTTGTAAAAACACTCACGGGCAAAACTATCACACTCGAAGTCGAAGCTTCTGACACAATAGAAAACGTGAAAGCCAAAATCCAGGACAAAGAAGGAATTCCTCCGGATCAGCAGCGTTTGATTTTTGCTGGCAAACAACTTGAAGATGGTAGGACTCTTTCTGATTATAACATCCAGAAAGAATCCACTCTTCACCTGGTTCTGCGTCTTCGAGGAGGAATGCAAATTTTTGTGAAGACACTCACAGGCAAAACTATTACACTTGAAGTCGAAGCTTCTGACACAATAGAAAACGTAAAAGCCAAAATCCAGGACAAAGAAGGTATTCCTCCTGATCAACAACGTTTAATTTTTGCTGGAAAACAATTGGAAGACGGACGGACGCTTTCGGATTATAACATTCAGAAAGAATCCACACTTCATCTGGTTCTGCGTCTTCGAGGTGGAATGCAAATCTTTGTGAAAACGCTTACTGGAAAAACTATCACTCTTGAAGTAGAAGCTTCAGATACTATAGAGAATGTCAAAGCTAAGATTCAAGACAAAGAAGGCATTCCTCCTGATCAACAGCGTTTAATTTTTGCTGGAAAACAACTGGAAGATGGCAGAACTCTTTCTGATTACAATATCCAGAAAGAATCTACACTTCATCTGGTCTTGCGTCTTCGTGGAGGAATGCAGATTTTTGTGAAAACTCTTACAGGCAAAACCATTACTCTTGAAGTCGAAGCTTCAGATACCATAGAGAATGTAAAAGCAAAAATCCAAGACAAGGAAGGAATTCCTCCCGATCAGCAACGTCTCATTTTTGCTGGTAAACAGCTAGAAGATGGCAGAACTCTTTCTGACTATAATATTCAAAAGGAATCTACACTTCACTTAGTTTTGCGACTTCGTGGAGGCGAGTGTCTTTGAATTGGAAATCCAGAAAAATGTTAGTCGCAAATTGCATAGTAGTAGTATCACTAGTGTCAAAAACCTTTTTCTTTTTATTTATGCTTCTATACACTCGTATGCTTTTTATAATATTATTTTTCAAAAATTATTATTCGAGTCTAAATGCGACAAGAATGTAATCAATTGTAATCCATCTAAATAGATACATTCTCATGCAATTTAAGCAATTAAATTATATTCAGAATTAATCCATAATTTTTTGCTTACCTTCTTATAAAATGATTACTTCAAAACGCATTCAGAATTGTTTAACTTTGTATTTATTATAGCTTTATAAATATCATACATAATTTTATACAACATAATAATTATGAAATAAAATACTGAATGCGTTTTAAGGTAAACATTTGTATTTTACTTAATGTTGTATAATTAATAAGATATATCTAATGATAGATGAAGAATATATATCAATTATTGATTTAATTGATCTAATGAGGAATGAAAGATAAATCTCGAGCTACATATTTTGTATCCACATCATTTTTAAATAACATTACAAATTATTAGAAGTTTGCTGCTAATTTTTCATTAATAAGTACAAATATCAATATTTTTCAGCGTTTCTATAGCTAAAAAGAACGGTATAATAGATAAAAAGAATAATATATAGAATTTCCTTTTTCCTAAGAAAAATTTATGAAAATCTATACTTCATATATATAGAGAATAAATAATAAGAGATATATTTGATGGAAAATTATGTTTTGATTCACACACATTGATCATGATCACATACAGTATAATACATTAATTAATACACAAAGAACCACATATTCAGTTTAATAATATCATTAATAATATAATTCATGTTCATTAATTTTTTATGTTAATGATGATATTTAGATAATCCATAGACGAATTAATCTTGAAGTGGCATTTCCATTTCTATGTACTGTACTTTCTCAGAGGTCCTATAATAATTTATCGTATCATAGTATTAGATGCAAAAAAAAATTGTATAGTAATTTTAAATGAAAGGTGGGGAGGCTTTTTACATACTTCTATGACTTACCAACAAAACTTAGCAATACAGGTAAAAATATTAAGCCATGTGCTGCGCCAAATAAAACAATTCCTAGATACATTCTGAAGTAAAAAACACGGAAAATCTGCGATTTTGCAAACGCCAAGACCGTAATTCCGACAAATTTAGTTAAAGTGATTCCTGAGAATACCTATAGTATAAAAATGCGCAAATAAGTTCAATATATTTATCTAAAAAAAATTAACTTATTTCGAATTTCGATATTAAAATATATATATTGCTTTTATTTCTCATGATATTTAAATGTACTTACAGAACTTCCCATAACAGAAAGTGCCTCCGATGCTTTACCAATCTTCGTAATGGCTGTAGAAGTAACATAAGAGTGCACTATATGACTGCAAAATTCGACAGAAATACCAGACGCCTGTAAAAATTCATATATTTTAGCGTTCAACAATAATGCAAAAAAAATTATTTAATTTAATAAATAAAAAAATACATATATAATGTTTATATATTAAATATTAATATAATAATAATTTTTCTTTAATTATATAATATAAGTAATATATATATATATATATATATATATATATATATATATATATATATATAATATAAGTAAGATTTCTCATTTAAGAATAAAAAAAATGAATAAATTTTAGTTAAACAAATTTAGTTTAACACGAACCATAACTAAATTTACGAGAGATACTGCATTCAAAGTGATGTTCCACCAATACATCAATCCTCCTATATTAACTATTGTCATCAATACGGTAAGAAAAACAATTACAGCAGAGAAAAATGATAATCCAGTGAGGAAAAACGTTACTACAAAGATCACAACGAGAGACAGACCTATTGATAACAGTGTTTCCGACCATATTGTTAAGTATTGTTCGTAGAATACATAGAAAACACTAAAACATTGAAAATTTTGATTAATAATATATAATAAAAAATATTTAAATAATTTATATATATTATAAATATTAAAAATGAGAATTATATATAAAAAGTTTTTGAAATCATACATAACATATTAATATAGAATACTTTTTTCTCTAGAAAGTTTAGTATTTGTTATAAAAAAATCTTGAATTTCTTCCTTTAGTTCTTATCTACTAAATGATACTACCTACCTGTATGGAAACACCTTAACTTTTTCCACTTTGGATATGTTGGCATCATTAATCATATTTGTAATATTTTCAGATATTGCTCTAGCAGCACGCAACGATTCGTACCAATCAGACGATTTTTTTAGAGGTGTATGATAACCCATAAAATACGTATCGCCCACGTTGGTCAAATTAAATTCGTCATAGTCAAATGTTATTGCCTGTTTAGAGATAAGAATTTTAACGATCAAATTTGTTTTTTGAAATTTTTAATTTGTCATTGCCATATCCATTTCATGACTTTTCATAAAGAAATTAACAAGAATTTATGTTGGCGGAACAAAAATTCTTAGCTCACTAAAACGCAATCGTTTTTGGTAATATTAACTCACATCGAAATAAGCAGCCCTTCCGGCTTTTGCACAATCTTCATCTGGAATGTCTTGTATGAAATAAGGAATATACTTCCTAAAGTTTTCTTCATCCGGACGAGAAGTATTTGTGTCAACAGGAATCTTGCACTTTTTACAGACTTGTTCTATATAAATAATAATTTTATTTTCACCGAAACACATATTTATAATTATTTAATATAATTGATTATATATATATATATATATATATATATATATATATATATATTAATATTAATATCAATAATAATATTAAGAAACCTGTTTCTTACATTTTTTTCGTCTTAATACATTTATGTATATGTGTGTGTGTATATATATATATATATATACACATATACATAAATGTATTAATATTAATAATAATGTTATGTATGTGTGTGCAATATTGATATTATACTCACTATAATTATGCGGACAAAACGACTGATTATTTGGAAAATATTTACAGCATTGGTCAATTGTTGACCAATCGATGTAATCATCTATCCAAGAGGAAGCTGCTTTAGACAAATACGATCTGCAATTATTTATTTTTATATAGTTAAAATTCTTCTTTGTATTTCCTGTATTCAAAAGAATTCCCAAAAAAACATTGTAAGTCCCAAAAATGAAATAGCAATTATATTTGAAACAATGAAAAACAAAAGCTAATGAATCTAATCTAATTTCGTTTTAAAGTACAAGAAGATAGATACGAAACATTATTAATTTTACTTATAGCTTACAAAAATATTTTTCAGAAACTTTAAACAAAAATCAAAAACATGGAAAAATACAAACATGGAGGATTGTTTGGCAGCCGAATAAATTTGCGAATACAAAGAATCTGTATTACATCCTTGACTGCCACACACAACGTTTTGTACTTCTGTGTTGCTGTAATTTAGACCTTTTGTCAATACAAAGTATACTGGTGGACCCATTGACAAAAGTTCGTCCATGTACTATGCAAATAAAATTTTAAGCTGTACAATAAGATATATAATACTGTGTATGTAACAATATATAATAATATATAATTTTGGAGATATTAAAGTATTACAAATTCAAAAAAGAATCCAAAGATTCTAATCTACAAATAAATGTAATTTAAGATAACAATCCTTAAAATTTCTTCGTTTCTCTCGCGTCTTGTAATTGATTTTTAAATGATGTATAAATGATTTGAATTGAATTTTCTATTTCACACACACACACACACACACAACAATAACCATAAGATATAGATAAATTATATTTCTTTCTTTTTCTTTACCTTAAAATATTTGAGAACATAAGAATCTTCAGGCATCGAAAGTTTCTGATCCAGTCCGATCTCGACTTGCGGTACAATTATAACATGAGTAGTTACAACGGCAACGAAAATTACTAGAACAATCATTCGGACCGGTGTCTTCATAAGAAACGGTGTGTAGATACGCTCAAAGATTGTATGGACAAAACCCTTGTATATATAACCTTCAGTTTCTGAATTTTCCTTAGTAGAAATGCAGCAAAAAACATCCAGACGATTGTTCTAGGAATGCATATCGGTCATTATATTAATTATTTCAAGAGTAAGGTATGAAAAAGTCAAATTCTTATTAAAATTGCAATATTAATCTTAACATAGAATAATTAAAAATTATTAAGTCGAGATTATAATAATTAATGTAATTAAAATAACTTGCAATTATGCAATATATATAACTATTATATTAACTTCTTTCATAGAGAATTTCGAAATTTTTTGAAAATATTTATATTAAATTCATATAAGTTACCTCAGCTCTTCGCGAATCAAGAGCTAATAAAGCGACAAAAGCCGTTATCTGAAGGAGGAAATTGATTAAGATTGATAATGAAGCGTACATCGCGAAGGTATTAACAGCAGGCATCGAAGAAAACGCTCCTGAAAATTTTATTTTTTATAACTATAAAGACATACTTTCTTTCTTTATATTGTTAAATAAATTTCTATGGTATTTCATATGCGTACCGATGAGAAAACAGAAAAATTCTGACATACTGGTGAGTAACATCGAGGGTCCTACCGCAGCCATAACTGTACCAATATGCTCTGAGATTGATTGATCAGCATGTCGGGGTATTCTTTGATGGTTTTGTACCAAAATGAAAATATTATCAACTCCGACAGCCAGTATTAAGAAAGGTATTACCTAAATAATAATAAATAATTTACTATTGTAGATTATTATTCTTAAGATATCTCAACATTTAGCTCATACTTATATTTATTTACATATAATTATATTTTTTTATCCAAATGTTAGAGATTACATTAATCTCTAATATTATTCGAACTTAACAAATTGTTGAATTTAACTATTTTAATTTTAGGACTACACGCTTAATTTATTTAAATTTTTTGTTTAGCATAATTTTTTTTCAATTTTAATATACTTAATTTAATTAGATTTTATATAAATATTTAATATGAAGAGAGAGAGAGAGAGAGATGTTTAAATGAAAGGTGCAAATGTTTAATATGAATTATTAATAAAGTTCCAAATTAATTGTGTTACTTCGATTGTCAGCAGAGTAGTTGGTACACCAGCATAGCCAAAAACTCCGAGAGAACAAGAGACCGATGCTATAACTAAAATGATGCCACCGATGCTCAACACGATTCTGCTTTCTCTCTGAATGGGAAAATTGAATTACTTAAGTATTCGCCATAGATCTCGTAATGTAGCGATATTGGTGACGACAAAATAAAACTTACGAAGCAGCCAATAAGAGAAAGTTTGATCCTTCCTAAAGCAAGAGCGACATAAACGAACATGAGTAAATAACTGATGACCATCGTTATCACTTCCGCTTTCGAAGTTCTATCCAGTTCGTCCTGTATCGATTTCTCCGTCGTCCATGCGACATCCATGAAGTTTGGCCGATCATTTTGGTCCCATTTTGCCATAAAATCGAGAAAGCTAAAATTTAAATAAATCATAATAATATTATTAATTATTAAATAATAACATTATAATAATTATTATAATATTAATAATATTTTTTAATAATATTATATTTAATAATAATAATAATAATAATATAATAATAATAATATTATAGTATAATATTATAATAATATTATATAATATTATTAATTATTAATTAATAACATTAATAATTATTTTTAACGTTATTCGATTTTAGTTTCCATTTTCTCTTGACTTTTGCATACCGTTGTTCCCATTTTATAATTGGCACAAGATCCTCTTCATTAAGCGAATTTCTCACTAGAAATGTTAAAACTAATCCTGTTGCTTTATTATAATTCTCGGAATCGTATTCGCCTTCTTTTAGATAACCTCCGATGGCTATAGCAGGTATTATTGGCCCTTTATACGGTGCTAGACAATCTGGATTAAAAGGATTTCTGAAAATTTCATTTATTATATTAAAAAGCTATTACATTAATAATTAAAACTTAGAATCATTTTTTAATTTTTTATTATGCAAAATATATATATTTAAAAGAAAAATTCAATAATATATACTAATTAAAATTTGTAACATAAGTTTCATTAGCTTAATTATTATCTATATTAAATTATCTATATTTTGATTTATGTAAAATATTATAATTTAAGAACTAGAATTATTATTTATTGAGAAAATTGTTGTATGATTTACTAAACAATTGAACAAGCAGAAACATATGTATAGGTTTTCATTACTTACTGCATACATTTATACAAGTGATCTAAGTAATTAATTTCATATCCATCGGAGGTCTCCGTTTCATTAAATAACTCAATGTTGTTTTGAAAATATCCCCATACATTTTGCACCGTACAAAGGTCGAGAGTGATCGGTCCAATGAATTCACTTTGTACAGGAGCGTAACAAATTTTTTCCAATCCTTCGTCGGTTTCTTGCCCTAACTATTAATATTAATTGGCAAGATCTTTAATTATATTTCGCATATTTGATAAAAAAATATATTAACCTACCTGAAGGATTTGCTGTTGTAAATCGTATACAGCTAATAAGAACTCTTTATTAAACACAGGTCCGAATTCTATAATTCCATTCGCAGTTTCATGTTTTATCTATCGTGTAGAAAAGATTTTTATATTAGAAATTTATTTTAAGAATGAATATATCTTTACTAAATATTTTTCTTTTAAATATTTTATATATTGTCTATTTTATATATTGTCTATTTTATATATTGTCTTTAGATATAAAAATTATAATTATAATTATTTAAATATAATTATTTAAATAATTAATTAAAATTATAATTATTTAATCTATATTGATATCGCACTAATTGAATCTCTATTGATATTGCTATTATAATTACCACAACAAGAATCTTACTATATTGAGATTAATAGATTTTATAAAAATCTGTTCAGTTCGATAAAATGGCTGGAACTTATTATCGAAGTAATCCTTTTCTGTTCTTGATCTAGAACTTGGTGACGCCCAAATTTCTATTGGGTTAATTGTGACCACTAGATAATTAATTCCATAACTCAGACCGAGAACGATGTATGAGATTGTAAACAAGATGACAACAGGATACTTGGCGAATGCTATCGATAATATATTGAAATTTCTTATTTATAAATATCTATTTTTTTACATTATTTTAATTGGATAAGTTTGTGTAATAGCGTGACAAAGAAATGATTGTTTTTATTTTTAACATTATTAAAAATGTTTTATCTTTAACATGATTAAAAAAATAATTCTAGTTTGAATATAATTATATCTAGTCAGATTGTGCGATGTAATTTAATTTTATTAAAAATTACTATAAAGAAGATGATATTGTTGAAAATTTTATAAGTTATACAATATCTTTTTAAAAAGAATTTTATATATATATATATATATATATATATATATATATATATTCGTATAAAAATACATGTAATTACCTTTTCCCCACGCAGCAAAAGCTATTTCAAAATTTTTTTGATAACGTTGGCTACAATTTCGATTAGTTTTTCTCACTGGTGTCTTAGAAGAACCTAGAAATATATTGCAATAATTACCAACTTGAATATAAAATAGACTTTAGAAAAAATCTAATATTAAAGAAAACTCGATTTCTCGAGAAAATTGTTCATACCTTTACGATTTTTATTTATACGTAGTAATAAGCCGTATATAAAACTCGCTATTATTGTGAATACGACGACACATATAGCCGCTATAACACCATAACCATTAAATTTACCGATCATAAAAGTATCTTTAACAATTTCTAATTTTGTAAAAGGACACGCAGTGGGACAATCAACGCAACTGCAGGGTATTGAAAAATTCTGATAAAAAAAAACATAAAGATAGTTTCAAATTTAAGTTGAATAAATAAGAATTGAATATAACGAGAAAAAAAGCACTTATAACTTTTTACGAGTTATTTAAAGAGTTCATTTTTCTCAAACTTACGTCGTAAGGTTCGCTGCATTTTTTTGCTTCCGCGTCCCATGGATCCTCGCCCCATATGTCAGGTATATCATAAACGTAATTCATCTGAAAAGGTGTCATAGGGTTCGTATTGGTATCGCCGATGAACTCGTACCACCTTTGTAAATTACACATATTAAATTATATTATATTTACACAGTCTACAATGTCTCTCATATGATTATATACGTGCAAACTTTCTTTACTTACAATTTAGGAGAACATCCACTGGCCCCGTGCGAGCCACAGGCCAGGTCCATCGCCAATCTTCCTGTACTAGGATTAATAATATTTTTGCAGGAATCGTACGTGGCATTTATATATTGTTCCGTCACGTGGATCTGAAAAATGTCCACAGAAATTTAAACTTTCTTTTGCTATAATTTTTAATTAATTTACTTTTATTTTGTTATTACAAATATAATTACTCATGAAATTGACCAAATGTATTTAAAAATTTTATAATGTTATAATTTTATAATGTGTTATAATAAGTTTTTTATTATAACAAGAAAGGGAAAAAGAAGAGAAAGATATTTACAGTGTATATATTATTTTAAAAAAGGATATATACAAGTAATATTCAACATTTTCAATATTTTCAACAATATATTTTTTATTAAATAATGCTTAGAAATTTTTTCAAAAATACTTGATTTTAACTTTATAAGTTATTATATGTTACTTTATTTAGATTCATTATTAAAGTAGTATATTTTATCATTTGTTCTCATTTCATTTATTTCTTTTATTTACATTAAAATTTAATTTATCACACAAATTGTAACATCTGTATAAGAGACAAAATGCACTTATAAAAATTACCTCAGATTCGACAACATATTCGTGGCCATCTTCTGTGGCACTCTTGGTTACATTTACGAATTGACTTTGTTTGGGACTACAAGTAATATCACAGATGAAACGAAACATATTTTTTATGCAGGTAGCGCATCTGCTGAAAACACCCGCGGCCATGTCCATGCTAGAGTCCATCGTAATGATTTGTTCGGCATTACAGCATATTTTCGGTGATTCTTCTGCAGTTGTGACATTCTAATTAGCACATGAGTGTTAATGTTTAATCACAGAAGCACAAAAATGTCGCTTAGCGATATTTAATCATTTCTGTGAATGAAAGAATTTCTTAAATGGTTAATCAAAATATACAAACCACCATTTTCGAAAAAATGCGGACATTTTCTTTGCAGAATATCTTCGGCTTCTGGATTGTTGATCGACCGGGCGGTAATATTTTTTGCCACGCAAGTTCGCGGAAAAATACCTGATATTCCGCATTGACCGTACCAGACACAATGATATTCTTCTTCTTTCGCCGAGATCAAAATGCCACATAGTGCGAACAGGAGACTGAACACTACCCGTCTCATTTCGTAGATATAATCAAGAACCGTTTAATCGAGATATTTATGTTTTAAAAAGGATGCTCGATTTGGCTCGAATAATGTATCGATATTTCACGACAAGACAATGATAATTGGATTCGCAGTTTGCTGAAGATGTTATTTATTACAAACGTCTATCGCGTATAAAAACACTTAATAAATATCTCTCGACAATGCACTTTCTCGAATTAATTTTCATATCGTGTTTCTTTCTTTTCTTGTCTATACAGTAATAAAACTTTTAAACTTGATTACATTAATCAACATAACAAGTTGTGCAATTTCACTCGATTCTAACTTCAAACATCATACGCATTTCATCAAAAATATGTAATATATAAAAAAATACATATTCACGCTACAAAATAATTTATGTAGTTTTATATTAACAACGCACACATTATTAACGTACAATCTCGTTTACTTCGTTTCACAAATAAGTTATTCTTACTCGTTAAATTTATTTATGACAATCAATCTCTCGAAGTATCAGTTATATTAAATTCGAATTTATTAATTTCAAGTTCATTAATAGATCTTCGACGCAAAATGAAGCAATTTCTCGCTTGTTTCACGTGATGATTATTTCACTTTGTAGATCGAGTGAACAACTGTTTGAAATAATCGACAAACAAAGCAACTTGACTATATCAAATCATATTTATCGGGCCAGCTGATGTCCGATGGCTTATCGTACAGATGAGAATTCGATGACTTTTCTTATCGATGACAAAACGTAGTTTAAACGATAAATATGACATTTTGTAAAATCCTTTTAATTATTTAATCAGAACTAAAGAGATACACTAAAGAAATTTATCGAAATAGAACGTTATGTAATATAGTGTAATATAGTGTCTTATACATATATAAATAAATTCTTTTATATACTTTAGGAATATATAAGATGTTTCACATAGAATTAAATAATAGTTCTAATTTAAAATATACGAAAATTAATAGAATACCAAAATAAGTATGTAAATTCTTTTAGAACATTCTTTCTGTAAGAAATATGCCCACAAATGCTTTTGTTTAAGAAATATTGATATTTTTCTTGATCTCTCTTGTGTGTGTGTATGTGTGTGTGTGTGTGTATGATTTTCTTATTTATTTTTTTATTTATTTTAAGTGATGTTATTTTAAAAAATATTTAATCCTGAAATGCTCTGTATATAAAATAAAGTTACACTTGCGACATAAACTTTCATTCATTTTATTCCCAATTACGATAACAAATCTTTGTAAGATTAAGATCTACTTTTTTTAGATTCTCGAGGAATAAATTAAAGTTTCTCAATATATGTGTAGAAGTTTATATAAAAGTTGCTGTATTTAAACAAGTTGTATTTAATCAACTGATTATTTAGTTTACTCACCTGCAATTCTTATCAATCATGATTGAATCAAGGATTATCGAACACCTGCGAGCTATCTCGTGACTACAACAATATGATAAAGTTTTTTTATATTTATTTACGTAATGTTTGTTTTAAGAAACGTGACATAAAATAGTGAAAAAAATAGTGAAATCCATATAGGAAATCTCTCATAGTTTTATCAATTCCTTAACATTTTTTCTAATTTTTATTTTATAAAAAAAGCGAAATTTTCAATAGAATTTTAATAACATTTGTGAATTCAATTCTTAATAGATACTTGAAAAATATGTATGCAATAATAACAATAATATAGTTTCATACAGCGCAAAACGAATTAAATTGCCTTACAATGATCGATAATTTGTTCATACATTTAGTTATTCCAATTAATTATATTCATGATATGAATTAAATTATATTGATAAATTGCATAGAGATAATCTGAGGGCGATAATTCGATGCGACACAATAGGAAATTCCAATGTCAATCTGTATGTGTTTATCATTGATAACGGGGGAAATCAAGGGTCAAAAAATAAAACGAAACGCAATCGCTTCCATAATGAATAATCATATTTTAATGACTCAATGATTGTACAAATGGATCACTCTTAAACGTCTCCGCATACAACCGAGGAACAATAACAACAAATATAGCAATCATCATAATCATAATATACATATTCATTATTAACGTATATCGTTTACGTAATAGGTGAGAAAACGTAAAGGGTTTTCTTTTTTTATATTCTTTTGCTTACCATATATTTCCGCTCGCATACATACAATATTTAATCTCATCCTTGGTTCTCTTAACTCATTTTACGATTTTATAATACAAGGAAGAGACTCTTCTCTTTCTCTCTCTTTCTCTTTATCTCTTTTCTTATTTTATATTTTTTTGCCCTCTCTTTTCTTCTGCCCTGGAAAGACTCATTACATCATTACGCTAACTTCGTTTTCATTTCATTATCATCCCGCTCTTTCCTTCGATTGTGTATATCCCTTTATAACTGCCCCTTTCTTATATATATAATATTACCAACCCCATATTTCTTTTTTTCAGTCTCCCTTTCGTCTCATTTTACTCTTCCTTTTTTCTCTCTCGATCTAGTATTTTCGGTGTCCCCAATAAATACCGAAGGTATCGCCCTAATCATATATCCCCAAATATTATTATGTTCAACGGTAGCGATAAAGTTTATATATATATATTTATCAATAAAATTTCTGGAAGAATGTCAATAATCATACAATAGATGATCAATCGTTCGACGATTCACTGCGTACCCGGGGAGGCGAAAAATATGAAACTTGGTACTAGGCCAACTATTGGGATACGTCTCCGAGCTAGAGTGTCTCGACCCTGTTCGATTTTTATTTTTATTCTCTGTTTCGACTCATCGTTGAGAAAAATGCGTAAATGAGGATAAATTACTAAAATCTTAAGTAGTTTGACAATCTAACGTTTTCAGATCATTTTACTTAGCGTTTTCACTTGTAGAATGTCGAAGTTTTCTGAAAACCATTCGATTCTTCTATCAAAATCGCTCGAATAAATGTTTGGTATTGCAAAAATTCTTTGGGTACTTACTATCTACCTAATCACCTCGTGATTTTTTGATAATTATTTAATCATTCGTTTTTTGTGGAGCATGGCATCGTTTTTTTTATATCGCCTGAAGAAAAAACTTCTAAAAGAATGTATAAAGAATACAATAAAATATAATATGATTTATATGTCTTCCACGTTCTTTTGTTTAAAATATTTCTTATTTATAATTTTAATTCTTTAATATTTAAATATACGGAATTTTAAGATTTTTTAAATGTAATATTAAATAAGTTTAAGAAAAATTTTATGTAAAATATTTTACTTATTTCTCCTAAAAATAATTGAATGAATCTTGCTCTTCTATATTTCATGTAAAATATTTTACCTATTTTTCCTAAAAATAATTGATTGAAATAATAAATCTTGATCTTCATTCTATATATCGTTTCACTCTATATGTTTTTAAATTTATTATAAGACTTCTTAAGTGAAGAGATAAGATAAAACATAAGCGCAATATCTTAAGCTCGATTAAGATGACACCTGCTCGTGATAAAATGACGATGATGAAACGATTTTTCGATATATATGTATGTATGGGTTATAGATACAAATAAAAGCGCTTACATTTCAAGAAGCAATCGTACAAGAGGTAATCATACTTCCTACATTGTTTTCCAGACATTTGTGTCTCATCATCAAACAGATGTTTAACAGAGATTACAGTAATAAATAAATCGATTTATCTATATTCGCATTTATGACAGAATCTATGAATAGGAGAGTATTTCCGATGATTCTAGAATATAACTTTACATAATAAGAGAGTCATTTTTTATAGAATTATATATCGTGTATGAAAAGCAATTTATCGCATCTGACATAGCAGTTCAATTATTGTTATGCGCGGAAAAACACATTCCTCAATTACGCATTTTCCTCTCTATTTGAATCTCTCTCTCTCTCTCACTCGAATATTCTCGTAAATCCTTTCAGAAAGGTACGGGGGTCGAAGAGAAAAAGAAACATCTACTCTCGCTCGGAGGCGCGCCTCGACAGAATTTATACAATAAAATTTATATTTAGTAGACAATGCAATAATTCGAGCAACAGAAGGTCCTCCGTAAATTCTTAAATCTGCACATGTGTGTTCTCGCCTATAGTAATTAATAAGTAGGTATCTTATTATTTTTTTTTCGCTGTCAGATCTTAACCGATGTCTTATTAGATATATTTTGTGTCTTTGTATATATGTGCGCGTGACTGCATGTGAGTGTCTATGTATATATGTATATCTATGTACGTATGTATGTATATATGTATCTAATCGTTTCCGCCATTTTCTTTAACGCTTCATGTCAACGAATTTTCAACGATGATAATTGAAATAAAGTCAAATTTTAAAATTACCAAAAACAATCTACTTCAATTGTTTATGATTGAATCATACAAAGCATAATTTTTTTGCATAATAGTAAGAAAGATCTCATCATGGTAGTTCTATCGCCTTTCTTTGTACCATTAAAATTAACTACGATCTTCAAATAAAATTATTAAAGCCAATTATAATCTATTTATTCTGATTCTTTTCTATTTAGATAATAATTCCACGTTCCAAAGAACTTCTTCGATGTAATAGACAAAATTGTAAAAAATTTCCATCTTGTTCAAATAATCATTCATAAAAATCAAAAGGCAAAATCGTAACATTAAAATACTCAAGTCATTCAATATAATAATTTTATCGTTTTTTTTAATGTTTAATTTCTCTTTTATTTAATTTCAAAGTAAAGTTTCATCTATATAAATATATTCATCGATCGTTTATAATATATTCCAGCGCAGTAATTCTTGAAATTCGTATGCATATAATTATGCTTTTGTTGGTATTGCACAATTTTACATAATCAACGATCATATATCAGATATTATTAATTGAAATTCATGCGATTATCAATCAATATTTCAGCGATAAATCTTCCATTGAGATTTCACCTTTCGACGAACTCTTGCGCTTGAACACTATTATAAGTCAGTCTGATATTAATCCTACTAATTATTGCTATACGACAATTTTGGCACCATGTTCGTCATGTTTTTCCGACACTATTTTTAATAAATAAGAGAAAAAAAGATTTCCAGTTTCTTTCGAGGAAAATTTCTCTCCGAAGAAATTCTTTTGCCCGAGATAAACTAACTCTCTTTAAATATTGCAAAATTTACAGTTCAATTCTCGTTGACATTTCCGTCTTTTGAAAGATTTTTGCGTAGGATGGCAGGTCTTTTGCATATTCGATTTCAAGCGGAAAAAAAGGAAGAGCTCATTCTTGGATGACTCATCATATTCGCGATTCAAGTTAAATCTGGTAAGATCGATCGACTTTTCGATATAAAAAAGCTTACAAGACGAAATCGATTTTTATATTCTTGACTGCCTGTAGTTGTTTCTCTTGATAACATGATTTCAGAGATAAAATATCCCTTCGACTTTTTATATTTCACTGATAACATTGAGATAACTTGTAAAATGTGCAATATAAAATAAGCAGTTCTTAAACATTTATTAATTATTATTAAAATTATTTAAAAAATCAATATTGCATAGGTTTATTATTATTATAAGTTTATTTAATTTAGATAAAAGTATATATATGTAAAAAAACATTATCGCAAATCTGATAAATAATATATAACATAAAATAAAATTAAAAGAATATAAAATTATATCTATCGACAGTCAAGAATCAGATGTTAATGAATTTTATCACTTAATGCAAGAAATTTTATAATTTCACACATACATATCGCGGAGATCGTAAGAAATTTGTGTTAAAGCACGCGTGATTAAATATGTGTAATGCGTATTTCGAGAAATGGAAGCAATATTACAGCGTAAAACATTCGTAACGTTATGGATAAAATTCACGTGATTCGTACAATCCGTCAGGAAGCAAAAAAAGATCAAATCTTATCCGTTCTTATTCATCAACTATACAAACACTGTACAATAATATCTCGGCATATAGCATTTCGATATATAATTAGTACGCGTATAAATTTTCTTTGGAAATATATTAGTAATTGACGCGATTCTTTTACAAATGTCAGATTAATACGATTTTTTTGTATCGACACGTTCTCTTTCTCGACAAGCATTAATATGAAAAATTCTTTCTTTTTTTACGTTATTGTATACGTTAATATATGAAATAGTCGATCGATTTCAAATTTTCACAATGATCTCTTTCTTTTTTAGATGTTACGCGCAACATTTGCAACACGATATTTCTCACATTCGTCGATAATCTAATCGCCGATAATATTATACATAAATATCATCGTGTATAATATTTTATATTACATTATATTATATTATAATACTATAATATAATATAGTATGTTACGCTATTATAATATTAAAATATTATACAACCGACGCTTTTTTAATTTTAAAAACAGAAATGTATCCGTTCGAGTCGTTGATCGACGCACCAGACAGTATCATGTAGAATGTGTGCGTATGTCGAATATATCGATATACCAAATCCCATTAATTGATAATTAAATCTTTATCCTTGTTCACCATTAGACGATAATCCATCGGCTCGAAGCGTTGAACGGAAACGTTGACGATCTCTGGATTATAATTCTGGGATTCATTTGATATACTTTTACGACACACGCTATTTTATTCTCATCGAGCTTCACTAAATTATCGTTTCAGATATTATTTCGATGATTATCATAAGCAATATCGACGCGAGCGATACTTATGAGCGCAAATACCGATGCAAACGGTAACGATTGAATAAAATCGATACCGCGTGTAAAGTGTTTGTCATATCTATGTTATTTCAGTAGGATCTACGTAGCTTGAGGCATCATCCTCGATCCTAACGGGAATAACATCGAGGAAAGTCTAAGCTCGCAGTTTATGATTCTGGATCCACAAGTTGGTTTGCAATGTTTAACGCTAACTCTCTACAATTGGAACCGTACGAATCAGATAAAAGGAAGATACCAAAGTTTGGAGATTCCTCGAGCGAAAGTGCATTTTTCATGAAAGGACCAGCGTGTCGAGATGATGCCCGAAGCATCGTCAGATCCATCCTGTTTATTGTCCTACTCAGGAGACACACAGAGACATGTAAACGTTTCACCACAGAGATTCGTAAACGTTTGCGTTCGATAGAAGATCGAGTCGTGAGATCGATTATATCGCGCATGCAACATCCACTTTCCTCGAATATGCGTACATATCGTTCGTGATGATGCGAAAAGTGAACGAGCACCTCTTTAGAATACGTTCTCGGAAAATATTTCGATTTTCCGAAAAGAATGTTTCCCCAATATTTTCACCCTCGGGAAATCTTCTCCAAATATATTCGTTCGAATATTTTGAGAATATTTCATCCTTGAAAATCTCACTACTTTCGCATCATCAGTCGTTGTGTGCCTATATGTTACGCGCGTGTACGTGTATGTATGTGTGTGTATGTGTATGTGTATATATATTTTTTATTTATATATATTTTTGGTTGTAGGTATACGTCTATGTGGATACTTTCTGTCGTCTAATTTACACGTATTAATCCCTCGATACCATTCTTAATTTATCGTAATACCCATTAACAACGCGGTATATGTGTCGGGTTATCGTGAAGGATTCGGTCACCGACACCATCGATGCCCCTCGATTCATCGTTCGCCCTAATCATCAATATATATACGTTTGAAGTCCGAGCGTACGCCTCTCTCTTTTCTCTCGCATCTCTCTTACTCTTAGCCTCACGGGTCTTGAAACGCATCTCGTCGTTACGCCTACGCATCTCACCTCGCAGCTTCGGTCTCGAGCACTCTGACCATTTCTCGCTCTCTATCTCTCTCTTCCTCTCTCTCTCTCTCACTCTCTTTCAAACATTCTCTCGTTCGTTTTCAAACGCTCTCTTTTGTATCTTAAGTAACGTTAAAAATAAAGTCTGCTATATTGGCGAGGATGCTCGACCCTGAAAACAGGTTAATACGCGGCGGAACATTTTTTTTTTAGGGGGGAACTGTGGACGACGTTACAATGCAATTCATAAACCCACCTTCTCTCTCTCTCTCTCTCGCTTTCTCGCATAATATTCCGTATGTATAATATATGTATACATATATTTTCTGTGTTTCATCTTAATTGATTTCCTTTAATCGCTAAAACTTACTCTATGCGCACGAATCGCTTCTTCGATTACTTTTTTTTTTTAATACGGATTTTAAATCTCTCTCTCTTTCTCTTTCTATCAGTTCCCTTCACGTCATCCAGCGATCGTCAATGCATAGTGCGTGACGCGCATCACGACAGTTTTATATAATAATAAAAAAATGGGGGAGAGGGTCACATGGTAGAGAACGATGAGAAACAACGTAACGAGCGCGCTACGCGCGAGCGCTCGGTCGCAATCGACGGTAATTATAGTGACGATAATATCATTATTACATTATATACAGAGTCGATAATTATCTCTTCGTCAATTATCACGCCGCCGTCCACGCGAAAAGGATCGAGAGGATCGAAGGACGTAGCCTCGATCACTAGTGATTCTCGAAAAAGCGACCAGATTATGTCTCGTTTAAATTGGTTAAAATTATGCTACTGAATAGTGTTAAACAAGAAATCGAAAGATATTAAAGAACATAATTTCTCGGCAAATTAATAATAAAACCCACTCTTCCAGGATTTTGGAAATACATCTTGATTATTACATCTTATGTCTTTGTTGTTCTCTTTCATGAATATATTTTTAATGCAAAGCATAAATTTATTTCATCTACCATAGAATTCTTGGACAATTTAAAATAGTTTTTCTTAATATTTTATTTTAAACTTTGTGAGAAATTTAAATGTGTGGATATCACAATTTTATGCTATATTTAATTTTAAATATACTTATTTTAAAAGTTAGTTATAAAACTGAATGTATACGCTGAATGTATACGCTGAATGTACAGTTAAAATTATTTGTAATATTAACTAAAATAACGTAAAAATAAAAGCAAGACTAAAAAATAAACTGTTAAAAATTGCACTGTAATAATCAATGAACGATAAATTAAATAGTAATTTCTGGAAGAGAATATTGCATATCAATAACTATTATATATTAATATCTGGAATATAGTAAATAGTTAATAATCAGAATTAAAAGATATAATTGACTGCACTTTCGTCGGTTTGTAAAATTAATTAAATAAAAAAAAATTGGAGCGTATATTTAATAAACTTATATAATTAATCGAATGTTTCGAAATTCAGATTCTCAATCACTTTGACGAATCTTTTGAGATCGACGGAACGATTAGCTATTTATTAACGATTTGATATTTGCTATCGAATTATTTAAAATCAGCGGTCTGCTCGGTCTTCTACATCTTTGGAATCATCAATTTTACAATCAAAATTATAAACCATCTTAATTTTTAATAATGTTCTTGTATTCTTATTATAATTAGTAAAATATTATTTTATAAATTGAATTAAATTTTTTAAATTTAAATATTGAGGGTGACTTCTGTACAAAAATGTAATGATATAGTTTACAAAAGCAAAAAAATATTTTCAAGCTCTATTCTATATAAATTTCCCTCAGAAATAGAAGCCTGGTTGAACATCTCGCTGTGTCTTATACAAACACACATTCACATACACGCAAGCAAGTACATACGGATTCCTACTGGAAGACGAAATGAGGAAGAGAGCGGAGGAAGAAAGTGCAATCTTTTTCATAAATTCCACGTGAACGGCAGACGCGTATCTTTCACGTATCGACATCGTGACAATCGTAATAATCGGACAATTATCTCTGTGTATTACGCTTGATAATGGTAGTGGTAGTAGTGGTTGGATGTTGGTTGTGTTTAATGATGATGTGGTGGAACTTATAACGATATTACCTCGTTAGCGAGTCAGCCTCGATATTATTCAACTTAAACATGATTATTAAAGTTAGGTTGTTGAGCACAATTGTTGATTTCTATCAGAGATTTTCGGGAGGCGCTATGGCTCGAGCTCATGTCCGCGAACTCGCCGGCCGACTTACCCTTGCGCGGCAATGTGGTGGCCTCCCCTAGGGAAGGTAGCTCCCGTGGTTTCCAGATCGGCGAACCTGCCATCGCATTATGTTAGAAATTAATTCTTTTCTGCACGACATGTTTCTTAAAGAAAACAAAAAAATAAACCCTATTATAAAATTCATTGGAACAAGATTCGAGAAACTATCGCGTATATTTGTGTCATAAAAATGTAATTATTTATTATTATCAAATTCACATTACTAGCTGTTCACAAATAATTCTTAATTAATAATCAATTGAATAACTTTGTAGCAATTATCTGATTAAGTCTCGTTAGAGATAAAAAAAAATATCGATAACCAATACACTCACCAAGTTCCTTGACGGTAATGGGCTGATAATTCTCGGGCTGATGAGAAGACTGGATCAATCTAGCTTGGCTGCCAGTACTTCCCGCCGAGATAGTCGACGTGGTGCTCAGCGTCAGATGATTAGGTGTCCGGCCGAGATTTGTCTTCTTCTCGCCTAAAAAAGCCTGCGAGTCTTCTTCACCTTCCGACTTCGTGCCCGAATCCATTTCGACTTTTATCTCGCCTAAGTCCCACAAAGACATAATATCATATTAAAAAAATGACATCTTTAATTATTGCACTATATTTTCCCGTATTTTTATCAGTTTTTTAAAATTAATTTTATTCATATTTTATATATAATTATAAAATATGTATAAGAAAGAAAAAAATGATTATTATATATACATAATATATATAATATAGTATATATTATATCATAATAATCTATAAAAATATTTATAAAAATTAGTTTATATATACATATATATAACAAGATTACTATAAGAGAATTTTTCCAAAGCCTAGAAGAGGTTTTCCATCTTACTGGAAGTGTCACTTATAGTTTTGCTCCTAGAGCGGAACGTGGTTTGCTGCTGGACGACTGGCGCATCCTCCTGATCCTTATCTTCCGAACTCTCGTGTTCTACCGGCTGTTTGGAATGACTGTATTTGCGCTTATGCGAATTCGCCAGTAATTGTTGCTTCATCGCTTTCTTCGAGAGCGTGCCCGTGATGCTGCCATTTCCGTTTTGAGTTTGACCAATCTGCTGCTTGTCAAATTTTTCCACATGACCGGTCGACATACGCGGCGCCATCGACATTGGAGCATGACTCATATTCTGTTTCGTCGAGGGTATGCTCATATTCCTCACGGACTCTCGGATGATCTGTCGGATTGTCTTCAAAAACGCGTTTCGGAATTCCGTTGTACTATAAGCAAAAATTTAAGCAAAGCATACAATAAATAAAATAGAATAAAATAGTCACATACTCGTATAAATAAAATAGCCACATTAATTATTTATATATTAAAGAAAGATGTGTGTTGTGAACAAACAATTTTTTATATATTTGCATAGTTTATAAAAAAATTGTAAGTTTATGAAAAATCCATTTCAGATGATCGTTGGAGTATATATTTAAAAAAAAATATCTTACAAAAAAATAAATTTTAAATAAAAAAGAGAAAAAAAAGAGAAAACAGAAATATCATATAAATTATTTTTCTATAGGGATTATGAAAAAATAACAGAATAACAGAATTGATTTGCGAAGAAAATTTAATCAAGACATAGTTGCGAGATAAATGAAACTTAATTTCATTTATCTGCAATTTATATTTCTAATCTGATAATATTGTCAATTTTCGCGCTCAATCAATAACGTCAGTAAAATTAAGTTAGCTATAAAACAATTGCATTTGCGATCATAATAATTATCTATCATACATGTGAATTTATTTTATTGCGCTCGTACACATTTAGTTTCAAAGAAATATATTATAAAAAAAAAAATAAGTAGATGAGAAAAATATTTTATCCAAATTTAATATCTATGATATATTTCAAAGAATTTATTGGTTTATTCAATGAAATATTTATTTTAATGTGGACGCTTATAATTTAGCAAATAATTAATCTAAATGATAAGAAAAAAAATACCTGTTGGAGAGCACGTATACTTTCTCCGATCTTCTTTGTAATTGACTTCTTAGATGAATCAGTTCCCATAAGAAGTGAGACTCCATATCCTTGGCAGAGCTAGCTCTGACCTGGACTTCTGTAACTGGAATCAGCACCTGATAACGAATGATTTCTACCTCGCTAGAGTTAGCCTTGGTCGAAACTCCCTGAAAAGTGTATGATGCAGTCTCTTTAGTATTACGAACATTGCAAAAATTAATGAAAGAATTAAATCGTATGAACGCTCACCATAAGTTTCTTCTTCTGTCTCAATCTTTCTTTACACAGGAACACGACGGCCGATTTAAATACGAAACACATTGCGTGTAACTCGAGACCCTTCTTTATTTTACCGAGAAAATCGGAAATATTGAGCCACTCGACACCGCCATAGTACAAAAGATCGCCTGGACTTAAATCGATCGGCTGCCAAAAAATTAATACATCAATTTAAAATATCCTAATTATTTGTAAATATAACAAAATGTAATAAGTATAATATTTATTATATAATATTTTACTTCTAGAGATGCGCAAAAGTAAAAATTGATTCACCTGTTTGCAGGATTTTTGGTGTTGTCTGAATAAATGATCGAAAATAGCTCCGTACTCTTCGTGAATTCTTTGCATCTCGTTTATGTGCTCCGCCACCTTTTCCATACCTTTGAGCGCCTCTGCAATTTATAAAGATTCGCGTTTATACATTTAATATTAAGTTTCTGATGACGCTCTTGAAACTTGTTCATTAAATTAGTCGCACGATATCATTGTAATTACCGATCAAGTGTTGGTGTTCTTCGCTTCGTTCATCAGTGAGATTCCTAAGCTGCTGCAACAGCAGCGGATACTTGAGTATTCTTTGTATAGGTTTTATCAAGTATGATTCTAAGGTCGATGAGTGTTGCTGCCGAGGATTTCTTGCTTGCAAGAACTCTTGTAAAGCTTGATTTCCCTCGTCTGAAATTGTCAATTACTCCTGATAATTGTCGGGAGATTGCTTCGTATTTCATCGAGTTTTATCGTAATTATATGAAACGCAATTTGAATTAAAGGAAAAATTGATTTGTAAAATCAGAAACGTATTTCTCGAGCAATATTGTGCATGAATTATATATATCGAATCGAATAGTATGAATAATATCTGAAACAAATATTTTCTGTTCCATATCACACTAGGTTACATTTTAAAACGATTAAACGAACGAATATAATATTTAATTAGCATATTAAAAGTTTAAATGACGAGATAAAATTTCAAGGAATAATAGTTACGTTTGCATGCTCTAATAATTTTGAAATTTGAATTTTTTAACATCTTTGAATTTTTTAATGGCATAGCTCTCATAGTTGCAAAAATGTCATTTATTCGCGAAAGGTTAATATGAATAATAAATCGGAGAACTTTCCGGGAACGACATATTTATAGAGAGTGAGGTTGGACATAGTTATTCCTGGCGAGTGAATTATCGATCGCAAAGGATCAGGCGTGTTGATGTGGAGGAAGAAATCGCCGAAGGTCGTCTCTTGCGAAAAAGAAATGTATATTTTAAGAGAAAACTTACTTGGATGTAAAACTTTCTGAGCCTTCGAATGACTAGCGCAAAACGAGCTGTAAAGCTTGAAGTGATTTACGTAATATAAGAAGGCACTTCCAATGGAAAACAGGACTCCCTATAACATAAAAAATGTATATATATAAATTCAGCTCGGAATGCATTCTTGTTCGAAAGAGAGTATGTTGTCAATTTTCAATATTACTGATACATATTCGCGTTATTAAAAAACAATCATAAATATCGATTTTCATATTTCGAAAAGTGCGAGAATTCTTGGTATTTAAAAAATATATAACTTTATTTTTTAATATATACTTATTGCCATAAGAATAATATGATGTAACAATAAATGTTATATCGCTTCAAAAATATAATAAAAAACAAATTACTAGTTTTATTTTTTTCTAATTCATCAACATCATTTTATTTAATATCTTATTGAGTTGCAGTTGATTATTAATAAGCAATCAAGTTACATTAAGGCGCGTACCTTAAATTGACTCGGATGGTCAAAGCTATTGAAATCGGCCTCCATCTCGATGGCGTGATCGAGATTCTGCAGGAACTGTCGTTGAAATGTGACGATTTCCTGAATATTACCAAACAACGCGTTGATCTCCGCGTTCGATAGGAAAGTTTCGCGTTTAAGGGGTTCCAGATAGTTCTCCAGCAAATTATTTAAATTCTATGAACAGAAAGAAATAGAAGAGTGATTAGATTTAATATGTATTCGTAAAAATCTCTTTTGTAATTTATTATAATTGTAAATATTATAAAATATAATAATTAAAATATAATAATAAAATATAATAAACCGCCACTACCTTTACGTAAGTTCGTTCAGTCTCAATCAGTTCTAAAATCACTTTCTTCAGCTTCTCAGCATCGCTAAGTTGCCGACTCGGTGTGAGAGCTTGCGAGTGGGAACTGACGACGCTTCCGGTGGGACTCGATTTTCTAGTCTCTCCTGGCGAACGACAGATTCCTGTCACTTGTTCAGCAGTCTTCAAAAGATTTTCGATCTCGAAGGAATTGGTGCGCGAAGTCTGTTTGCTGTTCTCCATATGAGCGGCAGAGCAATCCTGCATAATGTTCTCTTTACCTAGCAAAGTAAGATATGCATAATGCTGTGACAGAATATGTTATAATTGCAACGATAAATTTACATGATTTAATATTTATATTAATTAATAATTTACAAAATTATATTACAATTTGTGGCAGATACAATTTATTATCGCAAAAATAAAATATAATGTCAAACATTGTTTATAAAAAACCGTTATATTAACGAAAATATTTTTCGTAATAAGTTAATCACTATATAACAAATTTAATTCAAATCGTACTGAAAAATTACAATAATATTTAACGATATTTAATTTAAGAGTAACGATTATTATTCTTCATTATCTTTATATTTTAGATTAGAGATAATGGAATTATGTATTAATATTTAATGACGTGATATACATAGATGGAGAACGAGAATAACTAATTTGATACATTGAGATATATAGATTCAAGGTCGGCATCTTTTTGTGATTTATATTTTTATCTTATTCATGTCTCATTTATTTAACGAGCTCGCTTAGTTATCAGAAATAAAATACTGTTTTTAATGTGATGAGCTCTCAAAGCGCAAAACACTCACTCCATCCGGGTGCCGGTACAATGAGACCGGAAATCATTTCCTCGCTGATGACTGGTGGATCGGTAGGTGGCGGCGGGCAGACTAGACTCTCAATTATATCGTCGGTGACTCGCATAATACCCGTGAGATCCGGTGGCTCCGTCCTGGAGGATCGCATCATCATGCAGAGACCCACCTCCTCTTGTAGAACGCTTTCCAAGTACATCATATCCAGGTCGCTCACGATGGCGCCGTTGATTACCATAATCTCATCACCCTTAATGATTCCTGAAAGCAGAATGGCGTTGCTAGGATAAGGGATAAGGTCTCGAAGGAGGATTTCAGAAAAGAACTTTTCCAAGTGTAGATTTATGCGCGTTCGTTACAACAGCGAAATATTTATTGTTGTGACAGATTGAGAGAATTAGTCAAATGCGCGCGATTCATTATCGCATTTATTAATTATTTTAGTAAACGTGAAAAATTCTTGTATTATATACTGTTCATATATTTTCATCACTATAATTGTCGACTTATTATCGCGAAAATGATATGAATTAATCAGCGCGGTCGCGACTATTGTTTTATGATTCTTAAATAATTTCACTTCAGCTGACATTCATCATGTTTGCTTTGCAACCCGCTTGCATAGACGATCCGCTCGGCTCGGTATCTTTCGCAACTATAATAAGTCGCTCCCTTCGATCGTGCTTTACCAGTAAGCTATCAAGTAAATTTAGACATACGGAAAGGCGGCGCTAAATGTCATGCTGATTCGTTTGCGCCTGCGGCCCTAAGACTATCCCACCCCCTGTACACGTATATAATATATTTTTACTATAGACATATTCTTTTTTTTACACGCATTATACACGCTTCATTTAACCGTAAGCACGAGACTTTGCTCAACGAACGAGCGACGAGGCGCGGAAAATCGATGACTTTTCAATGGCGTCCTTGCATATCCTGGCGCCGATACGGTCTAAAAAATTAATACGATCAGACCTCGCTTTAGATCGTTTTCTAAGATTCGCAAGAAGTTCAATCGAGAAAAACAAGTTGAAATATTGTATAACTTTTAAAACTTTTATATAATACGATATTATTTTTCACTTTTTTTTAAATTTTATTTTTTAAAATATATAAACTTGTTCTAGATTTAGATTAACCGCAGAATTGATTTTTCTCTTTTATATATATATATATATATATATATATATATATATATATATACATATATATTTCAACGTAACGTATTAAATTAATCAAAAAGTTTATTCAATATCAATTCAATTCATTCTAATCCGTTCTAATTCGTTCTAATAAAGAAAAAATTGAATGAACTTTTTGATTAATTTAATACGTCACTTTGAAATTATCAAATAAAATTAATCATTCGTATAGAGAATCACTAGCGTTTAAATAATAGAGGTTGATAAAAGTATGAAAAATATAGAATAGTTAATAAATAACCAGAAATAAAAAAACCTTGTAACGATCGAAACTTTTAATCGTTGCGCTTGAGGGACGTTTATTTTAGTTATATATTGTCCTAGATAAGGGATGCTTACCATTTTGCATGGCGACGCTCTTGTCTTCCACTCTACTAACGTAGCAACAGAGCTCATCCTGTCTGTCGGAATTTTCTATGAGCTCGGCCTCGACGGAGAAGCCCCACATTTGCTCCAAAGTATTTCTTTGCAATTCCACTTGATATAAAATCTTGGCACAGACTTCCACAATTTCGTGCGTATGCAACTGCATGCAACAAAAGAAAAATTACATTATCAATCTTAATTCTCGTCGTACTTAACGATTTTAATTATTTTATAAAGTAATTGATTACAAGCAAATAAAAAATAATTTTACTCGCAAGACAAGCAATATAATATTTTTTTCTCTATTTAATACATTTATTCGATAAGTATACTCAAAAGAAATAACTTCTCCATATATAGCTGTTTTTAAATAAATTGTTAATACATTTTAAATTGCCTCAAATTGTTATTTCTTAACAATTTCCAAAACTTTGCACACAATTGAATCAGAAGAAATATTATAATTATTTTAAAGAAATATTATAATTATTTTAATTATTATCTCTATAAAAAAAATGTATAAAATATAAACCAATAATATTTTATATTCTAAGTATTCAATTTTCTTAGACATTTTTAAATTAATGGGTCTATTCTGTAAAAATGCTCTATAACACTGTATCTCTATAAGCTATGCAGCACTGTAGAGTAAAAAAGAAAGAGCGAAGAGCGAAAAAAAGAAAGAGCTAAAGAGCTACAGAGCGAAAATTTTCTTACCGAATACACGACTAAAGATAATCACTTAAATTTCACTCTCTGACTTACATAGGTTTCTATCAAATCAGTCCTATGTGGCACAAAATAATTGTGGTCCTCCATATCTCGGCGCTTCTTCACGCGCACAAAGTGCTCCATCGGATTAAGATTCTTCCTGGTACACGCGCTTGCCAAAAATTCCTCCACAGTCATAGCGTCCCGCAGAAACACCGACACGAGCTGAAACAGCGAACGGGAAACACCGGGTCGCGTTCTTCTTACCCTTATCTTATTCTATCTCGTGAGCATACATAATTTCGATCAACTCACCCGATGTCCTGATGATCGTACCTGATTTTCCGGCACGGACACCTTGACACTCTTCTCCTCGTCCCTGGACGAGATCTGTAGCGAGCGTCTGCTGGAGCCACTGTTCGACCTCGACAACAGCGGCGGTCTTCTTTTTGTCGCTCCGCGACCCGCTAATAGATTATTCAGCAAGGATGGACTACGCGCGCAGATAAACGCGTGGAAGGACGATACCGTAAAGACGCCTAGCTTGTTCAACGTCTGCTTCGTAGCGCGAGATACGTGCGTCAGTAGACTCTGAGGGAGAAATGAGGGCAGCGCTTATTTAATATCGTCAGCTGATTGAGCTAGGTCATTTATCCTCAAGGTATCACCTTGAGAAATAAAATACTTGAAGATTGAATCAACAAGATTTTTCATATAATTAGATTACAGGATGATTCAAAATCATCGATTTATGAATATTAAAATTTGAAAAAATATTCTTTCTTGAAAAAAAATATAATTCAGATTCTTAAAAAATTGAAAATAGATTATCTGTGAAATACTAGTAATAAATTAAATATCTGTTTGATATTTGTACTGTAAATTGCTATTGTTTGATATTGCAATGAGAATGTTAATTAATTGTATATTCAGAACGTATGTATGATTCTTATATCTCATGCAACGATCGATACAATCACGAATGGCGCAAATTAAATACTTGTAATGCAGATAGATAGCTAACAAATTCTGACTGTATGCGGACTGTGAACGGAAGAGACGACCCCGCTTTTCAGACAATTGAAGCAATGACAGTGGACAATGTAGCGAGATTGCAGCGCGTAATGTTGTTTATTCGAGAAATCAAGAGAACGGGCTTCTTCTATGAAGGCTACGGTCAAATCACGACGTTCTATTTGATTATACAATTAAAATTGATATAATATCTCAATTTTTTGTCACATTGGATGACTGAAAAAATAGAATTGGCGCAACACAGTTTCTCAAAATTATTCTTAAAATAAAATAAAATAATGTACACACATGTATTGCGCGTAGTTAAATAAATTTATGCGATCACAAAATATAAAAAAATATATTATAATGAAAAATATTTATTGTTAAAAAATATCGACAAAATATTAGAGAAATGATTTTTCTATCGAAGCAATTATATTTGCACAATTATGCAATGTTTTTCGATTGTACAGTTTATTTTATAAAAAATTAATAGCCTATGTTATATTTGATACTTACTTTCGGATTAGGCAGTTCGCCACTCTGCAAACTAGCCATATAGCACCGTAAACGGAATTGCTCGCAATGGAGCCGTTCCAGATTCTCTTCCCATTGTACTATTTGATTGTTGATTTGCTGCTTGGTGTCGACGTCGGAAACCACTGATTGCTGGAGATCCGCCATGTGTTTCATCTTGTGATCCTGTAAGCAGCCAGTAGACACGCTCAATTAATATAATAATTTTATTTCTTTTTTGTTAAAAAAAACATTGCGACAAAATGTGAAAATTGTAATAAAAAATGTTCAAATTCTATTAAAAATTTGTAATAATTTGTGTGAAATAAAAATCTGATAAATGTGATTGCAAAAAACTTTTCCTATATCTGGCGAATTTCTTCTTCTTTCGAAGTAAAAATTAACGAACACTGAGGCCAATATAAACTTTGTTTTTTTAACTACTTTTTACTAAACAATGCTTAGAATTAATCTCTCCCTCTCTTCAACATTTAAAATAAGTAAGACTTAATAAAATTATATATAAATTTAATGATATTTTCTTTACGTACCGACTCGATCGCCTTCTCCAGACGAAAGATCTCCTCTTGCAAAAGATGTAGGGTGCCGGTCTTGCCACGATGACGCGCGAACGCGGCGGCACACGCCGAATGAATGCTATTCACCCAATTTTCCAGCTCCACTTGACACGGCGCCTAAAAATATAAAGCGAATTTTTTTCCTATGAACAAGGATTAAGACTTCGATATCTAAGCATCATTGAGAAACTTTGAAAGCAAATCGATCGTTGCGAAGCAATGTACATAATGTCGCTCACATTTTTTTCAAGTCGTGACAAGCTTTTAAGTAGAAGCTGCAGGCTATTAAAAGTTTGCCGTTGCGTGATTGAGAAATGAGAGTTCGGCGAGAGTGAGTGAAATGGAATTAATTAAATATATCTAGTTAGCGATTCACGCAGTTAATGCACTCTCGAACTGCCAAAGTGTAAAGATTAAACTGAACCGAAATTATTCGAATTCAACTTTCATCTCGAATTGTTTCTCTCACTTGTCGATCACTTTAATAACTTGCTTCGAGTTTAATTGGCGTGTCATTTGCAGTGATATTCAACACTTTAAAAAAATTTTTTTAAATTTTAAAAATTAAAAAGTTTAATTCAGGTGACCGTTAACTGTAAAGAGTAATTTATCTTATAGAAATTTTTTCTCTATTAATAAATTATATAAATTTTTTCTCTATTAATCAATTATATATATATATGTTTTATATTTTTATATTAATTTCGATCGTCAAAATTAAAATTTCTTTTACCTGGAATAGATAGGCATCCCCAAACGCGGTGCTGAGGCAAAATATATAATCTCTCTTCGGATGTTCGGGAATTGGTTGCATAATTGCACCATCAACGATAATTAGATGTTTAGGTGCTGCCTCCATAGCCCTACTCTCCTGGGAATCGCAAGGGTAAAAGAGAAGCGTGGTGCCCTTCAAGCAGACCCAATAACCCTTCCAACCTCTCTTCCTAGCTAGCTCGATCTGATGCTTTTTGCGCAGTAGCCATTTCTTTACACTGAGAAATCTGGAATTTTCAATGCATCGCCATTTTTCATTTTTCTTCTTATATTTAAATTTATTGTTGCTATATAAAATATACGCACAATATAAAATATAAATAATTCAGTAATTTTCATTTCAGAAATTTATCATATATTATTTTCTTACATTATATTCTATGTCACATTTAACTCATCTTAAGAATCTCGAATTTTTTTATTTTTAAAATATATAAATAATAATTAATATTTAAATATAAAAATATTATAAAATGTTTCTCTTGATTATAAAGTAGAAAATAAATTTACAAACTATATCTCTTAAAATATGAGAAAAATATATGTTATTTGAAAGATAGTTCTTTGTCCAGTCTTCATATTTATCCTAACATTATCCGAGAGATATTTATATATAGGCCCTCAAGGCTCATTATCTTTATAGAACAAAGTACAAACGATGTACCCTGCTTTCCGAACTGCACCGGTGCAATTGAAAGAAGCCGCAGCTGTGCCAGTCTGCTTCCCACGATAGGGCGAATTTATGACACTCTCTCCGTCGTCATCGTCACTGACGGCAGTAGTGAGTGACATCCTATCGTCGTCTGACATCTGAAAAGTACATCAAGCTTTATCTTCAACTGCAACAAATGCGTTTGTCACGAAAACAGATACGGGCGACTCCACGTTAAATTTGATAGTAAATAATCGGATATTCTTTGCTCTTTATAATTTTTTTTTATATTTTTCTTTTTTATGCTTGTAAATTCTTTTTATATTTTTCTTTTTTATACTTGCAAATAATTGCAACTGTACGTGGAGTCACACATATATGTAAAAAAAATAATGTATCATGAATATGTATATATATGTTTATAGTAGAAAAAAGAGGAAATGTGCACAGAAAAAATGTATCGTGCCATTATAACGCAAAATAAAATGATGCTGATAAAAAATGGTGATTATATGCAAAGATAAGAGTCTAGTCTATTATTGACAATGACAAGATGCTTTATATGTACATAATTAAGGATGTTTATCTATCTAAAAGTGCATATTTAGGAATTGCAAATATGGATTGTGTTATTGCTCTATTTACAATATATTTATATATATTCCGGCTATTAGTAATTTTTTTAATACTGTATTAGGAATTATAATTTAGGAATTATTAGTTAGAAATTATCATTTATGCAAAGTTTATAATATAATAATTTACAATGCAATTTATTGAGAGAGAGGTCAATATTTAATATAATTTTAAAATTTATATAATTATGTTAAACATTTTTCTATTAATTAGTTAAATACAAATATATATACAATAGTATTTACAATTAATTAGTATTATTGCTGATTACATATTAAGGAAAAAAATATTAAAACAAAAGGAGACATTCACATTACTAATAATTAACAGTGGCGAATGCAAAGAAATTTTAATTTATGGCTTTACTCGGCACATGCTATTTAAAAGCGGTAACTAGTTTCCCAATGCAACTTTAGCGAGACTAGCTTAGAAGCCCATTTAATTGCATAAGAAGATTATGTCGCTTTCAAGATATTATATGTCAACGCGGTTATACATGCCAAAATATTGTATTGCAATTGAAATTTCTACTTCACAACAGAGGACAATCAGTCGCAAATGCGAAAATGCTTTGTCTAGCAATTCCACTGATTTCGTTGTCTATCCCCTCATTTTATTTTCTCCCTTATTTTCTATCGCATTGAAAGCACGATTATCAAACTTTTAATTTGTAAATAAAAATGTGTTTTTAAAGTGATAAATGATCTTTCAGTATACGATATGATATTTAATGATATCGATGTAAATGAGATGCAATTCTGAGTACGAGAATGAGTGCGAGTAGTTTAGGGGGTTGACGAACGAAAATCCAACGGAAACGGAACTCGGCGCAGATTTGAGCCTCCCTTTCTCTACCCTCGCTCCTGTCCGAAGCACATGCCAAGTGATCGGTATCTCGTACGAGGGTGGCATCCTCGACGTGCGATCATTTCATACAAATACATAGGCAGGGAAATATATATATATATATATATATATATATATTCGGGAACAATACATAATATATCAATCTGAATATATCAAGAGAAACATTCCTCCAAGAGAATAGAGAAGATTCGCGATTCGTGTCCTCTACCTTTTTCGTAATATTGGTCATGCCGCGGAGCCTCTCGCGTATTCCCCTGAGGCTCTCGCCGGCCCAGAAACTTACGACTCTTCTGAGAAAATCGGCGTTGCACGCGTCCGCCGTCATGTGCGGATGGTAGTGACAGTAGCAGCCCTCCTTGAGCAGCCTCATGTTGTTATCCGCGCTACCGTTGATCTTCAACATAATTTCACGACGCGCCACGCTTAGGCCGTCGATGTAACGTTGTGCCCAGGTATTTAACGCTCCGTTTACCAGACGCAGTAGCTTGTGGTAATAGCCCTCGCCCGAGCCGTACGTGACCTTCTCCTGGACGTTCCGGCAGTTAAACCAATACAATTTGCGCGACTCGTTAATACATATCACGCTTATGGTGTGCCTGCGACACCAACAAAAGTACTTCCAACAGCGTCGCCGATGCTGCGTCTTCAGGTCCGTGTAACTATCGTCGCTCGGATCCAACAGGTCCAGGGTACTATTCGTACACTTGATCGACCATCTCGGCTCTACCATTATTCGTTGTTCTTCCGCCGGCGGTAACTTGAGTCGAGGAAGAGATGTTGAAACCGTCCGCAATCGGACGACTTCTAGGGGAAGGAGGATTGTCGGACGGGATCCTCAGCTTCCCGATGACGGGGCGAAAGTGTCATTGCAATGTTGGCCATGACGTCTCGTTCCTTCACTGATGGCGTTATTATTGTCTCGCGGACGGTAGAAGAATCATCCACATGGCTCGATGAGATATTCCCTTTTACGATCGATTGTCGCGGTGTATAAGCTCGATGATATCGTTTTGCAAATGCTTTGTACTTCTTATGGTCTTATTGCACCGCGAGATCCTCAAAGTTCAAATTCTCGATGCTCTCAAAGTGTTCGTCGCGATTGTACGCCAGCTGTTCAGATTTCAATTTGTCAGACGTTAATGGCGCGTCGATCACGATTGTGTTCAATGAAATATTAACGATCTGTAAACATGGAACGCCCCATGACGCGGCCATCATCGATTAGCGAGAAGAGCGAAAGTTGGACGACGGTAGAACAGCTGTTTCATCACGTGTATTCAGGTCCGTCAAGTTTACGACGAGTCTATTTTGAACCCGAAATTTCCTTGAGTTTATAAATAAAATCCTCTACTTAAGGCAAACGTCTTTTGCACTATTAAAATCAACCGCAGCCCCGATTAAGAAGGATGCGTCAAGTTCCTTAATAATAACTTTACGAGACTACAATCTAATTATTTCAAGAATCTCTAAAGTTATGAGCGATGATGCACGAAGAAGCATGAGAGCGGCGAAGGATCGCCGCAAGTGTCCGCAGGTACTTATACGCAGAAGAAGAATTCTCTACTAAAATTCTAAGAGAATTTCTCAAGAATCCTTGTTTGTCCAAGAAACTAGCAACTGGACAATAGTAGACGACGCCACTTCAACTCCCACCTCTTTGACGGGGAGAGAAGGGGAATTGATAATATATAGGATATTTTTTCTCTCTCGCTATTATACGCGTAATAGAAACGAATTTACCATAGAAAAATACTCTCTTGTTCTGCTTAAGTATACATATAGATATCTTCTTTAAATGTTGATTCTCGCTCCTCTCCAGCTGATTTCCCTTCTTTCCCACACATCGCTATAGATGTCCTCTCAAAGCATCGATTTTCTCCTCTCTCACGGAAAAATGCGCTGTAAACTGTTACCCTCTTTTAGTCCTCTCCTTATCTAATCTCTAACATCTATCTAGAATGTATTACTTCAATATATCACTCTAGCTGATCCTCTTTTCTCTCGATATATTCGTTCACAGCTTATTTGATTTCTCTGTCTCCCTCTTCGTCAAATATATTAATTCTTCACGCGATATTTCAATAAAATGTCCTCGTTTTGTCTTTAATATATCAATAAGCTGGAGTCAATCGTTTGCTAATTGATTGACCTGTTTTTCGATTCTCCGAAAATCATCCCGCGGTGGAAATCAGCCTCGAGATGATCGTAAGTGTGAGGAAAGAAGAGGATCCAGGTACCAATGACGATGTTGTCATCGTCGAAGTGCGCCGGCATGCCGCGTCGCTTCTCGCTTCAATCTCGCACGCACGTGCGACCGAATTTCACATACGCGAGTCCCTCAAGAAGAAGATCCCATTGTAACCGCGCGCTCTAACTTCCGGTCCGCATCGTGACGCGAGGATTCGTCGTCAATGCCAATGACATCCTGCAGAAATTCCTCCTTCACCACCTCGATTACGCAATTTCAAGAAATCAGAGTGACTCCCATATATTTTGTATTCTTCGGAGAAATTCTTCTAATGTAAATCCTGCTCGTTGAATTTATCGGTGATGCTGCATCCCCGCACTTCCGATTCACGTTTCAACACAAGGACTATTCCAGGATGTTCCCTTAAAAGCATGGAAACAATTAGTCTTGCGTGCGACAGGTTGCTCCAGATTCCCACGTTTACGCTCGATGCGGTCTCCGACGAATATTCTCTTCGCGATGGAGGAGTGCACTGTGTGCGGTGAACACGCGACGAAATCGGACGCGTTTACGCATAAACGCGCGTTCTCACAGCGTTTTCCGTCGAGCGGATGACAGCCGTTGGCGCCGCTGCCGACGTGTCGTCCGGGGATGTGTCGCGCGCGGCTCGGCGACTTCCGGCGCCCGCGCATCCGCGCATCAACGGCGCTGTTTTCTCTCTCCCTTTCTCTCCCTCTCTCTCCCTTCGAGCGCGCCCGGCTCGTTGATGCGAGTCGCGTTGAATGCTGCGAGACAGGATCGGTTCTCCACGAGATCGAGATTCCCGCTCGTGTATCGCGTCTAATAAATGTCCGTCGATCGATGGGCCCCGTTGCACTCGGGGTCGCCGAGGATACTTGTCATCGTCACGGGATTTTATCACCCCCTTTGGCAAAAAACAGCGGCATCAGCGACTGAATCCGCGCAAATAAGATCCTCGAGTAAGGGGCTCTTTATTGTTTCTCTTTCTTTTTTTATTTCTTTCTCTCTTTTTCTTCCTCCCCTTCTGTTACAAGCGAATGTCACCAAGTCCGCAGCCGCGAACGCGCTTCGCTCCGGACTGCCGCTGGAGAACAGGGAAGAGGAGCTGCTACCGCGAGGGGAATCAATACCACGGTGCTTGTGGTGGTCGAAGGGGGATTGCAGGAACGAGAGGAGGATGGCTAACGGAGAAAACGGCAGGGAGGGATGCCACGAAGAGAGAGGGTGGATGGCGCTATAGGATATATAGCCGGTTGTAGTTCCCGCAACGTGGAATAGGAGAAGGGGGAAGCTACGCTTTGGAAGCGAAACGAGCGAAGGGGTTGATATGCAATGCTGGGGGTGCTGGGAGGGAACGCGACGCGCTGCATGATTGTCAATTGGTAACAGCTAACAGCTGACAGTTGAACGTTTCGCGATGATTGTTACTCCACCAACCTACAGAGATGAATATTCGATTTGAGAGAATTGAGTTTACGAAAAATCGAATCATAAATCTGCGCTGACTATTTGAATACATTTATTTGCCAAGTGTGCTGATTCTCAAGCCACATTTTTGCGACAATTTTATTTTCCGATACCAAGGATAATAATGAAAAATTATTAAAAGATGTAAAAAGAGATCCATTGCTTTAGATCCATTGCTGTTGTTTTGCATTTGTTTTTTTACATTGTAATTTTCTCCAGCAAAAGAATCGTATGTAATTTCATATAATGTTATATAATTTTAGAATTTTCTAAGATTTTTTCAGTAGACTTCTTTTAGTATATAAAGATCTTTTTCCGGATAATGTAATTTTAAAAATTTTTCGTAACCCAAGTGAGACGATTACATCAGAATCTTTGGTACAATAAAAAAATGTAGCCAACAGATCTAACATGTATTCGATTTATATAAGGTACATTTTATACAGTGTAAAACTTGAATTACTCTTATATCGATAGATTGAATGCACCGATCTGCAGTTGTACATTATTTATTCGCAGCTCTTTTATTCTGCGCTTTGTGTCGCGTATGTATATGTATTTCGTTTTTCTTTTTGTAACCGCAAAAGGACTTGGAGGGAAGAAAGGGGGATTAAAAAAATAATCCTACGCGGATTATATATAACGGGTTGGCGCGCATGCGAGCGACGCGAAGTTTTATTGAATTTTATGGCATAGTTTCCTT